>NW_017971502.1:84174-463988 GCF_001883845.1 Diplodia corticola
CCCCCCCCCCCCCCGCCCGATTGAGTCATTTTGATAATATGGTCAGCTGCTTTTATACCTAGCCAAGCTTAGCTTCACCATATTGGTACTGCTTAATGTTCCAGAGGGGATGGACGAGCCAAAGACTGGGTAAGTGAAAGGAGTCCAAGCTGATAAGCACAACCATATGTACATACCTAGAACCTGTAATTAATTTACAAGAGCGAGAAATGAAAAAAACAACCTCTCGCCATCTTACCAACACAAACCGGTCGAACACCGCTTCGTGAAGCACCTCCCTTTCCTCTCAAATGGTCATCACCAGCCTCCTCCTCGAATCATACGCAAGCTTCGCCATGAACATGACGCGCCTGCCAGTGCCATCACTCGCATGAAACACCATCCTCGACCCGTCCGGCGAGACGTCGGCACCCCCAGGAGCATACAAGCCGCTGGTCCCGGTGACGGCCAAGCGCGCGATCTTGACGTACGGACCGGTGATGCGGTCGGCCCAGGCATACGCAATGTCGTAGCTGCTGCTGTCATAACAGTTGGAGCTGTAGAAAAGGACAAACTTGCCGTCGGGCGTGCGGGTGAGGCTGGGCGCCTCGATGAGCGGGCCGTCCTCGGGGCCGCGGTCGAGGATGCGGAACGGGTTGCCGAGCAGGGTGTAGCCATCGCGCGGGTCGAGCTGCTGCAGGACGATGGGCGTGGGCACGATGGGCGGGATGGCGTTGTTGCAGCTGCCGCCGTGGCCGATGTTGTTGCCGTCGATCTTGTACACGACGTAGAGCCGGCCGTCGCTCGACCAGAAGTGGGCCGGGTCGATGGCGCCGCCCTGCGAGACGGGGCAAGCAAGGGGGGTCGGCAGAGGGATGAATGGGCCGGTGGGATTGTCTGCGATGCCGACGCCGATGCAGTGCTGGTCGATGCCCGCCGCCTTCGCCGAGTAGTACATGACGTACTCGCCGTTGGTCGCGCGCGTCACGTCCGGTGCCCACACGCCAGGGTAGCTCTGGTCCGCCCACGGGCCCGGGTTGGGCAGCGTCTCGAGCCCGCTCATGAGCGTCCAGACGTTGCCGTCACTGGAGATGGCGAGCTGGGCGTTGATACCGTTGCCGACTGTCGCATAAGCGTACCACATGTCGCCGAATTTGGTGATGGACGGGTCAGCGAAGTCGTCGTCGAGGATCTCTTTGAACTTGAACCGGGTTGAGGCGACTTTCCTGAACGATGGCTTCGTTGCTGCTGCATTGGCGAGAGTCGAGCCTGCCACAAGTGCAGCCAGTACGACGGCGGCAAACAACCGGGCGCAAAACATGTTAGTTTTTATATAAACAAAACAACAAGTGAGTGACAGGTCTATATAGAGACCGGAGGTATGAACGAGTGACTTGGGTAAGATGTTTTCTTTTCGTCAGCGAGCGGAAACGAGAAAAATTGAGACGAGTGGTGCTAGTTGGCATGGCGGCTTCTGCTTGGTTGAGTGAAGGAATGTGCTGAGAAGACGCGTATAGAGCACCGAATTCTTTGACCGTTTGCCGGCTGGCCATACCACAGCGCTGTTCGTCGTTGCTTGCGGTTGCCAAATGATTCATGCGATAGAGCCGCAGGTCCAGATCTGGCTTCGCTTGTGATTCTTTCGCATGCTGCAGGTACAGGTGCGGTTAAGGAACGAAAGAACCTGCATCTTCAGCATGCCTCAAATCGACTATGACGCACGGGAACTTACTACCTCTCCTGTCTGGGAAAACCCTCAAGTGCTTGCCATCGTCACTTTTTCTAACCATGCTATGCTTATCCGATGGGGGTTGGTTTGAAATTGCGGTATCATGAAAAAGTAAAGCCGTGGTTGGATTTACATTTCTTCGTTACGCCCGCTTCATCAGAGAAGATGCATGGATCTGCCCAGGCTTTCGCGTGTTTCGCTTGCTCAAGACATTGAAGTCATTGAGCAAAAGACTCGTGGCTTGGTAGTTCCACGTGAATGGGGATCGAACGCATATCTCACTCAGTTTTTTAGTTTTTCTGTAGAGTACGCACTAATCCATATCAAGCGTGAGCGAGGTGTCAAATTGGATTGACTGTAGTCCGTGATGGGGTGTTTGCGACTAGAAGTGGTTCCTCCCTTTTTCTGGGATTACCGACTGGTAAGGCGTATGCAATAGCTGCCAAGGGAAGTGAATAATCAGACTGCACTCTCTCAGGTCAGGACAGGCCAAGAAGCCGGCAGACGGTTGGCATTGAGAAAGAAAAGAAAATACGAGCAGCCTGTGAAGCCCAGCCCGAGCGGGCGGACAAGAAACAGGATGATGTGTGGTCAACAAAAGGTGCAAAGTAACCAAGGCCGCCAAGGCATCCCATCATGGACGGGAACCATGGTTGAGGCGATTGTAAGGGAGGCGCCGTTCGTACGGCTGTGGCTCACCCAGCCCTGGGGAACAAAGTGAGACAGATCAGGCAAGTAGCCGTTGGCTTAGTCTCCGAACCGACAGCCTTGCCCAAATGGGGAAGGAGACGTCTTCAAGACGTGATTGTACGGGGGCTGTTATACGATCAGGCAAGAGCTGAGCATTGGTGCACACCAAGCCGTAGCACAGCGCAGTTGCATCAGGCGATTCGATGGCCGGACTCAATGCGAAACTTCGTTCAGGCCCAAACCGTGCCATTTCGAACCACAGAGCCCGGCGGCAAGGCGCCATTGTCGTCGGAATGTAGAATTGATGAGTAGAGTGAAGATTGGATGCGGGGATCGTGCAACGTTGTATATCGATGGATCTGCTGCACGACGCACCCGAAGCAGGGCGTATGCAGTGCGGACTGAAGCGGTCTCGTTCCACAGGGCGCAGGACGACGACGCCCTGTGCCGAAGACGGTGGAGGTCGGCGGGGAGAGCACCTTGGCGCCATGTCCTCCTGGACGCAGTTGGCAAGACCGGTCTGCAAATGCACAGCAGATGACGGGTTCACCGCTCCGACAGCCGGGACCAGGCCGCAGAAGATCGATGCCCATCGCATGGAATGTGGTGTGGAGAAGGAGTAGGGGTGCTGGATGATAACAGCATAGGCTAAAGGGCGCATGGTGCAGGGACGCATCCCCGCATAGCGGCCAAGCAGCAGCGGCGGGCCATCAGTCATTTGACCAGCTCGCAGAAGCTTAGCCACGAGTGCGGGGTGTGAGTGGTCGATTATGTTGGAGGATTTGCCGTAATGCGCCGTGTTGCCGGGGCGGCGGCGCTCGTGCGTGCCGCTGCAGGAGGGGCTCGGATTGACGGCACAGACGAAGATGCGAACGGGTGCGAGGGCAGGGCAGGGCAGGACCGCGGCGGCTGGCAGAATGCGATGGGGAGAGTTGGCCGGCGACATGGCAATTGCCTGGTTTGCAGTCATGACGCCAGTAATGCGGTGGCTGGTGGTCTGAGCGGCGAGTCAAGCAGGCGGGGCTGGTGGATATGACGGACGGCAGTGGCGGAGCGCCACGGAGCTTGTCGTTGGCCGCCATGGCTGCTCGCCTGCAGGGATGGCAGGGCTGATGGGGCCGGCGTGGGAGGCCCAGCGGTGGAGAGGAGGCTGGGAGCTGGCCGGCGCACTGAGGGCCAGGAGGCACGTCTGCTGCTGACGACGCCCCGCGATGTGAGCAAAGCCGCGGCGGCGCCAGGCCGGCGGCTGGTGATGGGGCAACGGTGCGTGGCTGCTTCGACAGGCTGATGAGCGCGCGCCGGCTTAGCGCCACACGGCCTGCATGAGGCGTGGAGGCGTTCGGCGGGCAGGCGCGGCTGCGGCGATCGCGGACAGGCGACATGCAGCTCGATTCGCGGCTTAGTTGGGAGCAGCGAGCAGCTCGGCCTTGGAGCAGTGCGGGCGGCGCGGGCGGTGCGGGCAGACGCCTTCACGCCTTGGGCCAGGAGCGCGAACGGCGACGGTGCCTGGACGATGATGTCGCATGACGATAGAGGTTAAGATAACCGTTTCACAGGGCGCGCCGCTGCCTGTGTCGAGCGCCGGCTTCGGGCGCCCGTGCTGCCGGCCGCCGCGCCAACGACACCTCCACTCCATCGACGCCGCGTCGCATCGCCGTGATGCTCTCGGACCAGTGGCGTCATAGCCCCCATGCCCCGTCACCAACCCGCCGTCGCCTGCTCGCCGTCATGTCTCGAGCCCGCCGCACTGCCGCCGTGTGCGTGGCTGCCGACGCTGCTTCCGGTGCCGTCGCCCCAGCCCTGCTCAACCTCATTCGCCCGCCCGGCCAGCATTTGCGACAGCTCTTGCGACAGCTCTTGCGACAGCTTGGCGCCCTCGAGCGCAGCGTGGGCAGAAACAGAGGGCTGGGCGAACGGATTGAGTGCTGACGACGTCTCCCCTCGGCGTCTGTTCCTGAACGGCGCCAGCAGCAGTGGTCCGCAGCGGAACCACCGACCGGTCGTCCGTCGGCTCGCCGTCAGCTGTCAACGAGCGGCCAACCATGGTAGCCGTCGCCTGCTGCCCAGGGATTTTTTTTGGAGCCGCACACCAGCGTGATAATATGCTCGACAGCGCCACAAAGCGCACGACCCTGCCGCGCCCACGCCGCCGCCTACCCCAACAGGGCAACGGCCGCGATGGTCCGCTAGACCAAGACGCTGCTATTCTTGCTGATGGCATATCTCGCGCAAGCCACGCATTCTGCGTGCCCGGGCGGCTGCACCCGTCAGTCGCAGACTGAGACATGCGAAAGCGGCGTGGAGAGAGAGGCACAGAGGATGCTGGCCCCGGTCGCGCCTGGTCACGCCTGGTCATGCTATTCGCGTGCGATGCGAGGGGGCTGGTGCTCAGAAACAATGTCTCTTTGTCCGCTGGGCCCCCGGCCCTCGCCCGGCTTGCACACGGCTAGGCCTGGGCGATCGCATGCCCTACCCCACAGCCTTTGCTGCTTGCGGTTTGACGCCTGCGAAAAGTGGAGGGCGTCTTCACGCGCATCCGGTCAACCCAGTTGCCAGCTCTGCCAGCCAGTGTCATGGCCGCGCACCAGCCAGCCAGCCAGCCATCTGCCTCCATGCCGCCTCACAGCGTACAAATACCTCTGCCCCCTCCCATGCATTCCAGCGCCTCCCCAATTCAACTCTCCGCCATTTGCAACCGTCGCTCCAGTTGTTCAAAACCCTTCGCTCTGCTGGACCCGAAAGTCGAATCCATCGTTAATCCGCCTAATTCCTAATCCCTTCACAATGAAGTTCGCCTTCGCTCTCGCTGCCGTTGCCGGCACCGCCATGGCTCTGCCCAAGGCCCAGGGTGTCACCGCCGACCTGGCACCCACTGCCTCCGCTCCTGCAGGCTGCCAGCCGACCTGTAAGTCTCCAGACCCCTTTCAATGTATTCTGCGGATTGCCCTGACTGTCCTAGACGCCGGCACGTTCCAAATTACCATCGTCAACGCGACCACCAGCTCCAGTGTCGCCAAGCGCGGTCTGCTGCCTCGCCAGGAGGAATCTGGAGGACCTGCAGACAACGCCCTGGAGCTGACCCTGGCCGACGGCAAGTTGACGGACCAGCAAGGCCGTACTGGCTACATCGCCAGCAACTACCAGCTGCAGTTCGACAAGCCCCCGCAGGCCGGCACCATCTACGACGATGGCTTCAGTGCTTGCTCCAACGGCTCGCTCGCTCTTGGTGGCTCCGCCATCTTTTACGGCTGCACTAGCGGCGAGGGCGCCACCCAGTTCTACAACTTCTACGACCGCAACTGGGGCTCCCACTGCTCGCCCATCTACATTGAGATCATCAAGGGCTCATCCACCAGCGCTGCTGCTACCCAGGCCTCTGACGGCCAGGTCGCCGCTACCACTGCCGTCCCCGTCCGCAGCGACGGCCAGCCCATTGCTACCTCCATTGCCGCATCTGGTGTTCCCGTTCGCAGCGACGGCCAGCCCATTGCCACCTCCATTGCCGCATCTGGTGTTCCCGTTCGCAGCGACGGCCAGCCCATTGCCACCTCCATTGCCACCGCCGAGTCTTCGGCGGCTGGTGTTCCCGTTCGTAGCGATGGTCAGCCCATCGCCTCCTCCATCGCTTCTGCGGCTTCTTCCGCGTCCGCTGTCCCCGTTCGCAGTGACGGCCAGCCCATTGCCTCCACCATTGGCACCCCCAGCTCTGCTGCGGGCACTCCCGTCCCTGTCCGCTCCGACGGCCAGCCCATCGCGACCTCCATCGGCACCCCGGTCGCTACCCCGGTCTCTACCCCGGTTTCTACCCCGACCGCCGTTTCGATCCGCTCGGACGGCCAGCCCATCGCGACCGGTGCCTCTACTCCCAGCTCTGCTGCCGGCACTCCCGTCTCCACCCCCACCCCCACTCCCTCGCAGTACACCGGTGACGCCGACCGCTTCTCGGTCCGCAGCGGCTTCGCCCTCGTGGGTGCTGCGGCCGTCGCTGTCGCCATGTTCTAAGCGCATCGAGGTCATTGTGCGATAGAGAGTTGGGATTTTCGCTTCTTCTAGCGACCCTGTTGGAACAACGGCCGTTTTCCCCTTAACCGTCGAAAGCACCTTCCAAAGGACCGCGCTGTCCATATTTTTTTTATTTGCATTTTATGATTTGGGCCTCACAATTTGAACAAAAGGTTACCATACTTGGTGGGACTATTTTATTTTCTGAGTATGACGATTATCACGATCATTTTATATGGAAACAAACGGGATCATTGATGGATGAAGCAAGCATAGCATTGCCATGCTTTGGTTATTAGTAACTGCTCGTATCTAGTAGTTGCAAAGATAGCAGTGGAGAGTAGTAGTTCTATGGCCTCTGTCAGCCGGAGGCGTAATCCTAATACCAGAGGAATTTTTATTTTCCAAACAACGTGCGTTTTGTGATTGTAGTCGCTAAACGTTTGGGCTTTGCACGACAGACTTGTATAGCGCGGCGTCCCCCTTGGCTTGGCTTGAGGCTACGAGGAAACGCCAACCTCGGTCCGTTATCTATGAGCTGGTGAGACCGTCTCGGCTACACCCGAAGAGACGCAGCAGATGGCTGCGCGACACTGTGGAGTTCAATAGCTGGGCGCAAGAAAAACTCCCTTGGTGGAGAGTCAAAGTCTCAGACGATACAGCTCCCTTTTCACTCTTCCGTTCACAGCCGCAGCACAATGAACGTCCTTTCTCTTTGTTTTGCCTTATTTCTTTCAACACCACGTTCATCTTGATGTTAAGAAGATGACTACCTGTCGTTGCGCGGAATTCATTCGACATTCGCTCTGTAAGGCTGAATGCCGCATTCCACAGCAACAAAAGCATGCATGAACATGCACGTCAGGGTCATTTCCACTAGTATTAATTTTTGCACAAAACCGAGATTAGAGCACTTGGATCGAAATGCGCTTATCGCTATTATTAGCCGCCAGCCACCATTTCTCAGAAACGTTCTCGCTACGCAAAGAATTGAGCGCGACCTCTGTCAATTTATTTCTTCTTTCTCCTACATGAACCTCGTCTGATAGTAAAAGACCGCTCCTCCCAACTGGGAGCAGTGATTTAGTCCGCTTTTCATCCATCCCCTCACGCTCCCTCTCCCCCCTGAACCGAACGAGTTCCGCGTAATTAAGCTTATTCTGTTGAACTTAACCTTAATTCCTTCAATTTCCATGTGTACGTGGGTTGCCGCGCGAAACACGAGGAATGCAGATCGACCCTCCGTGAATCTAAACAATCGAAAGCCAAAATGCACCCCATGCCGTCCTCAACCGTAACCATGGATCATATTGAACCTTTTTTTTTTTTCTTTTTTGGGCCTTTGCATTTCTCCACATTCCGGGTTGATGACCCCGGGGTGGGGATTTGATAGCGCCGGAAGTCATGATGTGGAGATGACGATAGATCGTGAGACGGCCGGCATGGGCGTAAGAGTGGCCTAGGCAAGTGGCAACGCGCTGCGCACACGGCCGTTCGCGCTCATGGTAGAGCGTCGTCCTACGGAGTGGCAAATGCCGAAAACGGCAAATGAGAATTATTACCCGGTTAGCGTCCAATCTGTTTTCGATTGTGCAAGTGGGATGTCTCAATTCAAGCACTCTACTGGGTGTCACGTCACTGAAGTGCGTGCGTGCTAGACCATTGATGTTTCACGCAGTATTAAATTTAAAGCATTCTCAGGGTCCAATGTTTCACGGTAGCAATCAAACACGAGGAGTTTAGTATCTCTCATTAATCATACCCATCAAGTCATGTGAAAGCCCAAATCCAACCACCGTCCTTTGCTACGCCTTCGAATATGGGCCATTAAACCTTACCCTTTCCGACTCGGTATCAGTTAGGAAACCTCCGTCATTAGCCACTCTTCCGTCTAATTTTAGTTTTGCCCAAGTTGGCTTCCAACATCAACCAAAGGCTTCCTTTCAAAACTCCAAAAAGTTGCTCAGAAAAAGAGGGAGAAGAAGAAGAAGAAAGCGCGAAGAGAGGGGCGAAGTCGATTAGAAAGGACCAATTACGGGACCAGATGTGACGGCGACGGGGATGGGCGACTTTTGCTTGCTCATGACACCATCCAGGTTGCAATGGATGCCAGTGGTGGGAGCGCCGGCCAAGCAAGTGAGCCAGGAGTTGTCAGAGGCGAGGTTGTTGGCCTCGACCGAGACGGAGCCGGTTTCGGCGGAGCTGCAGGACGACGTCGTCAGCAAGCAAGGCTACATCAACAGAGGGGTATCGAAAGACTTACTCCTCACCGGTGATGCGGCCGACCTCGATGGTGAACTTGGCCTCAGTGGCGAAGTCGGTGAATTTCCAGCCGACGTCCTTGTTCTCGCACGCGTTCCAGTCGATGGGATGGGTGCCGTTTTGCCAATTGGCGGTGCACGTGGTGGACTCGGAGCTGGCGTTGGCGCCCGATTGGGCGGGGTACTCGACGGTGAGCTCGATGGTGCTGTTGAACTCGGTGCCGGCGGGCCAGGAGCCGTCGGCGATGCCACTGTTCTTGCCCATGAAGTGCGTCTTCAGCGTCGAGATTTCGTACTGCGTGGCCGAGACGGAGCGGTGCATGAGGGTCGGAGCCGCAGAGACAAGGGCGCCGAGGCCGAGGAGGGAGAGAGGGAGGAGTTGCATGTTGGTGGGTTGTTCGGTTCGTGGTGGAAGTTCCGGAGGTTGTATAGGTAGGAAGGCTGGAGGAGAGTTGAGCTGGGAGGAATGGTGTCGGGCCAAGGAAGAGCAAAGTATTTATGGGCCAGCAGCAGAAGCAGGAGTGGTGCCGGTACAGGTGGGGTGCTGATGCGGTGTGGCAGCAATTTGGGAAGCGGCGACGATGTTCAGTGGATGGAAGCAGCCTGGGGTCCACCCACCGGGGAAGCAATGGCCAGCCGCAGCGACCGCAAGGGCTACCCACGTCACCAAAAAGGCCCCATCACCATGGCTGATGGCGCATTCGGATCCTGCACCGGCCCAAAAATTAAGAATGGAGGGTGCCGTGTGCCGTGTGCGCCACTGCCGCGAGCTCCCGGCGAACACGATCAGACCGATACAACGGCGCGGGCGCCCAAAGCAGTGACGGCGGTGGCACACAGCTGCAGCGCGCCGCCACCGATGCAGCTCCTTCCCGAGAGCCGGTGGGGCTCGTGCGTTGGGGACGGGTGCTGTATCGTGCAGGCCAGCCATGCAGCTTGCCACGGTGGAGACACCAACACGAGGGAGGCGGCGTACAAGGCTCGACTGCGGTCGACGTGAGCATGGGAGCAGCAGGTGAAGCTGGGACGCACAGGTACCTACTTGGTGAACGGATCGGCGCTGATGCACAGGCCTGTATCACGCCAAACAAGCTTCCCAGGTAACAAGGCTGGGCCGCAGCATCGGAGTCTGCGTCCGGGGGATCCCATCGTCCACCAGGCCTCAGCCACGTTCTCTCCCCCAGCCCCATGTTTTTCTGCCTTCCCGGAGCTGATCGTCGGCCGGGAAGCCTGTGGGTCTCTCCAAGGGTCCGTCCGGAAAATCCCCGACGTGCAGCGAAGGCGATGAAAGCCGTTGCTGCCGAGCTGCATGTACTAGGTACCATGGTGCATGCAAGTCACAGCGCCGTGACGTTCCGGCCGCTTCCAGAACGTGGGGAGGCTGCACCACCTGCACCGCGCGTGTAAAGAGATGCTGCGCCCCCTTGCTTCGCTGTCCGGACGTAACGTCGCAGCGAAACGCACTGCACTTCGAGAACGGAGGAGAAGCGGATTTGCTGCTGTCGTGGCGCAGCGGCAACCCGTGAAACCTGGGACATGGTTCCGAAAAGAGCAAGAGAGAGAGCCTACTTGGGCAATCACACCACCGTCAACCCAGCTGTGCGCGACGTTTCAAGGGAAATTATGTTTGATGATCTGGTTTGGGCTTGACATCCTTGCCTGCGGCATCCTTGAAGCACTGCTCGACTTCACTTCCGAGGTACTGGAACCTTGATGGCCATTGACTGCAAGGCGGACTGTTCTTTTGCCAGATTCGGTTCTGCAACGAAAAAAGAATTACTCGTATGTACATGCAAGGGCGGTCGCAGTGTAACCTCACGTCAGCACATTAATCGCACCCACTCATCATCCCGAACGTCAGATGTTTTATTTATGGCCCTCTGAATTCAAATCCTTCCAGACTTCCCCGCTGAGAGGCACAGCGCGAAGAGGCACGCCTGATGGCTTCGAGAAATAGTCATCATCCATCAATTATCCTCACAGGACCCGAAAAATTAGCCACGACAACAACCTCTTTTAATTCAGCAACATCCCATTCAAGCAACCGGGCTCTCCTGCCCACCCTCACACGTCAACGCGGTGCTCGAACACGCGACGCCCAGTGCGCCCGAGCTCTCGCCAACCCAGAACTTGTACTCGCCCTCGACGGCCGGCACGATCCAGTTTTGGCTCGCAACATCCCAAACGCTGACGTCCTTGCGCGTCAGCGTCAGCGCAAGCGTCTCGCTCTCGCCGGGCTGCAGTGTCGCCGTCTTGCCGAAGTCCCTCAGCTGGATGACGGGCGTGTCGTACGACGTTCCTTCCGGATACTGCACGTACAGCTGCGCCACAGCCTTGCCCGCCACCGCGCCCGTGTTGGACACGGTGACGGACACGTTGAACGCCGCGTCCCACAGCGCCGGGTTGCCGCCCTGCGCCCCGCCCGCCGGCACGCCCGCCTTCTGTTCCGTCGAGTAGCCCTCTGGGTAAGGGTAGTCCGACGAGTTGCGCTTCTCGTACGCCGAGTTGGCCTCGGACTCGGACAGCCACGAGTAGAGGTAGCGCCATACTTTGTCGAAGCCCTCGGGCGCCACCGCCTCGCTCGGTTGCGGGATCTCGGTCGAGTACGACGGCGTGCTGCCCTTGGCCGGGCGCGTAGGCGGCGTGGACGTGAGCTCAACCCCCGCGGCGATCGTGGCCGAATAGTTGAAGCTGGTGTAGCTGAGGCCGTGGCCGAAGGGGTAACGCGGCGCGATCTTCTGCTTGTTCAAGTAGCGGTAGTCGATATAGAGACCCTCGGAGAAGGTGTCCTGCGGCTGGCCGAGCTGGAAACCAACAATGCCAACGCTATCGGGGAGGTCGTCTTCCTTCTTGACGATGCTGTACGGGAGATGGCCGCTGGGCGACTGATCGCCATACAAGACCGTGGTAAGAGATTCGCCGGCTTCCTGACCAGGCAGGTGCTGGAAGAGAACGGCCTTGACCGAGGGCAGATCGATCCACTCTTCGACGAGGATGGGACCCACGGTTTGGACGATGACGATGACAGTGTCATACTTCTCGGCCGCTTTCTGGACGAGCTCGTCTCCGTTGTGCCAGGCGTTCAAGCCGGCTGATGTGCGGTCGCCAGGGTTGCCTTCAACCGACAAATAGTTCTCACCAGAGTCTGCAGTGATGAAAACCAGCGCGACGTCCCCTTCATTGGCAACTGCGTTGGACGGGAAGCTATCAGTGTTGTAGAAAGTGAGGTTGTCGGCTCTTGCGTTCAGCGCATCCATCGGAGAGTCTAGGTAAGGGAAATCGGCGGTACCAGAGCCCCAGCCCATGCCGAGCGTGCCCTTGTTGCAAGACTTGTCAGAGCATGAGTTGATCCCGTCAGGGTTCTTCTCAGCAGCAGTTCCAAAGATCTTCAACGGCGTGCTTTCCTTGAGCGGCAGTGTGCCGTTGTCATTCTTGAGCAGGGTGACAGCCTCGGTGGAGATGTTTCTGACAATAGCAGCGTGGTCACCCTGGACGTCGACAAACTCGTTCACAACGCCCGAGGGGGAGATCAAGGCTCCAGGGTAGAGGAGGCCTTCCGCATCGCTGGTCCAGGTAGAGAAGTTGATGTCCGGATAATCCTGGTCTTGGCCCACTTGATACCAGGCGGCGACGACACGAGTCGCCATGTCGTTCAATCTGTCGACGGGGACCGAGCCGTTGAGAACAGCCTCGGTGAGGTGGAAAGCCCACCAGGAGTTACCGAACAAAGGAATGGTCGGATCGCCGGGCATGCTCATGTCAAGACCGGCCAAGGCAGCGCCAGCACCCGAAATCTGGGCAAACCAGTCGCTCATGATGAAACCCTGGAAGCCAAGCTCGTCTTTCAAGAGGTTGTTGATGAGGTAGCTGTTTTGAGTGGATGCCGACCCGTTGACAGCATTGTAGGCACCCATGACAGAGACGACACCGGCGCGAACGCCCTCGGCAAAGGGCCAGAGGTAGATTTCGTGCATCGTGCGGTCGTCAATGTTAGCGCTGATACCGGCTTGGAAAGGGTTGTACCTGCGACATGTCAGCACAGCCGGTGTTGTGAGATGAGAAAGCTGCCGTCATACATGCGGTACGACTCCTGCTCGTTTCCAATGAAGTGCTTGATGGTAGCCATGACACCTTGGGCCTGTACGCCCTTGATCGTCAGAGCACCTCCGACGGCTTGGAGGACGGGATCGGAGCCAAAGCCTTCCCAGTTGCGGCCACCACGGGGCTTGCGACCCAGAGGCCCAACGGTTGGGCCAAGGTGTATGTTGACACCTTTGCCGCGGAACTCCTCGCCGATGGCCTCTCCGCGAGCATACATCAAGTCCTTGTTCCAAGTAGCACCAACGGTGATACCAGGGGTAAAGGCGGTGTTGTTCTCTGTGCCCTTAACTCCAAGGGCCGAGTCCTGCAGGCAAAGCTGGGGGAAGCCCAAACGGGGAGCGCTGCCAGTGTTTCCAACGCAGCGACCTATTCTTTGATGAGCATGGTTGCCTGCATAGGACGCGCTTTGACCTACCCATGAAATAGCCGGTTCCAACCGTGACTGTTCACACATTAGTACATAGGCAGTTCATCGGCGGAAGACTGGTGGCCAACGCACTGTTCGTCTTTTCGGCGAGCGTCATGTTGGAGACAAGCTCGGCGGCTTTTGCATAGCTCGCGCTCCAATCCTCAGTCCAACCTCCATAAGGGGCGGGGTACCAAGGAGCAGCCACATAGGCGTCGGGCACGTTCGCATTGATGGAAACGTTCTGGTTTGCGGAATCGAAAACGGAGAGGATATAGTCATAGCGCGAGTCGCTAGGGAGGGATTGAGCGGCAGCTGTGCGGGAGAAGAAAGGAAGGGATAGCACAGAGGCGAGAACGAGAGGCTGCGCAGAAGCTGCGCCAATCAACAGAGAGACGGACATGGCTACGAGCACGCTGGCATGTGAAGGCACCGCTGCGCTGGACACGGAAACCAAACGGGGAGAGGATTCCTTATAGCAGACACAGACTCGGCAATCGGAAGCATGTGGCCCAAGCCAAGCTCGGCAGTATAAAGAACGGGCGGCTTGGATGCTTGGAGCGCGAGTCTGTAGCGCTGCGGTCGGAAGGTCGATGTCTCTCGGCTAGAGCGTCTCCTGTAGATCTGGGAGGCAGGAGCCAATGGCATCGAGGGCCAGGGTGCTGGATTCGGGAGCTGGTCGAGCGGGAGTTCGGAGATGCTGCCACAAGGGCGCAAGGCGAGCGGGAAGCAATCTCGCTATGCACGTCGGCCATGCTATTTGCGTAGGTTTGCGTGGGTAGGCACGGCCCGCTCGGGGGCTCGCGGGCACGCGACCATGGCGGAGCTGTTGACGGGCGCCGTTTGGGAAAGGATGTCGCGAAGAGCAGCCGAGGGTCAGGTCAGCACCCACCAGGGCGGTTGATTGGGCCGCGGTGCCGTTGCGCCAAAGCCGTGTGTAAGCCGTTGGTGCTGTGGCGGCGGGAAAAGGGGAGAGGCGCGCGAGGAGCGAGCGAGGAGACGCGGTGAAGGCGGCCCCGCACCGAGTCAATGTCACCACACGTCGTGGCACGCGCCCGTGCTCGCTCTCCGCATTGCGACGCCGGCCAGGAGTTGGGATGAAAGGCGGGTGCGACGAAATAATCGAAGGACCAGGACCAGGACGGGAGCGCATTGTTAAGGCGAGCAGCCCGCATGACGTCACGCGTCGGAGCCCAGGGACGGGAGGCAGGCGCGGCGCGGATACAGAAAACACTGAAAACACAGCGTGACAGCACCTTTCCGTCGCCGTTTCCCCGCCGCCCAACCGAGCTCGTATGGCCGTTGACGACAGGTGACGAGGCGCGCCGACCGCCTGTCAATCGATCCCTCCGTCCGCGCTACCGGGTCGATCGACATTCGAGAAATGAGGCTGCCAGGATGAAGATCTAAGCGACATCTGATCGCTCCAGCTGAGCGCTGCTTTGGGATGCAGCACACGTGTCGGCCTCTGTGGTTTGTTTCAGTCTCTTTCTTTTTTGGGCGCCCATTGCGAATCCTGTCTGACGGCGATCCGCTCCACCGGGACACCGAGATGCTTTTTTTCACTACTTTCTATTGCCTCGCTACTTGGCCGCCGCTTCTAGCCTTTCGCCGCCTTGTGCGGATACCTATCAGCTATCCAGAAATCAACACGAAGCCAAAATTCCCCACTTGCACTTTGTTCCTTGCCACACTCCGTCTTGGCTGTCTTTGCTGCCTCCCAATCCCAGAGTGCAACAAGGAAACCGGTCCGTCTACTCCGTCTTGGCCTGCCATGACCTGATCTTCCTCTTGCCACGTTGAACCGTGTTGATGATGGCGTCGGCGTCGGCATCGGCGTCGTCGTCGTTGCGGTCAAAGAGTCCCCTCTCACCAACTCCCACTGCCTTCTCCTTGCTCTGTCCGTCACTGTGCTCATCACTCCTGGCAGCCCTCTCCCTCAGGACACACATGATCTTCTCCCTCTGAAGACGCCTGAGACCAAGGAGCTTCCTGATGAATGCCTGACGGTTGGTGTCGTTGTTCCTGGCCTCGTCCGAGTAAGGGTACGACACGTTGCCAAACCACAGCTTCCCGAGCACCATTAGTTTGTCATTCCTGGCCTTGGCAGCGGCACCGTCGGAGACGCCCTCATTTTGCTTGAAAGTATCAAGAGTCTCCTCCCTCTCAATCTCCTTCAGCAGCATCATGTAATGGTCAGATGGGTTGCGCACCAGCGCCTCGCTCTCCAATTGCTTCTGCCTCCATGAAGCCGGACGCAGTACATCCTTGGTGTCAGGAGCAATCGGCGGCTCGCCCTTGGAGAAGGTTCTGACGCTAACAGCATGCTGGCCGGTCATATCAAGGGCCGGCCTGTGACGCTCATTTCCAGGCACAGTGCTGGAAGAGGCCGTGTGGAGAGAAACCTCCGTTACGGGACGGTCAGAGCTGTCAGCCCCACCCTGGTGTTCCTGGACAAAACCATAGCCAGGACGGTTGCTGCTGCTAGGAGCCTCACGGCACATCAAGCGAAATCCACCATTGCCATGGGGACCCATGCCCCATTCGCTAGCGGTTCGCTTCTTGGGAGAACGATGCGCAGCAGTGCCCTTACCTGTAGATTCCTTGGCAGTACCTTCATCGGCACTGGTAGTCTTGTGTGAGTCGAAGAGATCGTCCCGTTTCTTGCCAAGATCTTCCACTTTCTTTTCCAGCTTCTCTTTCTCAGCATCGGCAGTCTTGTGTGTGTTTGAGAACCCGCCGCGTCTCATAGTGATCTCGTCCAGTTTCTTTAACATCTCCAACTTCGCTTCTGCCATTGCAGGGTCGCGCCACTTGATCCCGCCATCCAGATGGCTCTTCAGATTCTTGATAAGTCTGTCTGTCGACGTCTTGGAAGCGTCCATTTTCTTGATCGTTTGCATGACGGCCGATTCAGCATCAAGATCCGTGTCCTTATCGATCTCATCCTGCAAGGTCTCGATCATCGCCCCCTGTACCTTGATCATCTCCTCCAGTATCTCGATCGTCGCCTCCTGTTCCTTGAGCAGTGTCATTATTGTCGCCAGCTGCGCCTCGGAAGCTCCCTTTTGCGTCTTGACTATCACCTCTTGCAAATTGATCATCTTCTGCTGCGTCTTGAGCTTGGCTTCTAGCATCTCCATCTTCGCCGCCATCTGACGGAAGTCGGAAAGATAGCCTGCGGTCGAAGAACAGATGTCCGTGGGTGTCGATCTACCCTGCGGATTGAGAAATACCAAGCGCTGGCGAAAATTCGATGGAATGCTGGTAGGTAAGAGACCGTCACTCAGAGTAGAAGGTTCACCGAGCTGGTTGTGATCTTTCTTTCCTTCCACATCTTTGGCGATCGCAGCACGCAACTCTACCAGCTCAGCCTCGGGCTTGCAATCCAAATATTGAAGGCGCCTCGACGGAGCTGCCCTCAACGAACCGCGAACGACATCGGATGACATGTGAGCGGACGAGCTGTTCGAAGAATCACCAGAACTGGGATGGAAGGACGGCGTCATGTCGACAATGCTCGTGGCCCGATATACGCCGTCATTGCCCTCCTTGTCAACGCTGTTGGCAGGGACGCGGCCCTTGGGAACATGAGGCATCTCACACGGAAGAGAGGAGCTGTCAAGCTCAATCTCAATGGAGTTGCCGCGGAAGTCGTCGAACGAGGGGAGTGAGATGTCGGTGGCCATGACGCCGTCTGGGCGCGAGGTGCTGTTGTGAGATGTGTTCAATGCGTACATACTCGTAGCGCGGTGGGGGTGGGATATTGGGTGGCGGTATCTGTCCAAGGCCTTGGAAAGTCTATGCAAGACCTTGTGGGCGTCATCCGACTTCTTGACACCACAGGTAGTGCGATCGTTGACTGTAGGCGCCAGATCTGAGCCTCGAGGGTGAGGCAGACGAGGTGGCGTCGATGGCGATTGGTCTGTATCGCTGACCGGCTCGTGGAGACGGGTGCGAGAGGCACCAATACGCTTGACCTGGCGGGGGAGACTGCTGGCCCGGCTGGGGGTGGGTGTGTCCTGAACGGCGGTATTAGCGCGATGGGGCTGTTTCGATACGGTGAGAGGAAAAGGACGTCGACGCTCTCTGCGGCATCCTTGAAGCAACTTAAGTTCTCGCTCTTGAGCGGCCACAAACTCAGCAGTGCGGGCTTCGCGGGTCGAGAGTACGCAAGACGCGCTGTGATGCCCCAAAGCTTCGCCGAGCATGCGTGGACAGGACTTGGGCTTGCTTGCCTTCTGTTCGGTCTTCTCGAAGTGTTGGGTATAGGCAAGGTCGGCACTGCAGCAGGTGAAGCTGGTTAGCAGGAGACACTCCAGTTCTTTGCGGTTTGTTGACCTTACACATGGTCTTTAGGCTTTTCGCGCGTCATGGTGGCTGTTCGCGAGAATGAGCATGGGTCAATTGCTCGAGTGCGCAAGTTGGATGAGGTTGACTGATTGAAAGATTGAGGTTGGGTGAGATGGAAGAAGCAGAGGTGGCGGTTTCTGTAAAGGAGAGGTGTTTAAATAAGACGGGTGAGGCAACACTGGCAGCGGGCAAGGAAACAGGCGAGAAGTGGAGCAAACGAAGCTGGCAGTGACAGTAATCAAATGCGATACCACGTGCCGACGGAAGGCCGCAGTAGCCCGTGCACGGCGTTCAGCAGGTCTGTTGCCTACCATATGTGGCTTCCTTGCCTAGGGTACGCAACTTCCCTGTCGCTGAATATCTGAATCTCATCATCGCCGAGCCACCCTGCCGGGCATGCGGCGGCGTCGTCACTTCCAAAACGGTCTGCAAGAAGCACGCCACCTCTATCAATGATTCGCCTTTGAATAATCTCAGTAGCAAGCACCCGGGTGCCCTGGAAACCAAGGTTCCCCCGTCCAACATAGTCCATGCGGGAAAAGCAGCAACGCTCCATCCGCCACGCTCCATCCGCCACGCTCCATCAGCCACGGCCACACCCGTTGCCCCTACCACGGACGCATCAGTCGCGACCATTGACAGCATCCCCCGAGTCCCGATCCTGGTCGGCGTGACAATGGTAGAAAGGGCCGATGCGGGTGTTGCTGAAGAAGCTGCTGCGCGGATTGCCGGTGCGCTCCCTGAATCCTTCATGATTGCCATCAGCCCCGCCTACACTAGCCATGCCAACAGCATCGCCACCATGATCACCAACAGCGCCGGCAGCGACAGCAGCAGCGGAAGCGGCATTCTCGTTCTCAGTGGCGTTGCTGGAAATGAGCGCGGCGACCTCGGCAGGCGCCTGACTGAGCCAGCGCCTAGCAGCGGCGAGCAGCGCGAGCTCCTTCTCTAGCATAGTGACCTTGCCCCTTTCAGACTCCAGTGCCTCCTTGAGCCGGCGCACCTCTCCCATCAGAAGGTTATTGGGGCGGGTAGGAAGGGGCGGGAAGTCGGAAGTGGCAACGCCGCTATTGGGGCCATCGCTACTTGGACCGTCTCGCGGGTTGGTCGGGGTGACGCGGATGTTGCCCGTGGAGTCATTGCTGACGGTGACTTTTTCGTGGGGGACAGTGTTGCTAGTCGTTTCGGGAGAGTCCGTGTGATTGTTGCCTCTGGTGTTGTCGCAGCGGGTAAAGTTGAGGCGGGTGTTGCTGGGACCGTCGCTGCACCGGGGATTGCGACCTTAGCACTTGCATGATGGAAAGGAGGTAGGGAGCTGTACTCACTGGCTAGAGGCATGATCATCGGACATGTTGGGTAGACCTGCCAGAAGCGCGGTCGGAGGTGGAAAGCTAGTTACGGGTGCGTTACGGGAAGACGAAGGCATTGAAGTGTAGAATCTGGCGGATGCGCCACCTACAGCGGTGTCCGCTGGTTATAAAGCAGAGATTGCTGTCGGTGCTTCGTTGCTGCTTTCACCAAGACTTGCTGTCAGGTTGCTTCTGGTATCCGCTTGATCGAGAAGCGTCCAGTCATCCTGACCAACCATTCAGTTGACCAATCTAGGACAGCTGTTGCCCGCCTGCTCAATTTATCCATGATGTTAGTAAGAGAAAAGCACTATGGAAACTTGTTTGGACGAAGATCTTGCAATAAGAAATACTTGTGTCAAGGACAACCGAAAATGGTTCCCAAGTATCATTACCATAATCTATGTAGGCCAAGCCCATGGTATCCCCTTCTCTACGACGAAGCTAAAGTAACAACGTATCTCATGAAAAACGGGATGCTTAACCCTGGACTTCCAAACCTCCAGTGCCATGAACAGTCTCGCCTGTGGAAGCTTGTTAGTGTTGAATTGGCCATGGATGAATTCGCCGGAGAAATACCTGTGAAGTAAGATCCGTATGGACTGGCAAGGAAGACGTAAGCGGTGGCAATCTCGACTGGCATACCTGGCCGGTTAAGAGGGGCTTCGCCGACCCCAAGGCCCTTCATGACCTCCGGGGGGTTCCCCTTTGTGGCTGGTTGAAGCGGCGTCCAGCTATGTGCCATTAGCACGACGAGTTATGAATCACAATTTACGGCTAGACCTACATGATTCCCGGTGCGACGGCGTTGACCCTAATGCCGTGCTTTGCCTGCTGTTGGGCCAGAGAACGCGTAAAAGTGGTGATGGCGCCCTTGGTAGACGAGTAGTCGACAAGCTGAGGGTTGCCCATGTAGGCAGCCACGGAGCTGGAGTTGACGATGCAATCGCCGCGCTTCATGTGTTGAAGAGCAAACTTGGTCATGGCAAAAATGGAGAGGATGTTTGTCCGATAGGTTTTCTCCACTGATTGCAAGTCGATGTCGCGGAACTCGTTGGAGATCTCCTGCATTGCGCCTGTGGAAAGCAATTAAAGTCTGTTCGGGAAGTGCGTCGATCCAACCAACATACTGTTATTGACCAGCACATTCAGCTTGCCGAAAGCCTTGATGTGGCCATCGACCACCTTCTTGCACTCGTCCTCTTCGCGCACATTCGAGGCCATGAGGTTGGCTCGTCTGCCGGCCTTCTCGATCTGGGCCTTGGTCCATTGTGCGTCCTTCTCTTCTTCGGGCAGGTAGACAATGGAGACATCAGCACCCTCCCGTGCCATGAGGATTGCCACGGAGCGGCCAATGCCGGAGTCGCCACCGGTGATCAGAACAGCCTTGTCCTTCAGCAGGCCGCGGCCTTCGTACTCTTTCAGATAAGGCTTGCCGTCGTCGCCCCAAAACTCCAGCTGGGTGAAGTTGGCGGCGGGCTTGAGCTCGGCGTCGAGACCAGGGCCACCTTCCTGGTTCTGCTCCTGCAGCTCAACGCTGGGGTAGGCGGTAATCGGCTTCTCTTGCGGCATTTTGTGAGGTGTTGAGGGAATTGGAGTAGTTTCTGGGCGAGGAGAGCGGAGAGGCGATGGGATATTTATTCCAGGCGTCGCTTCTCCATTACCCGCCTATGACGTTTGCACTGCGCAACTGCCTTTGACTGCAGCTTAGGTAACGGCTGGTGACGCGACCGGGGCACGGACCGCAACTCTAACTACACCCAACTGCATCCACCCACCCTTCCGCTCTCCCCGCCGAGCCTCATGCTATCCAAAAATAGGCCCCGTCACGCACCCGAAACCCGCAAACAAGCGTCGCCGCCTGGATCCACCGCCCCCGCTACCGCCTGCTCAGGTTCTCGCCCCATCATCAGGGCTACCAATGTTGCCCTCGCCGTAGATTCTCGCCCTGGTCCCGTCAGCCATGGCCGCTCGACTTCCGCTTGGAATATGGCGGGCAGCTTCGAGAATCCTAGCCGCGGCCCGAAATTTGTGGTGGCTGCATTAACGGTTGGGAGTGGAACGTGGGTCGGGGTGGATGACCTCTAGAAAAAGACAAGGCAAAAGAAACTTCTCGAGTGGACGCGGATGCAAGAGAAGACTAAAGTATGGACAAAAATTGTTGTGTGGATAACCCCTTGGAAAAAACCCTCCCCTCGTCTCGTATTTTTTGAGGAAAAGATGCGTCTATGATAACAACTCCCTCAACACTCCATGCGTGTTGATATATGCAATCCCCTCCTTTCTCCACGTATCATCCTCCACAAAACTCCCATTAGCTATCAAGACCATGTTCACCGGCGCCGCCAGTTCATACTTTGGCCAGTGCGGCAGCGCCGCAACAGCCTCGCCCGTACCGTTCGTTCGCCCGTTCGGATCGCCCGTGGCTACGAAATTCGCATACGCCCGCCCGATGCCCAGACTCAGCTCTTTGTAGCTCGGATACGGCCCCAACGCGCCGCTGATGTTCTGAAACGAGAAGACGACGTTGCAAAAGTGATTCGCGCCCGTCGCGGCCGGCGCGTTCCACAGCGGCGTGTCGAAGCGGTAGCTCCACACGTCCTGCTCGGCAGCCGCATACGCCTCGGCCATGCCGCGGCGCTGCGCGACCATGACGAGGTCGCCGCCGATGGCGCCGGAGCGGCGCCATTGGGTGCCGTACTGGGCGAAGGGCTCGGACGGGGCCACGTGGAAGGGCGGCTTCGGCGTCGTCGCGTCGTCCGGGTAGAGGGCGAGCAGGCGGCGGACGGTGGGCGGGGAGAGGGCGTAGTTGCGCCAGGAGAGGAGGGAGTTGGCGAGGGCCGTGTCGTTGTCGAGATTGTACTTCAGCGAGAA
The DNA here is from genome assembly GCF_001883845.1 of Diplodia corticola. Lineage (NCBI taxonomy): Eukaryota > Fungi > Ascomycota > Dothideomycetes > Botryosphaeriales > Botryosphaeriaceae > Diplodia > Diplodia corticola. The sequence continues at coordinate 105,919 of NW_017971502.1, forward strand.
GGACGTGCCTTCGTCCGTGTTGGCGCCGGTCAGGAGGGCGACTTTGACGAAGCTCCCCTCGGCGCGCAGGTCGGACGGGTATGCGGTGAGGAAGTCGCCGTCGACGAGCGGGTTCCACACTTGGCTGGGACGGGCGGCGTGCAGGGTCGCGGCGGGCAGGTCGCGCAGGCACGACAGCGGGTCCGACGCGCCCCAGCAGCCGACGGTGCGCGTGAGGTTCTCCATGGCGGCGTTGTAGTGCGGGAGCGTGTTTAGCGACGCGCCCGTGGGCCCGCCCGACTCGAGGATGGCGCGCGAGAACAGCCCGTCGTCGCGCCCGCCGTACGCGTGCATCTGCAGCGCGATGCTCTGCGCGCCCGCGCTCTCGCCCCACGCCGTCACCCGCGACGGGTCGCCGCCGAACGCGCCGATGTTCTCCTGCACCCAGCGCAGCGCGAGGCGCTGATCCAGCAGGCCCGCGTTCGCGCTGCCCTCGGCGAGGAGCTGCGCCGACTGCAAGAATCCCCAGATGCTGAGCCGGTAGTTGATGCTGACGCCGATCATGGGCTGGCCCGCGTCAGCCGCAGTCTTCACGATGCCCGATAGGTTGTATTGCGGGTCGGCGCCCGAGCCGGCGGAAAGGCCGCCGCCGTAGATCCAGACTAGGACGGGGAGCGGACTGCTCGTGTTGGTGTAGCCACTTGGGCGGACAACTGGGAACGAAGTTTCTGTTAGCTTTGTCCCTCCTTTTCTTTTTCTTTTTCCCTTTTCTCTCCAGGTTCGAACTATGGGCACAAATGGGAAAAGGTTTTTGTCGTACTGTTGAGGTTGAGGCAGTCCTCATCGTTGTTGTCCGTGATGCCCAGTGTGCTCTTCTGCTGGATGCAAGTGTGTCCGTACTCGTTCGCGTCTCTGACTTCGGAAAAGGAGGTGTTTAGCGATTGCGGCCACCTGAAACGCAAGCGGCCAACGGGCGGCTGGGCAAATGGGATGCCGAGGAACACATCTTGGTCCCAGCCGGCCAAGTGACGGCCCGCGTACGTGCCGTTGATCGTCTTGGCCGTGGGCGTGGACGACGAGTTGGACGCCAGAGCGGACGCCGCGCCGGCAAGCTGCGCTGCCGTCTTGAATAACCTCATGCCTGGAGCAAAGACGCGCTACAGAAGGACGAATAAGGAGAGGAGGAGGAGGAGGGAAAAGAGAATTAAGTACCTCTCCAGGACGACCGTCATGGCGGTTGAGCAGCATGGAGATGGGCTCGCTCATTTGCTTGCAGTGCGGCTAAATCAGCAAGCGAGTGCGAGGAGCATAAGGAGTGGATGGATTAATTTCCCCAGCGGATATGGGACGCAGTATTTTTCCCGGCCGCCACAGGCGCACAGATGGGGACAGATTGTGGGGGAGCGGGAGGCCGAATGCGGGGAAGGTAGCCGCATTACCTTTGCCACGAAAACCGCGGATCGTTCGGAGCCTCGTGCCTGCGCGCAGGGTCGTTCGCCTCCATCTCATACACCATGGGCACATGCGCCGCCGCCAGCTCGTACGCATTGTCCTTGCCAGGGTCCAGCTCGGTTCTGCCCCTGATGTGGTCATGTTTCGACGCCTGCATCTCCGAAATCTGCCCGCTGTCGACCTCGGCGGGGAAGAAGCCATGCCATTTGGCCGCTTCTCCTTGTTGTTGTTGTTGTTGCTGTTGTTGTAGTTGCAGCAGTTGTTGTTCTTGCAGCTGCAATGCCTCGTTGGCCTTCTGCTCCGCCCCTTTTCTCTTGCTCCGGCGCCGCCAGCAGAAGATGATGGCCACGATCAGGAACACGCCAACCACAGATGCGGCGACAGCGATGCCGGCGGTCGCGCCAGTGCTGAGCCCAGTCGAGCTGCCGAATGTGCCGTCGGTCTCGTCGTCATCGGGCGACCGGATGGTGACGACGTCGGCGGCGGGCAGCGGGTCGGAGAACTTGGCTTGGGCGACGGTGAAGTTGCGGCGCTCGTGGTCGACGACGAGGTAGGCTTCCTGGAGCAGGGTGCGGCCGAGGCGGTACTGCGAGTCGTTGGCGGCGCGGCGGATGGGGAAGTAGCGCGTCGCGTTGGAGTAGACAGGGGCCGAGATTTCGAGGTCGAAGGCCGAGTACGGCAGCACGATGTTGGTGCTGTTCGACTCGCTGGTGTAGATCTGGTCGCCCAGTTTGATGGTGAACTCTGGGTTGAGGTCGGTGAGGCGGGAATGGATGGTATCGTTGACGAGGTACAGGTCCGTGGTGTTGTCGTAGGTCAGGCCGAAGTTGTTGGCGAAGGTGTCGCACACGTCCTCAGGCAGCCACAGCTCCGGCACGGTCGAGTCGATGAGGGAGAGGTGGCCGGTGTGGGTCATGGCCGCGACGCCGATCAGGCTGTTGGACGCCGTGATAGACTGCACGCCGACCATTAGATTGCTGGTGTCGCCGTCGGCGAAGCTGAAGTTGAAGGTCGGGGGCGAATTGAACCGGGCTTGGTCGTAGCCGCCCAAGAGAAGACTTCCAGGGACTTTGTCATTGCCTGGATCGGAGCATCAGTACAGGTGTCGCTACGGAGAGCAAGGGGCGTACGGTAGTAGGCGCCAGCGGTATAGGCGTACGACAGGCTTGGGATGGAGTTGTTTGTTTTCAGGTTGTCCAGGAGGCTGGTAACGGGGTCGCTCGTGCTATCGAGGCTGGAGGAGACGGGGCTCAGGCCCAGCACTCCCATGTAAAACTCCTTGTCGGCGACGCCAGCAACAAGCTGGTGGTCCATCTGCAGAGCGGCATCGTCGCTGCTGCTGCCTAGGCGGACCGAGTCGTAGCCATACAGCCCATCCCCACTCAGGCCGAGGTCGTCTTCGAGGCCCAGGGTGTAGGTGCCCACGGACTCCCAGGTCGACGACTTGTTGGTCTGGAAGCCTACGCTGTTCTCAGCACCGCGCGAAGAGGCACAGTCGGAAGGGTCGTCGGCGGTGCAGCCGTCAGGAGCAGGCACCCAAGTCTCGTGACCGCGCGTTGATACGAGAACGCGGAATTCCTGGGCTGGCGTCCCAACGCTCAGGCGAAAAGTGGACCAGGAGCCGTCGTTTCCGTCCCACTGGCCGGTGTTCGGGACCGTGTATGGCGCCGACACTGCGTCTGCACGCCGGCGCAGAAAACTCATCGCGACGCGCGAGTCCACAGGAATCAGGCGAGTAAGCCGCGGCGCCGGGAAGAGCTGCGACGGAGCAGGCAGGTGGCGGTTACGTCGGCGAAGAAACAGACATGGGCGGAAGTGCAGATGTTTAATGAGTTGTCATGGGGCGAAGCGCCTGGTCAAGGGCCGGCGGCTAGGGATGAGAGCTGACGCTCGTGCCCCATCAACGCTTAGTCACGCTCCTCATGCCGTCGTCTTGGCCCCCATCTTCTCGGCGGCCGCAAATTAGTCTTTTTCTTTTCCTTTTCTCTTTTCTTCTTCTTCATGCAGCGAATCGTGCTGTGCCCGGAAGGCCAGTAGTGGCAGTAATGATGACCAGTGAGATATACTGATTCTTGGGTCGAGGGTGGATGCGATGGCAGTTGAGCACTGCGCCATATCTCCTTCTCCCTGCATGAAAGCGCATCGTCGAACTGAGCCGGGTGGTCAATATCAGTAGGGCCATGGCCGAGAACGAACGCAAAGTGATCCGAATGCACCTTGCCATTGATCTCAGCTAGTTCTTCCTCGAGTGCCCACGCATGTGAGTGTGCTCAACGAAAAGTTGCCGAGTGGCGAAGAGGCCAAACCACTGCATTCGCATCAGCCAGAGGCAGTGCAATACCGGCGACACTGTGGTCGGCGTCGATTGAGCGGAGCTCAGCGCGCCGCTCGACCCGTTGCCAAAAACTGGTTTAATCAATAAAAGTGCCCCCGTAGGGGCGTTCTAGAGATTAAACTAAAAAGAACAGGTACTGCACTTGATCTAAGCCAAAAGGCAAAGAGAGCTGGAGAAGAAAAGAAGGTGTTTGGTCGACGGGGCCAAGGGTTTAAGTAGGTAGGACGACAGAGAGAGGACGGGGACATGGCGCATGACCATACTCGCGGCCGTCCGTGCGGGATCCCGGGGCAACGCGGCTCAACCAAGTGTACCAGGCTATCGGTACACCTGTGAACCCTTGTTTGGTCATGGCCGTGACATCAGAAGCGACAAACACCACGCGCGTGACCTCGAACATGTAGGGTGCGTGGTAGCTGTTTCTGACTGTCACAACTTCCTGCGAATGAGAATCAAGAGGAAACAAATTCACCCGCTGAAAGCCCCCAAATAATTGCCGGGCATGCTAACCCGTTGCCAACAAATATATGGCAATTGGCCGTAACAAATTGCTTGCTGTGCCAAAACACCTTTCATTATACCTAGCGGTTGTGAGAAAAACAAACGTGCACCAACGTGGCTGCGGAAGAAAAGTGACGTGAAATCAAGGCGTCTTGACCCTTTGGTCATCGTTTCAACGCTACGTTCAAGGAGTCATTGAATGCAGTCAAATACAATAAGTCAGGCGCCTCCGAACATCACTAAGCACATCAAAAGATACTCACCGCGAATTCAGCTAGGACGTATCTGTGTGGATCAAGTATGGTACGCTACGGAATAGAGTCCTTGCCAATAGCTTGGCGTGAGTGGAAGTCTTGAGCTGGCTTTTTGACGTCGTGGCGTATCCAAGGAACTCATGCCTGCCCAAGCGATCCAGACTTGGAACATGAACAATGCCTACATGAATATATGGAGGATGGGTCGGCAAACCATTATCTCCATCTACTGTAACATGCCGTCAGCTGTTCAGTAAGCAATGCTTGAAGCGAACCAACCATCCTCAACCAACTGCCCAACCTTGACACCGGTAGGAATTAGACCAGGAGTAACAGAACCGCCCGACAGATCATCTTGAGGATACATGGCACGCCTACCTCCCTCCTGTGGGCAGTTGAAAAACATGGCTTAGCCCTTTGGGGAATCGTGGAGGTCCTCTGACTGTAGAGCAACCGCCCAGGGATACAAATGAGCAGCGTTCGCTGTCGGATGGTGGCGGCACGGTACTTCCCGGTCGAACTAATTCAAGAATTCAGCTCAAGACATTGGTTCGGCGATCCGCGAAGACAGCAATTCTCTTGTATGGGTTCTATAGCTACGAGGGGCCTGTTGGCTGATGTCCAGGATGACCAATGAGGCTGGTTTGAGGCTGAGATTAGGGCCTGGACTACCTAGTACAATAGCATGGCGGGGATGATGCAGGTTGCGTAAGAGGTGCGGTTCGAATGCTTTTTCTCTATGGCCTAGACGCTGGTGGGTCCAATCCTGGGGGAAGCGCTTGCATCAACCGCACTACTCCAAACACCGCCGACTTTGACCGAAGGACCGGTTGTGGCGCAAACTCACTAGTCGGTCCGGTGAAAGAAGTAGAGGATGCGCAAGGTTCTCCGCTTGACCAGGTCGTGCAGGCTTAGTCATGGCACTACGTTGTCTTTTTGACCAGGGGTTTTGGGAATTGTTGATTGGTATCGTGGCTGGGTAAAGTGATGGCTGGTCATTGATAGAGCAATTACTTTTTGACAAAGCTGTTATGGGTATAACAGGCGGTAATATGAAATGATGTCAGAGAATCCCGTGATTAATAGGATCATGGAGGCCGTCGCGGAGCCATGGCGAAGGCGAAACGACTTTGAATAAACACCAGCAAAGAAGGAGCAGAATCGGAAGTAGCAACAAGGACTCAAGAAAAGAGGGGAAGACATACTACTCAAGTAAATATGGAGTTTGACTATTCCAAGCATGTGTCGCCAGACACCATCATTGCCAGAGGAAGTAGTAACTTGCGACTATGCTTTGGCAATCCCAAATCATCGTGAGAGGATGCTTCAGGCTTAGCTTGGGCAATGGCATTAGACCTGTAGCGTTGCGATGGAATAGCCGCATGTTTCGTTAAGATGGGCGGCCATCGTCAGTTACGACTGAGAATTTAAGTTGCTTGTTTGGGCAACGTGCGCATCAATGTCATATTTGTGGGCCAGTGATCTCCGTGGTCATGGCTTTCGGACACACGATGCGCGTCATAAGCGCGAAATAGCGGTCGCACAGAGGTATTCGGGTGCTGAGGCTGAGCGGTGGGGCTGGACACGAGTCGGACAGAGGATAGCGGGCGCACAGGTACGCTGGAGACGCTGTGTGTGTTGGAAGCTGGAGTGACGTCTGCCAATGGATTGAGCAAAGTGCGGAGGAGGCGTGGAGCTTGGATCACTTCGCTTGTCGTGGATCAGGCGGGTGTGTCCGGCGCGGTGACGGAACCACGACCGGTTGCGCAACGAGGCGACAGCGCGGGCGCGAGGCGCGAGACATATGCGCTGTGCTGTGAGTAACGTGTCGTGTCTCGCCTCGACGCGCGACGAGGACAGTGGTGGAATTTATCGGGCGCTGTCTGGGGCGCCTAGGCAGGGCGGGAAGGTGAGAGAGGTGGCTGGGAAGCCGCTAGCGCCGCCGCCGCCAGCCAATCAGCGCCGTCGTTGCTGGGCCAGCAGAGCAGGTTGCCAGCCCTGGAAGCTGCAACGCAGGGAACCAGCACCGCGCTGCAGCTGCTTTCTCTCGCGCTCTCCCAAGTGTACCGTCTGACGACACGCCCGCGACCTCTTCTCGAAACCTTTCCCCGGACAAGCGCAGCCCTCCTCACACCTCGCGACAGCGCCCCACCAAGTGCCGTCGGGCACGCTCCGCACCTCCGCCCTCCACACCTCTGTCGTCAGCACTGCCCTCCCCACCGCCCTCACCACCGCGCCTCCCTCCGCGGTCTCCACTCGCGGCTGAGCCTCCTCTGCCTGTCGCCTTCGCTCACGTTTTGCACGACCGTTACGGCCTCTCTTTGCGCACTCGTTTTGTACATTGTTCCTTGCCGCCTGCTTCCAGTCGCCGCGAATTGCCGACGGCACAGCACATACAAACATCAAACTACCAGCTCCCCATGCTATAGACTTCTTCCGTCCTCGCGCATATACCATCCACCCATCCGCCCATCCGCCTACCTTTCGATTCGATCCGCGCCACCCGTACACCCGCTTCTTACCGGACACCACCACAAACGTCCCAGCATGTCTACGGACGGGCTTGCCGCCCCGGGCAGCAGCCAGTATTCGTCCGGCACCATGTATGTCGGCGACGGCACTTGGGATTCAGAGAGGAACACTTTTCTGTTACCCAACCTCATGGGCTTGAACTTTGACACCATGCGCTACAACGGTAAGCTAATGTCTGATCCGAGCCAGCTTTCACACAAGACTGACTAGCTTGCAGGCATGGGAAACCGATTCAAGGAGCTGGCAGGCTACAAACCACTCATAATCGGCCATGGAGTTGTCGCCGTCATCGTCTTTCTTGCCATCGTCCCCGCCGCCATTTTCATGGCCCGGTTCTACCACCGCAATCCTCGTCTAGCTCTGCGCATGCATATATGGCTGCAAATCTTGACCGTTCTGTTGACGACAGTGGTCTTCATACTTGGGTGGTTCGCTGTCGGCCCGGAAAGGAGTCTTACCAACCCGCATCATGGTATCGGCTTGGCCATCTTCGTCCTCGTTCTCGTCCAGGCCATTGGTGGCGGTCTCATTCACCACAGAGAGAAGGGCAGGGAGCGTTTCAAGATTCCCTTGAAGCTGATGGTGAGTTTCAATCCTTCTTCTCTATGCCCTTTCGGCCGGCTAAAATTTGTCAGATGCACCAATGGCTGGGACGCGCAATTGCCATCCTTGGCTTCGTTCAAATCCCACTTGGTCTCACTCTTTGGGGCTCTCCCAAGGTGCTTTTCGTGCTTTACGCCGTTTGGGGATTCGGCCTTCTTCTCGCCTACTTTTACCTGTCGTGGAAGAACTTGCCGGTCGGCGCATTCGATGAAACGGGAACGTACATCTCTGATTACACAGCTGTGACCGACGATAGACAGAGTCGCCGAAGCCATCGACGCGGCCTTGGCGCTTTGGCTGCTGCTGGTGCCGCAGGAGCCGGACTGGCAGAAATGCGCAGGAGATCGCAGAGTAGAAGACGCTCTGAAGTGACCGAACAGCATACCGTCCTCAGCTCGCGGCCTACAACATCACACCGCCGGCCCGGCTCCCGCCACGACCATGATGAATCTTATCTAGATGAGAAATATTCCGAAGATGGCGGTCGCCGTGGCCATACGTGGCGCGATCGACTGCTGGGTGCTACTGCAGGCCTTGGTGCGCTCGCGGCTGTCAAGGGTCTTTTCAATCGCAGAAAACGGGAGGAAGAGAGCGTCGTCAGCAGCTACGTACCCCCGCCTGGAGGAGCGACTTCTGTCACGCAGACGGATTTGAGTAGACTCGAGGAAGGCCGAGCTCCCGCTTCTCCTGGAAACGCTGCAGACCGCTACAGACGCACCCAGGAGAGCGAGGTAGCAGAGGACGCTGCCTTTTCGGGGAGCCCAGTGCGCAGAACTGGCCCCCACACAAGAAGAAGCGGCGATTCCATCGATTCTTGGGATGACCGGGAGAGCTTCGATAGCATTCGCGATGAACCGCACGGTGATGGCCACGGTGCTCGAAACGGCCTCATGGCACTGGGCCTTCTTGGCTTCATTAAGCACAAGCTAGGCCAACGGAAAAAGGATAAGGAGCAGACACGGGTGGAGGACATGCGGCAGCAGGATCTCGAAAACGAGCGAATTGCGCGGATGGACAGCAATCGGCGGAGGTTCACAGGGGATGGGACGCCTCTGACAGCACCTGGCAGGCGGTACTCGGATGGCACTGAAAGTACCTTTGACTTCAGGGGAAACAACCCTGAGCTTTCCCGCCACTCGCTCCCTCGCCCTGGCCCGGTCACACCCACACGACCCACAATGGGAAGCAGAATCGAGACGGTCGGTGAGGGCACACACCACCTGACGGGGGTACCTCCACCACCACACGATCCGTTGCCCGTGCCCGCTGGCGGAATGTACGCAGACTCGGATTCCGAGCTCTATGCGGCGCCAAGCAGGCATTCTCACCGCCGTCACTCTAAGCGGGATGCGGCATTGGCTGGTACTGGCGCTGCAGTAGCCGGAGCTGCAGCATCGCGGCGAGGCCATAGCCGACGACGACCACACAGCAGTGACACTAACCTTACGTCGCCGCCCGTATCAGTCAAGGTCAAGATGCACAAAGATGGTCGCCACGTCACCTTGCGCCGCCTGGGCGAAGCGGAAGCAGCAGCCGAACGAGAGGCGCGGCGGCGCGAGCGCAAGCGCGCGGGCAGTCTGAGCTCCGTGAGCGGTGACGAACGCTGGCGACGCACGGAAATGATGGAGGCACAACAGGCAGCAGACATGGAGAAGGACAGAAGTCGATTCTCAGCTACAACCCAAGCCGAGTCGACTGTGCCTCCTCTCCCAACGATGGACCACCCACTTTCGCCGGGCCCTCCACCCGTACCGAAACACCAGTCGTCCCCTCAATCGGCAACGGGGCTGCCGCCGCCGGCAGGCACCATGAGCGGGCTTGGCAGCTTGGGCAGCGGAGGTGACCCTTTCAGCCCAGCTGGCACGGAGCAGAGCAGAGCCGACAGCAATCGGCGGCGGCGCAGGGCGGAGCGGGCGCAGGCGAGGCTAGCAAGAGGTGGCGGAACAGGGAGCAGGGTGGAGTTCACGTAGGCGGCGAAGGCGTCATCCCTAAGAAAGCTTGGCGTGGAGATTGCTTCTGGGGTGGAGTTCGCCTGACGAACGCCTTGCCCTGCAGAGATCTCGAAGGCCGATAGTGGCCAAGAGGCTCTCGCAACGAACATGGTCTGGGCCAGCATCACTGGTACATACATACAACCAGACGTACGAGCGGGGGGGCGTAGCAGTCGGACCCGGATCAGAAAAGCCCAGGGCGTAATTGGCGGTATCATGCGGCGAGGGTGGTCTGACTTTTTGGTTTCTTTCTTTCTTCATTCTGCGTATTTCTGGAAGGCATTGGGCGAGCATGGCGATGGCGCATGGTCTGCACGTGGAGGTGCTTGAGCTTGTCGTGTTTGATTCGATGCATGGTTCTAATTCCCCAACCAGGCACTCGGGAGCGCGGTGGTCTTGGTTGTAGCTCACGGTTTCTTGCGGAGGCGGGTCAATTTCCTTGTTGGGCGCATGGGGCTGGGGGTTGTGGCTGGTGGTATCCTGTACAAGTAATGGCGCCGAATCCAAAGGTGATTCGCTTTAACGAGGTGGACGTCGTCATCGTCATGGCGGCTGTTGTGTAACGAGCGGTGCCCGGTTTGCAACGGCCGTTGGCCGTTGGCGAGCGGCACAGCAGCCAGCAACGCGGGCGTGAGGCTCTGTGGTCGCACACTGCAGCGTCGCTTAAAGGCAGGGGCTTCGTCTGATCTGGACGTGGTGTTGTCTCGCGTCCTCACCACTGCCCGTCATCGGCCGCTCAACGCGCAACGCGCAACGCACGACCTTCGATACCCGTCCGTCCTGGCTCCGGCGCTCTCTCGCGCCGTCGCACTCGGGCAGGGCTGGGCACGCGGCAGCCCGAGCTCTCCTTCGCCTTGGTGTCTCAGGCTGGCCCATTTTCCATCGCGTAAGCGCACGTCCGCGGCAGGCGCTCAACTGACAGCCAGCACACTTCGTTGACCGACTCGTGGAACGCATCCTGCGGCGTGGGCAGATGTCATCAGCGGCGCGAGGCCCAAGGGCGACTATGGCAAGAATGGCAGACGGCAGACAAGGGGACAAGGGGGCTTCACGATGCGGACGACGCTGGCCGGATTCTGCTTCAGCAAGCGACCTGGCCGCTCGGTTTGCTGCGCCGGCTTCCCGCTCTCGAGTCATGGGGCAACATCATCGTCAGCTCCCCGGCGGCGGGCCATCAATGCCGCGAACGGCGAGCACCCGCTTGCCCGCTTGCCCGGTGCAGGGCGCAAGGCAGGCCAGAAGCGCACCGCAGAAGGGCCTTTTGGGGCGTCTTGCGCGTATATAGAGGGCGCTGCGCTGCTCTCTCGCGCCCTCGGCCACTCCTGGGCAAAGGTAGCCTTCTCGTACGCATCATGGCAGCATGACCCCTCCGGACCCAGGAAACGCAACCCCCCAAGGCGAAAGCGGGCGGCCTGTCCCGGGCCTCGATACGCGCGATTCATTCGGCAGCATATGCCGCAGCCAGGTCAAGCTCGACTGCCCGCAGCGCGCGCGCGCGCTCTTCCCACTCCTGCGCGCGCGCGACACGACATGCGCCCGGCCCGCGCACGCTGGGCTGGCGGGCGAGGCGGCAGTCGGGCAGCGCTTTAGAGCGAGGGTGAGGGTGAGGGCAGGGCCGGGCAGGGCCAGGCGTGTGGCGGTGGCCGGCCGGCGCGGGCGCAGCGTGGGCTCTGCGGCGGCAGGCAAGGCGAGAGAGGGCGCTGGCGGCGCTGGCGGACAGCTGGCCGGCAACGCGTTGACGCCATAGTGGGCATGGACTTGGACACCGCATGTCGCAGTGTGTCGCGCTCGCACTGACACGCGCTGCTGCCGTCGACAAAGTGGGGTCAGCGATCAAATTTTGATATCGCCCTCGGACGCAATTGGGATTGGCGTTGGGAGCCGCCGCCAGGCCCCCACCACGGGCCAGACGCGCGCGCAGAGCTGTCCGGCGGCGTGAAGCGCACGAGGAGGCTTGGGTGCGGCGTGCCTGGGAGTGGGCTGGCGGCGCCGCCTTGACGCTGCAAGCATCGCCCCTGCTCGCGCTTTCCGCGGCCAAGGGCGCGCGTGCTGTAGCTCGTTCCTGACTTCTGGGCATGTTCGGTTCCAAAGTGCGCTAGTTTTAAGGCTGGGCCGGCCACGCTAGAGGATGTGCAAGGACAAGCACAATGAGGTAAGTCGGATGCTGTGCGGTGCGCGTGCAGAACGTCGTCGACCAACTTTATTATTTCACGCCGCCCGCGCCCAGGCTCATGAGCGCCGCCCGCCAGCCCTCGCAGTCAATGGCAAAGGCTCTCGCCAACCAGTCCACCATGTCCTCCACCCCCTCGAGCACGCCGGTCAAGCGCGCCTGTGACAGGTGAGTGCCCCGCCGCCGCCGCCGCCGCCTGCGCCTGCCAGCCCATGCCACCACTGCTCCCGTCTGACCACACCACAGCTGCCACCGCCGCAAGGTCAAGTGCATTGGAGAAGGCCACAAGCCGTGCAAGAACTGCGTGTCGGCCGGCCTCAACTGCACCTACAATGCCATCCCCCAGAAGAAGGGCCCCAAGGGCAGCCGCGCCAAGGTGCTCTCCGAGCTGCGCGAGACGCAGCGCCAGTCGCAGCTGGCCGCCAGCGGCTTCCCGGACCTGTACAACGCCCACAACATCGCCCTGCAGCGCCAGCCCGGCCTGATGTCCCTCGACCTGATCCACACCTGCGTCGACTTCTTCTTCCAGAACCTGTACCCCTCGCAGCCCATCCTGCACCACCAGCGCATTCAGGAGGCCATCCTCAGCATGGACCAGAACGTCGAGGCCTACTGCATGATCGCCGCCCTCTGCGCCTACATGCTCATCCAGCCGAACATGTCCCTGCCGCCGAACATCGTGCCGCGGGGTCCAGAAGGCCCGATCCCCAACCTCAGCTTCGGTCACGTCTTGCTCGAGGAAGCCGTGCGCGTGAGAAAGAGCTACAACCACATGGAGAACCCCACCCGCTACTCAGTCATCACCTCCTTCTTCTTCTTCAGCAGCTACCAGTGCCTGGACAAGCACAACACGGCATGGTACTATCTGCGCGAGGCCACGACCCATGCCCAGCTGCTGGGCATGCACGACGAGGAGACGTACAAGACGGGTGACTTCATCGAGTCGTCGCGCCGGCGGCGGCTGTACTGGCTGCTTTTCATCCAAGAGAGGTCCGTTCCTGTGCCGTGGTGTTGTTTTGTGTTGTGTTGTGGAGAATTCGCCCGAGCTGACCAAACCACCCTGCAGAGCATACGCCCTCCACAAGCACCGCCCCATCACGCTCGACGCCACCATTGAAATCCCGACGCAGGACGAGGATCCCACAGAGCGCATGCAGATCTCGGGCTTCATCCATCTCATCAATCTTTACAAGCCGTTCGACCACACTTTCATGGGCCTCTGGAACAAGGTCCGCACCGGTTGCCTGCCGTCGTGGCTCGCCCAGATGCAGAACCAGCTCTCGGACGCGCTGCCCGGCTATCTCGAGGGCACCGAAGTGCAGGCCGTGGACCTGCGCACCTCGCAGCAATGGCTGCGCACAATGGTCTGGCAGCTCGCCATAAGCCACGGCTTCATCTCTTCCATGTCGGCGGACAGCACGATGAGCTTCAAGTACCCCATCGAAATCGCGCGGGATCTCATCACCATGTCGAGCCAGTTTTCGCAGCAGGCGATGGAGGTGCACGGAGTTGGCCTGGTGAGTGTCTGAAACAGGCGTGCCGCGACGAGCAAAACCCAAAAAAGTGCAGGCTGCTAACATGGACATTTTTGCCCTGCAGATCGAGAAGCTCTTCGACGTGGCATGCACGCTGACCGACGTCATGGCTTGCGTGCCGATGGAGCAACACTCGTTTGAGCTTGGCCCGCGCGATTACCTCGGCCGCTTCCTGAACCTCATTTCGACCCTCCGCGGCGGCCAGTCGCGCTATCTCGCCCTGCTTCTTCAGAAGATCAACGAAGTGCTACCCAACATGGCGGTGCCCATGCCACGTGGTCTGAGCGCGACATCGACGCCTGCCAACGCACGTCTCGAGGAGCTGTACGAAAGTCCGGCTTCAGCGTCAGCACAGGGGTCACACGTGGGATCACACGAGCCGACGCCGTTCGAATCCCCGCCACCGATGAGCATGCCGGTGCCAGTCAGACAGGCCAGCCACGGAAACATGCCCTACCCTGACATGCAGGTCTCACCGCCGTTAGTGCCGCAGAGCCAAGGCTTCCCGACATTTTCGACGGCCATGGGGTTTGCGCAGAGCACGACGACAGCACCGCCGCAGGGTGCATACCAGGCGCACCCGCAGCACGGCGGCTTCCCCGGCTGACGAACCACAATCGACGCGCGAGTCAAGATTACACGAGGTGTGCGAGGACGGAATTCAAGCCTTGCACTATCCTGTCTTGGTTTCCTTTTCCATTGTGATGAGCGGCCAGGGTTAGGCGGCCTTGCCGCGAATCATACGGGGAAGCCTCCGCCGCCGCAACAACGAGATTGCCCGAACTCGAGCGTTGGGCAAGGAGCCCCAGCAAGTGGCCAGCGTCCCGATCTGGACCTCCGTGAGCACAGCATCGCGACCGCGGTTCGAGGGGAATTTGCCACGCCGCTGTATGCATCGTCTTCCCCTTCGTTGTGTCTCTATTAGTTGCTTTTTGCACTTGTTGCTTTCCGCAAGCGTGGCGTTGGCTTGGAGTGCGGTTTCATGGAAAAAGGGTTACGGATAGCGAATCAGGGTTCTTCTTCCCGCGGCGACGGTACGCCGTTTCGCTTAGGTTTTCATCTCGTTGACGTTAGCGCCGCATCATGGGATTTTAGGGTACCGTATTTTTCAGGCATGTCAAGACGGGTCGGATGGTGGGAAAGTGTGTCGGGCATCGGGGAGAAAAAAAAAAGGGCTATATGGATCGGAGAAGGATGTTCTTGGGATGTTGGGATGTGCACGTTAATGGAGCGCATGTCAAGGAATCTTCATCTACCGGACAGCACACAAAAACAAAAAATGGAAGCCAGACTTATCGCGACAACCGCTCTGTTCTTCGTCCTTCGCGCCGCCGCACGTTTTTTGGAGGACCAAGTTGTCGACCCGCCATTTGTCTTACGAGTACACACGACGCATGCATCTTCCGATCATGCATCCCTCATCCGCACGTGGGCGCGAAAGTTTCCGAGCCAGGGGGTTTGCTACGAGTGTTCAGGGTTAGCCCCAGTCGATCGCAGTACGTTTGACGGTGCATTGAGCGGTAACGGGCTGACAGCCATGACAATTGCGGCTACCGCTGAAAGAGGGGCACCACTATCTTTTGGCTTTTGCGCGTTTCATCATCATCATCGTCGTCATAAGCATCATGGCCCCCTAGCCGCTCATGCACGCAGCCGCACCAACTCTCGTTACGCTTACTATGCTTCCAAGACCTTAGGGTTGTGCTTACCCACGCGCGGCTGACGATTGCCGGCAGCTTAATCCACCATTATTGATGCCCGGGCAGAACACTGGGCGACGGGTACATGGTGACATGTTCCTGCATTCTGGACGATTGGCTCGACAAAGAAAATAGGAACAGAAGGGCATTAGCCACACGGGCTCATGGCGAGGCTGAATAAGACACAGGGCAATCCTCAGAGGAAGCAGGACTAATTGAAACGGCCAACGAATCCGCGCGAATCCGCACGAACCCACAGCGCCTCTGGCTTTTTTGCGTCTCCGTTTCCTGTCATCGAAACGGGAAGGAATCCTTATCGGCCGTTCTTTTTGCCTGGTTCACTAGCACTACCAACACTACTTCCTAGGCTTACGGAAAACGCCCCCCCTTCCTCCTCCCCCCCTCCCCATCCGACCTCCCGGCTCCACAATGGTGGCTCTGTAGGACGGCTGGCCGCCGTTCCCCTCAAATATTCCGTCATAAAGCACCGCCACCTAGCTCACATGGCGGTCACATCACAGGAGGAAGCCAAAGGGGGCACGAGGGGGTCGGACTAAGGGAACAGAATCACTCCATTCTCCTCCCCCCTCACGGTGGACGCGTGGTGGAACGTCAGAAAGATGAGCCCCACTTGTAAAGTTTGGTTGGTGGAAGCATGCGGGAGTTGCGGGCAACGACAAGCACCGCCAATACTGAATGGTGGCGGCGGCGGCGGCGGCAGCGGGAAGGAGCCCATTAGATGGTCAGGAAAGAGGGGGTGCAAGGGGGCAGTTGGTTGCAAAAGGACCAAAGGAAGATGAGGTACAGTCAGTTTACGATTCCACCGAACGCACGGACCCGGTCTCGCCCAATTCGCCTACCCACTACGTACCTGGCCAGAAAAGAGAGCGGGTGGTGTGCTGTTCACGAGATCGAGATCAAGGCATGGAAGCGAGGGGAAGAGAGAGAGAGAAAAAACAAGGCAAAAAGGAAAAAAATTTGAAAGGGAAACGACTGGATTGGAGACGTGACCGAAATTCCGAACGCAAAGATTCATTTCACGATAAATTGCGCAGCACACCCTGCAGGTCCCCGCTCTACCTAGTTTGTGCCCCCTGACGTAGGGGTTACACGGAGGGGCGGCGGTGCAGTATGTGGCGCGTTCTGGGCATTCTGGAATGTGCGTGGCCACTGCTATCGAAGAACTGGGGCGAGGCTGAACGAGACTGCATAGAAGAACGAGAGACCTGGGCCGGCTATTTGCCAACGGCGAGGCCAGAGGGTTGGGAATAGGATGGAAATAGATTGGAAATAGCTGCGCTGGCCGTTTCGAAGGGGGGGTGCCGCGCCACAAAGCCAAGAGGATGCTACGACATGACGGGACGAACCACGAGTTGCCTATCGAGATATGCGCCCGCGCGCGTGCGCATGGTCCGGGGGAGTAACACCGTAGATACATCGAGATGCCAAGGATTAGGACCGGGGGTTGTGCGAAGAAAGACGAGGCGGATCGAGGCTTGAGAGGCTGCTGCATCGGCTCGGACCTGGCCCGAGGCGCAGTGTGGTAGCTACTACACGGAGGTGCAGGAGGGGGTGTCGGGGTGGCAGCGCAGCGCACAGATTCCTTGCCTCCGTCCCGCCCTGATGCCTGCAATTGCATTTGGCTGAGGATTTGTCTGCTGCCACTATTTGCTGCGCACGCACCTCCGCAGAGGGGCCAATGCGCCTCATCCACTCTCCAATCCAGCGTCCCACCCAGATGTGGCAACTTTTGAGGATTCGACCAGAGCACACGAGCCCCGGAACACGCTCGACTCCACGGCGGCCGGGGGAGAAGCGGGAAAGGCGAGCGCTGTCATGTACAGGGCAGAGCGAGAAACGCTGGCGCCAGGCGCGGTCAGGCCCCACGGGACGAGCAGCAGCATGCCCGCATGGCATTATTTGCTGGCATTGCATGGTTCCACAGCCATGATCGGGGCCGAGGTCGAAGCACCGTTGGCCGTTTTCTCGCATGTCAGACAACAGGCAATTTCTTCCTCCTTCACCGTCCACCAGCGCAACAGCATAGTCTGGCAAATGGGGGATCGCAGGCCATGACTCGACGCGTGCCGGATCCCGGACTGCCTTGGATTGACGACCATATTTCTCGCGTGGACGCGCGCACGGTTGCGACGGGGCTCGTTGGCATTGAGCAGCGAGCAGCTGGGCGGCCGGCGTCAGAGAAGCGCTGCTCCGTGCTGACTAGCGAAGCTCAAACTCTTGACCGGCGGCCAGCTGCCCTCGCCTGCCCTCGCCCGAGGAGCCCGAGGAGCCCGAGGAGCCCGTTCCGGCAGCTGCATGGCAGAAGACATTTTTATTGTTGCGCGTGACGGGAGGAAGCTTTGGACGCACAGTCCGCTAGCGTGAGTCGGCGGTGGCATTGCCTCAGGTTCGACAGCGGGCGCAGATCTACTCCAAACCATTGCCAGAGGTGTTGGCGTTAGCTCGGAGACGGTTTGGTGTTAAGCACAATGTGGATTTTCGTCAAGCGGCCGGCGCGCGGCGGCAGCGGCCGCATGGAAAAGTGCGGGCAAGGCGCAGTCGGGGCAGATGCTGCTTGCGGCAGGCTGAGGGTCTGAGCAGACGCAAGTGACGACGCCTGGGGTACAATGGCCAATGGAGAGGGCCTGGACAGACGATCGCACGGAGCCGCGGGCGCTGGATTGGCGGCCGAGGTCGACAGCGTTGTTGCGGATCCGCAGACTGTCTTAGATGTGAAGAGACGCGGGACGGCGCTGGCACGCACTCACGCACTCACGCTGGGTGAAGCAAGCGCGGCTGCTGCTGAGATGCAGCGGAAGGTGGGGTAAGCTGTACGCACAGGCGCCCTCGCTTTCTTCAGCCCTCGCTTCCAACCCGCCCTGTGCTGGTGCCCTCACGCCCTGGCCTTGGGCAGAACCACCAGTAGCCCACCACCACCGCGCCTGAGCCTCGTGACGCGGACCCGGCGGTGAAGACGACGTGTTGTTTCGATGCCATGCTGCCTGACGCATGCGCGACAGGCCACTTTCGACGGCGCAGCACTGACCGGTCACGCAGTGGGGGGTGCCGCACCACTGCCAGCAGCAGCACCAGCACGGGATGACGCGAGGAAGGTGTTGCGATGCGCAAACACTCTGCCAACGCCCGCATGGATGGCCCTGGTGGCCCTGGCAGCCCTGGTACAGAGTAGGTAGCGGCGGCCACCACCCTCATCAAACGAGACGCTCACCGGCAGAATGCCTGAGGGCCAGGGTCCAACCGCGCATGCACCGCACTACAGCCCCGCGCTTCACCAACGCCCTGTTGCAGAGCCCACCTCATCAGATCCTTCCGCGACCCAGATGCGCGACACCAGGCCCGGTGCTGTCGGCGCTGACGTACAGAAGCAGCATGGCCAAAGGGATCGACCGGAATCGTTCGCAAAGATCCGTCCATGACGCCCAAAGACAGCCAGAGGCGCTCGACCGGGTCGGGGAGGCGGCTGGACGCGGCGCGGTGGGCACGACGACGACAAGCAGCGACGACAGCCTGACGACGCGCTTCTATCCACCGTTGAGCGTAACTGGCCCCATCTCCACCCCGGTTGAGCCTGCTGTGAAGAGGGTCTGCCAGTCGGTTTCGGGCGCAAGCGGGACCACAACGAGCGCGGTCATGGGTGGGTCTCTGGCCCGGCGGGCTCGCCTCCACTTTCGTCTCGTCTCGTCCCTTGCGCTCTCTCAGCTGGGCTTGCGCCGCGCGCACGATCCAGATTCTCGAAGCCGGCAGAAGGCGGCGCGCGGTTGGTTCTCTGGCGGGCGGCGCGCTAGCTGCGCATCATCCTCTCTGCCCGGGCGCGGAGCCCGCGGCCGTTTCGAGGCCAACTTCCGCGCGGCGCCCGCGCCGTGTCCTGTGGCTCGTTGGCGCAAGCTGTTTGACTTGCTTCTCCCACGTGCGTTGCGCGTGCCGTCCAAACTTTGTTTTGCATCGTCCCCTTGCTGCCTCTCTCGCCACGCGGGCGGCGCCTCGGCCGGCCGGCTACCAGGGCGCCCACAGGCAGCGTGGCAGCGGGCAGCGGGCAGAAACGAGGCTGGGAGCCGGCGCCAGCATCGCAGCCGTCGCTGCGTCCGCCTGGCCCGTGTGTGCTGCGAGCGGCGCTTAGCGGGTGTGCTCTGCACCGCGCCAGTTTGCGCGCGATCGTCGCCTGACAGGATGCATGTGTGGACTGTGGAGTCTGGAGGAGCATTGACGAACGCAGGGCAGCGCCCCACTGCGTCTTCCTGCGCGCTGGCTGGCCGGCTGCCCCCCAGCGCGGTGACGTTTTGAACCAGCCGCGCGATTCATGACCCTCGCAACTTTCCTGCGTCTAACGATAGCCGCCCCTCGTGCCAGCAGCAA
The DNA here is from genome assembly GCF_001883845.1 of Diplodia corticola. Lineage (NCBI taxonomy): Eukaryota > Fungi > Ascomycota > Dothideomycetes > Botryosphaeriales > Botryosphaeriaceae > Diplodia > Diplodia corticola. The sequence goes on from NW_017971502.1 coordinate 125,345, forward strand.
GGAACCAACACACGAGCGTCGTGCCAGCGGCTCGTCCGCCACGAGGCGAGGACGGGACGGGCTGCAACGTGAGCAATTGACGCGCAGAAGCGTGCCATGCAGAGCTACAAGGGCTTATTATTCACGCATGCTAAGTTGACTCATCGGCAGGGTTAATTAAGGTTTGTCAGTGTCTGGAGCCTGTCATGGCAACAACAACCGCGTACCGCCAAAACATCAAGGGAAAAAGCAAACTCCGACTGCGGCTGGCAAGGGCCATCTCTCCCCGTGGGTCCCGCCCGCCGCCAGGGATCAGGAGCAGGGGTGTTGTATTACCTCACAGTAGGTACTGTTTCTTTTTCTGGCTCGCCACCCGTTGGGGGGATGCCTTACTCTTTGTCACAGAAGCCAACATCGAGATCTATCGAGATCTGTTTCGCGACTTTCATCCGCCAATCGACTTGTACCACCGACTACCTTTTACCCATGCCCAGCAGCATATTCTATCCCGTCACATTACTGACTTTCCCCTACAAGGGCCAACAGCGCATATGCGGCTCCGCTCCACATGCTACTGTTCCATCTGCATACACGAGAGTCACTAATCGACGTAGGGGCAGAAACCGTTTGTTGAATCAACGCACGTCAATGACCGGAAAAATCACTGCAGAAACCAACGTTACCAAGGCCAAGAACAGGGGGTGGGAAAAAGCGGACGAGAGCAAAGGTCGATTCCGCCCGCCCATTGCGCTGCCGATACCGCAGTCATGCATGATGGATGCTCCCGCTCGGTCTCCCGATCTACCGCTCAACGGAAACGGCACGGCAGGCTGGGTTCGGCTTTCATTGTCGGCATGCTGACAACGTGGCCGGCAGGTTCCATCTCACCTGCATTGTCAGAATCTCAATCATGGATAGTATGGTCCAATTTTCGTCAGCGCTACTCTCCAAGTTTTTCCACGTGGCAACAAGAGGCATCCCCCCTTTTGCCATCATTTGACCTGTGGGATATGCTGGAGTGTTGTTGGCGACCGTGCCTCGTCATTGGACTGTCAGCCCTAGGAGAAAAACGGTCGATTGCCCTAGCCGACGGATCAAGACTTACTCGCTCTCGCCATGTGGGACCGGTTAGTTCTCGCGCCGTCAATCATGAATCGCGGGCCTCATTTGGCGTTAGACTGGCGTCGCAAGGCGGAGCGTTCTGCCTAAAGCACGTTCCTGGAGCTCGACCGTCGGTCGAGCTTACCCTGTGGCTGTGGGCCGGCAATAATGTCGCCTTACACAGTAGTCCGTAGTACCTGTGGCTATCGTAGGCTTGGAGGTGAGGAACCAACCACAGTGGCTGTACATGGTATAGCAATGGCATCCCTGCGTCACACTCGGTTGTCCACCTGCTAACTGAATTGATTAATAACGAAATCTATCCGCCACGCCGTGGGCGTTTTCATCAGCCGCTCAGGCGCATGCCGACCGGTCTCCCTCCGCCGTTACGGCACATGCCCTGAGGATGAATATGTGTGCACGCATCTCGCGAAATGGCTCCCAGTTGATCTAGTTCGTTGGCACCGGGGACGCGCGCGCACACAGAGAAAGGAGATGGCTAGCGCCGTGCAGGCGTGCTTGACAGTACCTGAGTGTACGTAGTTGGTACGCGTCTGTGCGTCGACTCTTCATCCTTTTCCTCCAACCTCATGCGGTTCCTCCCATATGAGACGATTCTTAGCGCTCTCGTGTCTACGTCGTCCGCGTCAAGACCCCCCCTCTCAAAGAAAATGAGGCGGCCCTGTGGAATACCGCCAGTGCACTTGCGCATTTAATTTATTTTGCAGTGTTGACCATCTACTAGCACTGCATCAAAAATGCTAGTTACCATCCTTTTCTGGCAGGCGCAGCGCCAAAAGGAGAACAGGATTGGATCTTGAGTTTGAAAAAAAAGGCTGGGCGCCACGGCGTATACGGGATAGAGCGGAAGGCGGTAAGCGGAGGCAAAAGCCGAGCTTGGCGGCCCCTCACCACCAATTCTTGTCACCGTTTAGGCCATGTGGCCCAGGTACCTAGATGTTTGCTTGGACCTTCCTTTGGTGAGGCTCACGCGTTGCCTTGAGCCCTGGTCCTCGTGGAGCATTATTATATTTGACTTTGCTTTTTTGCTTTTGGCTGACCCTTCTTTTCTAGCGACGTTCTAGCGTCCCGACTTTCCAGATAAGCTTGTCCTGACTCGGGACAGGAACGCTGGCTGATTGACATGAGATGGAAGGTTTGTGCGCCAAACGACCACCCACGCTTTCTTTTCCTCGGAGCTCCGGGATGAGCCAAGATCCAACTCTTTCCCATGTCAAGGCTGCCCACGTCTCGTGCGTAAGCGTTAGCGAAATCACCACGCCGTTGGCAATTAATGGGAAGAGGGGAGGGATGAAGGGAAAATTTCAAAAGACAAGCTGAAGAACAAGGTTGCGGGCATGGGTCATGCCGGGCACTTGCGACTCAGCGCGCACGGCGGTCGATCGTCCGCGGAAAACGATACGCGGCAGCTAATGGGCCATGGGCCCAACTAACCACACACGAGAGCGGAGCGGGGGAAGCTTGTGGAGCGATGGAGCTGCGGCAAGGTTCCTGACTCTTGTGTAAGCGTGTCATTGTGTCATAATTTTCTGGCAGCTCTGCTTTTAGCCTCCTTCCAGAGGGCTGGTCGGGAAAGCTGCATCGACCCTGGCCCTGACTGCTCGCTCTCTCATTTTCTTGCCCCCTTGGGTTAGTCCCGAGGGAATCCTTGCAGAGACCCTCCCTGCTTTCCGGTGTGCGCATCTCTGTTGATTATTGTCACGCCCGCGAGGCCTGAGGTATTGTGCATATTGCGTACGCGTAGTCGTCCATGCTGAGTGTTTCACTTGACTCTGTGGCATGAAGTTCCAGACACTCCCCACGATGAAGCAGAAGCGTTTCATCATGGTGGATACGAGCTCGCCTCTCTCGCTACTGTGCTTACTACCTGTGCCCGCCAAAAGCACCTCTCTTGCTATCGCGATTATCAGCCTCAATCGACGATCCCGGCCAACTACGCAACGACCACCAACGCGGATGACGACCTACACCGGTTCCATATTGCTACCACTGCCGTCCCAACCGCAAAGCACCAACAAGTTGCGCGGACCGGCGCGCGCCATCAATAACGCCCACGACAAGGCGCCTCGTCGCGGCCTGTGCCCCATATCTCCCGCCTCGACCTGACGCAGCGGCGGCCCAGCCATCGCGCGATGGCGCCCTGTTGTTTAGTCTGAGGGGGCGCCTTAACGCATTTAGCTTGAGTCGGTCATCAACGCTAGCGCCTCTTCCTTGGCCGCGGGCCTTCCCCGTCGAAGCGTGGTTTTCCTTTCGCGAGCGGATAATCGTTTTCGCAGGAACTATTGAGGAAATGAGGGGAGCAGGATAAGCAAAGCAAGGGATCTCTGGGGACACATGGTGCAGCATATGGTGCGGGACGGGCGGACGCCAGAAAGTTTGTTGCGCAGATTGCTCTAAAAACGTGCGAAGACCTGGGGTTCAGCTCAGCTTATTGGACCCATAGGAGGCAGGGCGAGTCGACAAGTGGGGTAAGCAGCACGAGATGACGGTTAGTTTCCTGACGAGGATGTGTCCAAGGGAGAACATGGGGAGAGACGGATGGCCAGTGGTTGCGAGACAAGGGTCCGCCAAGGAGAAAGATGAAGCTTTTCCCACCACCATGCCCAACCGGCCAAAGGTTTACTGTTGTGTACAGGGCGAGACAATTACCATGGACTCGGCTGCTTTGGTAGGCAAAGGCCCCGTCCGCACAACCCCTGCGCGAGCCACAGCGTCCGTGATTCTGAAGAAGGTTAAACCTGGCCGCATTCCCGCACGTTTCGATGGCGTAGGAGCCTTGTCTCTTTTCCGCCCTGATTGTAGTCATGGGTCGTTGAGCGTTAGTCATGGCGCTAAACAGGCGGCGCCAGGCGGAAGAGGACCCTTTGATGGGGCGGGCGGGTGATGTGCCTTGCCTCAGGACGGGTCCCGGCGTCTGGAACATGCCTTTGCAGCAACGATCTAGAGGGGAGGGCGTGGTGCCTAAGCCCTAGCCCCGGTCTTGAGCCAGGGGCGATGCGTAGGCTGGTGTGACGCGGCGGTGGCTGGAGGGTGGGTCTGGCGGCAGCCCTACGCTGGCCAGGAGACGGCGGCAGATGACGGCGGACATGGCTGGAGGACCGGAAGGAAGAGTGGCAGGCTCACATGAGGCTCCAGGGAAGCGGCGGACTGGCGGGTGGGCATAAGGCGCGCGACGGAAATAGGGCGCAGCGCAGACACAGGCACGGGGCCCGAGGTTTTTGCGCAGGCTGGTTAGGTCCAGAGGCCGTCGCGCGCGCCGGCGTCGCTGCCAGGCGTGTAGCTCCCGCTCGCGGCTGGAGATAGTAACGGATTTCGGTGCGGTGGGTGGGTGGCTAGGCAGCGGAGCAGCAGCTGGCTGGCTGGAGCAGGCGGGGAACTTCCGCCCGCGCTCTGTACCGCCCAGTGCCGGTGCCGGTGCCGGTGCCGGCGGGGCGCGCTACGATTCCGACGATGCCGACGTCTTCCACTCATCGTCATTCCTTCGTCTCTTATTGCCACGCAGTCGTCGTAGTTCTCTCCGCAGGCCACGCATTCCCGGCCACGGCGGGCCGGCTGTTGCAGCGCAGCGGCGGCGGCGGAAACGGGCGCGTCACGTGGTCGCACATGCGGCGCCGGATCCGGGTCGAGTCGGCGTCACGGCCAGTGGTGACTTGGACGCGAGGCGGCTGCGGCGGTGCGCTGTCGATGCGGTCGGGGCAGCAGCAGGCAGGCAGCAGGAAGGAGGGACAGAAAGAAGTCGACGTGTTGCTCGTTCCGAGGCGCAGCGCCCTTATAGACGGGCAGGCTGCAGGCTGCAGGCGGTTGTGCCACATGGCGCTCCTGCATCGGCGCTGGCCAGGCAGGCAAGGCACGCACGCACGCAAGGCAGGCACGCACGCAGCCGAAGCAGCCACGAAGCAGCCACGAAGCAATGCAGCATATCGTCCGATGCACCGCGGTCCGGGTGGGAGATGAGCTGCAGCCGCATCTGGTCGCATCTGGTTGCGCAATCGCATGTGCTGACGGTTTCATCGCGCGGCGGGCCTGCTGACTCTGGCACTCTGGCTCGCAGGTCACGAACCTGCGTCATCCACCATGGCTCCGGATCGCAGCTGCCCCGCGACCTGGCCACTGGACGCGGCGCGCAGCGCGTACCACGGGGCAGACGGGCAGACGGGCAGACGGGGCAGTGTTTCACGCCGCGAGTGACGAGCTGCCTGGGCTCGCGGCGTCACGGCGGCTGCGCACATGCGATAGGCCGCGTTTCGACAAAAGCAACGCCTGCATCTGCCTTTGGGCCAGCTGGGGCGCTCCCGTGGGCGCGGCATCCCAGGCACGCCTTCTCGCCCACGAAAAAGCTGAGACTTAAGAAGCGCTGCCGTGGCCCTCGCGCCCGGCATCGCGCAGCGCCCTCAGCCATGCATCGCGAGCCATCGCGAGCCACCGCAGGTACGTTGCTACTCCTCCGCCCTGGCCAGCCCGCGAGATAAAGTGGCTGACGCTCGCCCCAGACGCTCCTCGTTGAATAAACCTCACTCAGCAGCGGCTTAGGGCACGCTCACCGACGCGCGCCTGCCTCTGCCTCTGCCTCTGCCTCTTCCTCCCGCGATAATTCCCCCCGCGCCGACGAGCATCTGTTGTAGCACCCTCCAACCTACCATGGCCCACCTCACCTCGTTGCCGTCGGAGCTCCTGTTCCATATCCTTAGCTTCTTGCCCATCCGCTCCCTGCTTGCCTTTTCCTTAGCTAGCCGATCCGCGTACATTCTCGCTTCCTCAAGCCTGCAAACCCTCTCGCTGGGCGTCTATCCCACCCGTGTCTCTTCCTTGATCAGCCAGCTCTCGAGCACCAGTCCCACCGCATCCCCGTACTCCCGTAGCACCAGAAGCCTCAGCAGCAGCGCCAGCTCTCTCCCCGCTTCGTCGTCGTGTAGCTCCAAGTCGCCCTCGTCCTCAGCATCTGACCTCTTCAACGAGGCGTGCACCGTCGCACATGTCATTCCGCAGGCGTCGGAGCTGCGGCCTCATACGCTGCTGGCCTTCCACTCCGCCCTCATCTCGTCCATCTTGACCCGCTACTGCTTGTCCATGCGCCACTTGGAACTCAGCATCTGGACACTCACCCCGCCTGTGGCCGACGCCCTGGCCGGGCTGAAGAACCTGCGCACCCTGTGTCTGCGTGTCGAGGATCCCTTCGGCCGTGGCTTCCTGCGCCGCTGGATCATCAACTGGGGCTCTACTGTGGATGTCGACGACGACGGCGACGACGACGACGACGACCGCGGCCCGTCGCGCCGGCCTCCGTCTCTGTACCGCGCCATGCCCGAAGCCGGCACCGGCACCGAGTGGAACAAGTTTGCCGCCGCGTGGAGCCGGTTGGAGACGCTGCGGCTCATCGGCGCCGAAGTGAGCGACTGGCAGCTGTGCCAGATCCTGAAGAGGAACCCCGGCCTGAAGGAGCTGTGGCTGAAGAAGTGCCCGGACGTCGGCATCGAGCTGCTGAAGTTTTTGGACGAGGAGTGGGAGGGGAGGGCCAGTCTGCAGACGCTGGGCCTGGTCGATTGCGATCTCGCGGGCGAGATCAACGCGGAGACGGCGGCGCACATTGGAGGTTTGCCGAGTTTACAGGTTCGTGCATGGTCTTCGTCTTTGGGCGACCGCGGCTAACATGTCCCCGCAGTTCTTGTCTTTACTTGGCTGCAAGGGCCTGACGAACAGCACGGTCGAGCGCTTGAACGACGAGTCGTGGCACATCCCGCACGTCGAGCTGCCGGGAGCCAACATCGCGGACCTTGGACCGATGCCAGCTGTAATTGAGGTTGACCCCGCTTACGTAGATGACGAGGCATGATGTGTATTGTGAGAGTTCGTCGCTTCGTTCAAGCTTTTCGCTGCCCTTATATTTCCACCCTGTATTAAAGAGGGACACATATACTAGAGGGATTGCTTCTTTGTTAGATATGGACTCGGCTGGGTTCGGTCATGTACCTCATATGTCTCTCGGCAGAGGAGGACTCTGCTCTGTGCACCGGCTTCACCAGGTAGTTTAACGCTCCAGCGAGACAATGCATCAACTTCCTTTGAATCTAAGAGTGTGATCTCGCATCGTTCTGTAATTTTCACCTCTCTCTGAACTTACAGCTTCAACTGTTGGCAATTGTTGCGGCAAATGGTCGAAGGCGGGCGGGCGGTCCCTCGAAACGTCCACCCGCGAAACCCGCATCGCAACCACAACCCATCCCCAGAGCGCTTCCGACCAGCGGCCCATCTCAAAATTGCCTGTTCATCATTTTTGGCACTGCCGATTTCCATGCAATAGCGCCTGGGCGTCTCGGACATACTTTTGGGGAGTGGTTGTCATGGCACCTCACTTTGGCTTCTGCAACACCTCACCTCACTTCGCGATGCCTGGCCAGCGTTGGGACGGGCCCGGTAATGTGCCGACCGTAGCGACGGCTTACCTGCTTAGCTAATGCTCGGGTTCACAGGCTGCAATCTTCTGCTCTTCGCCTCTCCCTCTCTTCTTACTCCACTCCTCCTCGTCCAGCTCTCTTTGCCGTGCGTCTCGAATCAAGCCCACCTCCCAAGACGACACCCCACCTTCAAAGAGCACTTCCCACCTTCTCCTCAGCTTCTTTCTCACTCCATTCTCATTCGAGTCGGGCCCTCCGCTCAGCTCAAACTAGAGTCCCCCCTCACTCGAGACCTCGACCTCACGCCGTCGTCCAGCAGTCGACCGTCTCACTTCACTTCGGCCAGAACCAAGCATTGGTCATTGGATTCGGGCCCTTCCCTGATCGACACCTCACCTCACTCAATCTCACTCCGGCCAAGCATTGGACGTTGGATCCGGCTCTTCCATCAAGCAGCTCACCCCTCTCACCCAAAGTCAGTCAGGACAACCATTGTACCTGACCCCTCGCCTCGCAGAAGTTCAGTCAGGCCAAATATCGGACCTGACCTCACTCCATCTTGGTCTTGCTCACAGTCTGCCCAACATGACTCGTGATCCCACCACCCCGGGTTCCTACAAGAGTTTCAAGATGCCTATGCTTGCCTACCTTCCCCGCATCGACGAGGTCCGCAGGTCTGCCCGCATGCCTCTCGACTGCGCTCGCGACATCATCTACGCTACCGCCAAGGAGATCCAGCAGCTCAAGCGCTCCGCTTCTTACTTTTCCGATCTCGACACCATCTCTTTCGATGATGGCGCCCCCGAGCTTGCCGGACTCCACGACCATTTGTTCAGGCTCGCGCTGAAGAATGTCATCAACGTCGAGGTCGGTCCCGACGGCACCACGGAGGTTTCCATCAACGAGCTTCTCTACAACTATGAGGACCTCTGGTACATCACCGTCTACCACATCGTCATGCTCTACCGCGAGCTTTACAGGGATTTCTCCGCCGGACGCCTGGCTCCTTACTCTCAGTTCGCCGAGCACCTCCCCTTCCAGACCGTGGTCGAGCACCTCTACCAACACTGGGCCGCCCTCGCCGACCCGATTCTGATGGCCACCCTCGACTTCTCCATCCGCAAGGAGAATCTCATGAGGTTCAAGACGGTGCACAACTTGAAGGTCTTCGTGAAGAGTGGCACGTACATCCACAACCGCGACCTCGTTGCCGTCGCGAGCAGCATCCGCAAGGGGCTCAACGCCATCCCCTTCGACGAGACGCAGCTGGACACGGACAAGTACCCGGGCCTGACGCCGGAGCTCGACAAGCCCGACTTCGCGTCCGCATTGCTGCACCACCTCCGCCACGCCAACGCCTCGTGCCTGGCCGTCTGGCTCTACGAGCACAACATCTCGCCCTCATACAGCGTCTTCGACGACAAGCAGCAGGCCAACGAGGCCGACTTTCTAGAATATGTCGCCAAGCAGGAACAGACCAAGGCGGCGGAAAAGAAGAACAACAAGAAGCAGCAGCAGCAGCAGCAGCAGCCGCAGCAGAGCCCCTCGACCATCGCGGCCCCAGACATCTTCATCCCCATCGAGAACGCCCCCCGCACCATCGACTTCAACAAGGTCTGCAACTACCTCCCCTACATCGACGCCGATGACCTCACCGACATCGACGACGACGAGATGGACCTGCAGTCCGAGCTGGCCGACGAAATGGACGAACACCCAGACGACCCCTTCTCCGAGGCGGTGCGCTGCCCCGCGGCCTCCCCCAGCATCAACCCCACGATCAACCCCACCACCGGCACCGGCAACGGCACCAGCAAAAAGCGTGCCCGCGCCCCCTCCCCCATCGACACCGCCCTCGCCAACGGCACAAACAACAACAACAACAACAACAACAACAACCCCAACCCCAACCCCATTAACCCCGCCAAGCGCCTCCGCCCCCTACCCAGCCCGCCCACCCCCTCCCCCCTCACCCTGGGCAGCTTCTCCCCCCACACCGGAACCAGGGGCAAGCCTCGCCGCTGCATGTCGGTCCTCCCGTCGCCGGTCCCGCCGCGCACGGGCGAGCCGCTGCTGACGCACCTGGCGGAGACGGCGGCGCAGCACGCGCACGACACGGCGCTCGAGGGCAAGCGCATGGCGGCGGAGCGGGCGCGGGCGCTGCGCGCGCTGTGCGGCGAGGAGACGGCGGCGGATGACGCGAGGCGGGAGCGCGAGGCCGAGGCGGAGGTGGGGCCCGAGGTGGTGGCGGCGTGGTGGGCGGATTTCGGGCCGCATGTGTATTGGGTGCGTGAGTGAGTGGGTTGGGTGAGTTGGGTGGGTGGGTGAGTGGGTGGATTGAGGGGGGGAAGGGGAAGGGGAGGGGGATGATGGTTCGTAAGGGAGGGGTTTTGGTGGGATATACCTATGGGTTGGGGCTGGTGCGGGTTTTAGCCTGGATCTTGGTCGTCGGCTGTTGTTGCTTCTGACTTTTGTTTCCTTTTGTTTGCTTTTGTCTTGTTCTTTTCTTCCCTAGTCTTCACTCTCGTTTTGGCGTGGTGTTGGGGATTTCCCGGTCGCCGGACTCTTGGGCATGATACCCTGGCTTCTCTCTTTTCTATGATACCCAAATATTACACAGCGTGGTCGGCTTGTTTGTGCTTTTTTCCTACTTGCGGGGAGAAGTCTTTAACCCACTCTCCTCTACATACAATAGAAAACCCATACACAAAATACTTCGATCTGTGCGGGTGCGATGAAATGAGTCAATCACTTCATTCTCTTTCTGTGATATGTGCTAATTTGGAAGCTCCATGTCTTGATAAGAAACTATTCATGCCCAACAAATGCAAATTTCATACTTGTGTGAATTCCAAGGAGGCTGATGTGATTTATGAAGCGAAATAGAAATCGATAACGGGCGGCAAACAACTACGACGCACACGGAATTGAGGCCGTTTTCTGGAGGCAGATTCTTGCTAGAAGCTTCGCTACATCCGTAAAAATCCTGCAAGCACCGACGAGAGATGTACTTTAGTACGGAAAAGATGTCAGAACTTGAATAGTTTATCCAGACGCGAATCTTTAGACAAACTCTCCGACTGCTCATAAGCGATGTGCGTCTATGCAAACACGACTTTAGTAGGTGAAGCGTTGAGTTCGAGTGCTCTCGAGTGCGGCATTCATCCATGTCCGGCCGAACTCCTCAACTGACAGTGAAGTATGAACTTCGATTTACACTGAATAGCCGCAGTTGAAGCATTGGCTCTGACGCAGGTGCTTCCATGCGAGCTGTACATAGGCACACGGACGAACTCCTCAACCGCTGACGAGCAGCAGGGAGAGACAGCGTGGCTAAAAGCTTGTGGAGCGTGCGTTGGGCCCGGTGCTTCTAGCAGCGGCAACTCCGCAACTCCGGCTTCCCCGACTCGCACACTAATCCCTGAGCTTGACTCGCGTTCTATTCAACAGAAACCTTGCGGCCGCTTGACCGCCGTTTGTTGTTCTACGCCGCATCGACCTGGCCGCCTAACATGGTTTCTGCCATTTGAGTCCGATGGTTGCTCGCTCTTGCAAGTACGCAGAGAAGGCAAAGGACACGTAGCTGAGCTCTCAAGTCCCCGCATTGGCTGTTGGACGGGAACAGTCATGTCGGTACAGCTCAAGGCTGACGGAGAGAAAGAGATATGATCGTAGGGTAGGGACTCGGGAGTTCAATGACAACAGCCCGACAGCTTTATGAGAGTTGCCTACAGTACCCGATTGGATCAGTATGGACTTCTAGTTCCCATGGGGCAGGTCGAAAGCAGGAGCCATGCGGAGAAGATCAAGTTCTACTTTGGTGAAATGTTCTCGTCACACCTCTGGAGATCCTCCCACCGTCGCACCAATCGATCCACTCACTAATCATTAACACTAACACTATCTACCGCATTTCCCCTCACTCGTCTGGCTATCTTTTTCTTCCTTCTTATCTTCAGTGGCGTGCTGTCAGCACGGCCAGTGTCGAAGTCAGACTGCCGCGACATGCCACCCGTCCGCTCGCTCCCGCAAAACAACACCAATTACAGCGCCTTGCGCTCAACATACAATCACTTATCCGAGACCCGTAAGCTACCCCAGGGCCTTGACTTTCTTGAAGGGTACAAACCAATATCTAAATATACGACGTGGTACGAGTATCTCATTGCACTGCCTTGGCATGATCAGCAATTACTCATGCGCTGCTCCCGACGATAATATTGCAATTACTATAGAGCAAATGGGCATCCCGCGACACCGGTGGATATAATTAGTCCCGACGCACCGCTGCGCCGCAAGCCAGAATTAAGGCCCGCCGCCTGCGCTGCGCGTCGGATTAACCATCATTTATGTAAGTTCTCTAATTCCGATGCACGCATGACAAAGCCTCCCAGTCAAGCCAATTTCCCTCCCTAACCTGCTCTGCTCGTATTGTAAGTAAAACTGCCAAGAAGACCTAGACTGCTTGTCGTTAACCCCGCTCGAATCAAGCCCTGCGGCGTAGCATTGTAGCTTGGAAATGCCCTTGACCCATCGGCGAACATCGGGAGGGAAGCGGCCCCGGCTCTTCCGCTCGGCGATCACGACGTGGATGTTTTTCTCGTTCCGAAACTCACATAGAGTTCAAGGCTTGGTCCTTGCTTTTTCCAGGCATACGCTTTCCAGACAGAACGGCCCATCTTTTACTCTATCTTGCCTGAGAAGATGAAACTGAAGAAAGAAAAAGAGTGCTCGTATATATGCTGTAGCCGTTGACGTTGCATCCCGATGATTTGGTTCCCAATATTATTTCCTCTGCCAAGGAAAGACAGCCATGCCAAATCTCTACGAGTCCGCGCTGGTAGGATAAGAACGAATAAAATAGCATGAGCTTTTCCCAAATGCGAATATGGAAAATAGAGCATGCTGCAAGTTGAAGGAGAAAAAATATTTAAAAAATGAAAAACTCAGCCCATGGGTATCACAGGGAGACATAAGCCCAACTTTTTATGTCTAGGGCAGTCTTCTGCCCCAAACATGCCTTGAAGTGTCATCTACCACCGATTGCTTCCCTTGCCGCCTCTTTCATCCTTCTTCCAGCTTCGACGATGGCCTGAGAGGCTTCCTCCATCCCGGTACCCTGGTCGCAAATGGATCTGATGGCGGCTTCGAGAGTCTGCGTCCGAGAGCGTAGCTGAGCCACCTCGACTCGTAGTGCGGCGATGACTTGAGACGTAGCAGCAGAAGCCGGGATCGGTGGGGCGTGCTGGTCGGCATCTCGAATGGGAGGCGGAAGATTTGCCGTGTCGAGTAAGGTCGCTCCTCTTGTTGGATCGTCCATGCCGGTCGAAGACATTGCATGTCTGAAGGTGCCTCGCATGTCTACTTTCTCGGGCCCTCGTCCACCTCCACCATCACCGTTCCATCCCAAAGCACCGAGAAGCCCCTCCCTCTCCTGCACCCATGTCCTCCTCTCCTCGGCTGCCATTCCCTGCAGCCTGCCCGCCATCTCCACGATGCTCCTGTACTGCTCGCCCGTACGCACTTCCCGCCGCCGCGCGTCGTCGCGCTGCTCCCTTAGCTCATCAACCTGCTGCTCGAGAGCGGCGACCCGCAACTCCAGCTCCTCCTTCTCCGTCGTCAGCCCGTTGATCTCGACGTCGGTGACCTCGAACTTTCTTTCGAGCGTGGCGCACTTGGTGCGCTGGCGGTCGAGCTTCGCTAGCAGGGCGTCGTACTCCTGCCGGAGCGTCTGGAGCGCTAGCGTCTTGAGTGAGATTTGATGCTGAAGGTCTTGTAGGTGGGCGGTGTGCGCGGCGTTGGACGAGGACGACAAGGAAGGCTGGGGGAGGAGGGAAGGTGAAGATGAGGCGAGAGACAGGATGGATGATGGTGCTGGGATGTTCAGAGAGGATGGGGAGGGGAGCATTCGATGTGGCGGAGGGTGGTGGTAGTTGTGAAGAGCAACAGGTGACGAAGGTCGTGTGTGGTAGGCGTTTCCGCTAGTGGGGATGGGGTATGCTCCTGGAGGAGAGTGGTGCGGCGATAAAGGATCCCTACTTCCTTGGAAGCTTCTCCGGACATCATCGTAAGGGCCGGGTGGAGGGATTGTGCGAGACGGGTCCCTGTCTCCACCGCTCGTCGGCCGGGACAGGAAGGGAGGGGCTTCTTGATTCGTGATGGGGTCAAATCTGCGCTTCATGACATCGCGGATTTCGGCGGTAGCGGCGGCAGTGGAAGCGGAGTGATGGTCTGCCCCGGAGGGAAGCGGAAGGGGGGTCGTCAGATCTCGGAGACTGGCAACGTTCGCTCGTAGGAGGTCGACGGCAAAGGCGAGGGCCTGGTCTGTTCCCAGTCTCGCAAGTGCTAAAGAATGCTTTGGGTGGTCAGTACTGGGCCCGAAGGCGCGGGTGACACCGAACGAGGAGGGCACGGCAAACTCCTCACCGATCGTGGCTGACTGTTGGTCTGCAGGACGAAGCGCTGGAAGCCGGAATTGAGCGTGTCGACTTCGGCGACAAGATCGCTGATCAGGGCTCGCCGCCTCGTACAGGCCAGGCCGTTGCAGGAGGTCTCGCAGCAAGCACTGTCGTCCTGGGGCAAGACGGGAGGCGGGAAGCCACGCGGGTCAAGATGGGCAGACGACATGGTGGGCGATGCAGGCGGCTGCTGACAGCCAGGCTCGTCTGGCAGAAGGCGTGTCAGCAGATGCAGCGGTCAATTACACAGTCGGGCTTACGTCGATGACAAAGAAGGGCAAGGACTGGACTGGGAAAGAGGAATGCATGTACCATCGTGGTCTTCCCCGCTTCCACGGAAGCCGGCTGAGTCAGCGGGAGGGCGTGGTAGATGGGGGGAGAAGAGGCGGCGTCTCTTGTTGTTCTGCGCGGCATCGGCCTGACTCTGCAGGTCCTGGGGCGAGGGAGAGTCGGCAAAATACAGCTGGCGCACGGCGGACTCGCGGCGCGCGTCGGGGCGGAAGGGCCATGGCTGGGCGGATCCGGGGTCTTGGTGGAGGGCGTGTGGCGGCCTATGGTCGAGCGGCGTGGAGCACTCGCAGCGGGCGTGGGAGTGGGGTGGGTGATGGTTGGGGAGAGCATGGGATTCTTCTTCCCACGGCCTCTTGGAGCGGGCAGCAGCAGCAGCAGCAGCAGCAGAATCCATAGGTGCCGCCAGGCGACGAGTGCAACGGCAGGCCTGTGCAGGCCGCCATTCGGTGGTCAGAGGAAGGGCGTGGGCTCGTGGGCGCAGGGTATGGCCGGGCGGCAGCTATAAGGCGGTCGGAGTGGGTTCCGGCACAGATTCGTGGAGCAGCGCGGACACGGGGAAAACTGGAGAGCTCTGGCGTCCGGGCGGGAGCCGGGCGGGCGGTGGGCCTGGCTGGCTGACTCTTCGGGGCTAACGTAACAGAATGAAGCAGGCAAGAGGGCGTGCGTGGTGGGCGAGAAACGGGACGGCGCTACTGCGTATATGCTCACGGACGGTTATTTCCGCCGTCTGACGGCTGGTGCTTGCTGCTCGCTGCTTGCCGCTTGGCGGGGACCATGTTGCTGGGAGCAGGAACGCGACCCTGGCTCGCTGAGGGCGGTAGGGGCGCGGGAGCGGCCGGAAGAGACGGCGTGGCCGCTGCGTCGAGGGCGAGGCAGGGCGAGGGCCCGCCGACGCCCGCCGACGCCCGCTGAGGCCCGCTGAGGTCAGCCGCACGCGATGCTCGCCTTGCTTGGTAAGATTGCTCCATGGCGACTTCGCGTCTTCCATCAGTCATGACGGCGACGTGGCCCGCAGTGCCCGCAGTGCTCTCACCTGCCTCGCCTGCCTCACCTGCCCTGGCAGCCCGCATGCACACCACGCAGATGCTTGGTGACGCCACGCAGATTCGCTTGCATTGCTTACACACTCTACACCTGCTGCCACACCATGCCGCCCGCTCCCGTTCCCTGCGCCAGCTCCGTTTCTGCGTCCATTCCCTGCAGCGACTGCTCGACAAACCACGCCTCGCTCTGCCCCACCTCGGCCTCGATGCGCCTCATGAGCTGCAGTTCGTGCATGATGCCCGTCACCAGCGCCCGGCACCCTCCTACCACCGTGCTGATGCTGGATCCCGCCGCCGGCTCTACCAGCCGGTCCGCGTCGCGTGCCAGTGCCGTCACCTTGCGGATGAGCGCCGCCACTTCCACCTTCCATCCGTCCCCGAGCCCCTCCACCACCCTCACCCTCCGCCCCTGCTCCTGCTCCCGCTCCCGCTGCATCCACACCTCCTCCGCCCGGCTGCTCCACCCCTCGAACTCTTGCACCGCGCTCGTGTGTCGTCCGCCCGCGTCCGTGAGCGCCCGCAGCTCGTTCAGGAGCGGCCCAAGGAGCTGGATATTCTCCGCGAGCCCCAACGTGGCGTTCCCACTGCTCCACTCCTGCAGCGCATGCAGGTTCACCAGCTCCTGCACCTCGCTCTCGTTCTTGCGCATGTTGTGGTGCGCCGTCGCCACCTCGTAGAATTGGAGCCGGAGTGCGTGCTCTGCGCTGCGCTCCCACTGCGTCCGGACGTCCGCTGCCGACTCGTGCAGCATGTGTAGCTGGAGGAGTTCTGTTTGGAGCGCCAGCACTTCGGCTGAAAGCGCGTCCGTACCCCCGGTGCTGACTGATGATGCATGGAAAAAGGCCGACGTAGCCTTCTTCGGCTCCGACGTCTTCTTTGGAGAATAGTGCTGCTGCAACGTGGAAAAAGCCGGCTTGGCCGCCGGTTTGGGCTCTTTTTCTGAGCCCATTGCGCTCCGGGAGGATGCAATGCCTGTCTGCGTCCGCCCTGCCCCACCCGGGAGGTCTGACCTTGATCTCGTATGCTTCAGGGCCGTGCCGCCGATCTTCGAGCCGCTGCTGGACGCATGTTGAATCTTTTGGGACGCCGCCGCCGGACGT
Organism: Diplodia corticola; assembly: GCF_001883845.1. Lineage (NCBI taxonomy): Eukaryota > Fungi > Ascomycota > Dothideomycetes > Botryosphaeriales > Botryosphaeriaceae > Diplodia > Diplodia corticola. Next base: position 141,730 of record NW_017971502.1, read on the forward strand.
GTCCGCTCAGGCTGGGGCGAAGACACTGTGGCAGCTCTCGTTCGTTCCCTCAGACCCGGTTTCTGCAATGCGGCGTTTTTGGACGACGTCCCTGACGATGAACCTGGTCTGCTGGTGCTTCCGGAACCAGCATTCTTTGGAGCGCCTGAGGAAGCGCCGGTCAAGGCCGGCGCGCGCAGTCCTGACGCGGCATTCTGACCACCTGTAGGTCTCCGCAGTGACCGCGTCCGAGTCACGCCTGAAGGTACCGGAGGGGGAGGCATCTCCTTTCTTGCAGCATCCCCCGTCTTTCTCGTGGCGGCCAGCTTTGCGCCGACGCTTTGCGTCCGGTTCAGCGGTCTGCTCTGGGGCGCCGCGGGCTGGCTGGACTGGCCGGCGCCGCGGTCTTCCTGCGTCGCGGTAGCGGCTGTCTTCGAGGCCGAGGGCTGCGGTAGTTGATTCCGTCGTTTGGCTCCATGCTCTTTGTCTGCGGCGCCAACGGTGGGGCGTCTTGACAAGGTAGGTAATCGCGACGGGGATGATTGCGCGGGGCTGCGGGTGGGTTCAGGGAGCTGTGGGTGTGAGTGAGCGGAAGACGAGGGGCATGCGACGCGCGTTGGAAGCACATACGAAGGACATGGTGAAGTAGGAGTTGTTGAGCTCCGTTTCCCATTGCGATCGCGTTTTGCGACTGCGCGGAGCGGAAGGCAGGTGCGCGGCAGGTGCGCAGCAGGGGTGCGTGTGAACCTGCAGGCGGTGGTGTTGATCTTAGCGGCCCGGCCTATTTGTTTGGCGGCTCTTGCTGCCCGCTCGTCCACAGGGAAACGGGCCGCGCGCTGCACGTGAGCGCCCGAATCACCCTTTTGGGCCACGCCGTCAGCATTCCCTAAGCTCTACACTCACAAAGGACGATTCAAACTGCCGGTCCCGGTCCATAGAGGCATGTGATGTGCTCGCTTGTGGCACGCAGGCAAGTATTGTGAGAGACCATGACATTGCAGTAGTGAACGGCCCGGTAGCATCCAAATCTATAGCCATGCGAGCACGTTTGGTATAGGGGGGACTATGTCAGGCCAACATCGACCGAGCCAACCGTCGCAAAAACAAGCTTGGATATCTCCATCGGTAAGGAAAACGAGAGAACAACCCGCCAGAAGACGCCCAGACATCACAACGTAGCTCGTGGAGCTTTCGGATCCGTCCCCATTTCACCACCACCAACCCGGCCTTGCACGCTTTACAAACTGCTTCTTCTGACCGGGAACTGCACGCCTTCCACCGCCGGATAGTCCGTGAACCACGTAACCCTTTCTTGGGCCATGGTGTTGACGAGGCCGCAGGGCAGGGCGTGGCCCTCCTCCGTGTCGAAAATCTTCCGCATAATCTCGCTCTTGCCGGCGCCGGTGCCGACGAAGCCAATCTTGATGCCGTGCGCGGCAACGGGGAGGGACAGGGTGATGCGCTTGGCCGGAGGCTTCGGCGAGTCTTCGATGGGCGCGACCCACGCATCCGTCTCGCGGAGCAGAGGGTGGCCGGGGAAGAGGCTGCAGGTGTGGCCGTCGGGGCCGCAGCCAAGCAGGATGAGGTCGAACATGGGGATCTTGACGCTGTCGCGCGCGGCAAAGGCCTTGACGAGCGTCTGCTCGTACTGATCCGCCAGCTCCTGGACGTCGTTGAGGTACTTTGTGTCGATGGGGAAGACGGTGGGCTTGCCCACTTCCGCGGGGATCTTGTCCAGCAGCTCAGCCTTCAGCAGGCAGTAGTTGCTGTCGGCGTGGTCGAGGGGAACGGCGCGCTCGTCGGCGAAGAAGATCTCCCATTTCGAGAAGTCGAAGGCGCCCTCGCCCTGGGACAGCAGCGCCTTCGCCAGGACCTTGGGCAGCGAGCCGCCCGACACGGCAAGGCGAAAGATGCCGTGGCGCTCCAATGCGCTGCGCTGCGCGTCAAAGACATAGACGCGCAAGCTCCTGGCGAGCTCGTTGTCGTCGGGGAAGGAGTAGAGATTCGGAGGCTTGCCCATTGTGAGGTGTGCGCGGCGTGGAGGTGGTAAGACGCAGGGAAAGAAGAGGCGCGGGGCAGCGGCGGGCAGCAGGGCGGCGGCGGCGAGAAGTAGGGCTGGCTAGGCTGCGGGCTCGGGGCGTGCGAGTCGGCCAAGGGAATAATGTGGGTACACGATGTGTTTGGCAGATGGGCCAGCGGTGGGTGTGGCAGATAGAGCGTTCTGGAAAGGTGCGCTTGCTGTCGATTTTGTACCGGACGAGCACCCCATCAATGACGACGGTCCCGCACTGCGCAAACGCGCCGTACGGATACTGTACTATGGCGATAACGGGGCCCCCTCGCTAGGTTCACCCGCGCGGCATCTGGCACAATCAGCAACGCCTTGCTGGGCTGGCGCGCCGCGCCCGGCTCCACCGCCGCTGCGGCGGTGCGGCGCCGGACACCGCGTGGTGGTGAGGCGCCCAGCTCTCCCTTCGCGCCCCAGCTCCAGCTCAATGCCAATGCCCCGCGCTGAGGGCCTTCACGTCGCACACGCGATGGCGGCCACGCCGCGCGCGCGCGCCATGGATGAGGGGCCGCGGGCAGTGTCACAATGGCGGCCTTACTTGCGGTATCTCGCGGCGCCTGCGTCGGGAGGGCCACCTTCTTGGCCGTGTCGGTCCATTTCCAGACTGGAGCCAGCAGGCGTTGGCGCGCGGCGATCCGCCGCAGAACGGTATGACGTCGGCCGGCCCTGCTCCGCCAACATGTGCGCCCCAGTGAGCGCTAGTGGCCCTGGCTGCCCCGCGGCAGAAAAAACAAAAGGGAAAGGGCAACGGGCCAGTCTCTACATCAGACCGCATGTGTTGCGAACCCGCTTCTCCACGCAGCAGACGGCCGCATGCTGCTTCGGCACACCTTTGTCTTGGCCGTCTCAACTGTGCTGTTACCAGGACCGCCCGGCCGGAAGCCCTATCGGAGCCATCCCCGTTCGGGCACTGCCGTGTTTCCTGGAAGACTAACGCCCGCAGCTACCGCACCGTGAAATTCGTCCAGCGATGCATCGCCCTGGGCGGTGAGACGTCATCCTATCAGTGACTGGTTCCGAAAACTGCTGGCCGCCGGTTCACAAGCTGCCCGCACGCTTTCATACCACTCCATGCCACTCCTCATCATCTGCTCGTCATCTGGTCTGCCCACCCAGGGATCCCTTCAAGTCCACGCTGGCGTCATCAGAGGCGAGTTGCGCCTCAAGTGGCAAAGCTCGTGTCACTGGCTGTAACGAGTCGTATTCATCCTGTGCGAAGTCTATTCAGCCGATTCTCTTGCTCTACACGTGTAATGGGTGACATTAATGTGATGGGTCACTTTGCGACGTCGATAATCGTCGTGTTATGGTGGTCAGCGTGGAGACACCAAGCCTCGACGGGCAGCCCCGGTTGCTCTGCTGCGGAGCATGCGCTCGAACAATAAATGCCGTCTCTGTGCCATCTCGGACAGCGCTCGGGATCGTGGTTGTTTCGAAACGCTCATCCGAAGAACATCTGACTGGAAATGCTGAAAAACGGCAACGTCTTTCGACGTTCCCTGTTCCTGGCGTGAACATGCAGTCAGGGCTGTCGAGATCTACGATCCAGCTTACCAAGTTACAAGATTGTCGGGTATGCGCCCTGCGTCAGCCGAAGTGCCCGGGCAGAAAAGACATCACCAAAAAGCCGACGATGGTCGTATTTTCCGACCCCACTCATCCACCATCTTAATTCCGATGCGCCGGCGATAAGTCACTTCCGATGGAGCAGCATCACGTGCGGTACCCTCTCCCTCGGCCCGTCTTCGGCGCCGCACCACCGCAGCTCAACGGCAATCTTCCCCGGCCATCAACTTTCCCTGCACAGCAAAACCACCACTTCGGACGAACCCAATGGCACCCATCAACGCGTTCCTTTCCCGCGCGACACGAGCGCTCGGTCGCGCGCCGCCCGCCCGTTCCGTACAGCCTTCCGCGCCCACACCGCCCGCACCAGCGCGCCCGCGATGCCTCGTCTGCGCCACGGCAACGACAACCACCACCACGACCCGGCGCGCCTACGCCGCCGTGCCCTACGTGCCCTACAAACGCCGCGAAGTCCCGCGCCCGCGCATCGCGCAGCCCAGCCTCTGGCAGAACCTGGTCCCCAAGCACTTCCGCTCCAAGCACAAGCGTCCGTTCACGTGGGCCGAGTGGAAGGCGAAGCCGTGGAACCCGGCGTCGGTGTGGATCGCGCTCGGCCTGCTCGTCGGCTCCAACGCCATCAACACGCTGGTGCTGCGGCGCGACACGGCCGACTTCAGCCGCAAGGCCGACGCCAAGATCGCCCTGCTGCGCGAGGTGCTGGAGAAGGTGCAGAGGGGGGAGGACGTCGACGTCGAACGCATCCTCGGCACGGGACAGGCGGAGAGTGAGAGGGAGTGGGAGGAAGGTAGGCGCACCCCGATTTTTCATTTGCTGCTGCTTTCCTGGCAATCTGCTGTGGATCTTTTCCGCTCGTTTGGCGGCTCAATTCCCTCTTCGTAGTTGATTGGGTCTGGCCACACACGTGGTTGGAGGGAGCGAGGCTGACAGTCCGAACAGCGGTAAAAGAGATCGAGGACGAGGAGCGTACAGTGCAATCTCGAAAGCGGAGAAAAGCTTCTGCTGCCGAAACCGCGCCACCTGCCATATCCGCAGGAGATTCGACGCCCGCAAACGATTCCAAAGATGCATCAACGAAGCTGGACTACGTAGTACCTCAGGATCGCAGAGGGCCTGTTGGGTTTTACTGAGTTGATCAACGCTTTATTTGCATGATATTATCTGCATGGGACTGGAGTACTGGAGCACGTGGGAAGACCAACGTCAATGAACGAATGATGCATTACTTGGCTGTATCTCTATGGCCACCCTGGCTAGGGTGGCTTCTTTTATTTCGTTTTAATCACTACTTCAGGAGGTAAATTTGAGCGCGGGTTGAGTATGGGTGTCGTTGGGAAAATATTCTTGACTTCGTCGTGGAAGTCAAATCAGAGAAAATGATTTGTTGACCATTTGTGATATCGTTTGCCCTGCCCTAGTATCCCTGCCACATATTTTTTCGTCAAATAGTCAAAGACGAAAGTAGCCCGCCATGCGAAGAACATGGCAACTGAACTTATTAGGACAGGATCACGAAGTCATTAGGTGGCGGAGGAACGACACAAGGACGATAATGTGCTATACATCTTCAATTCTAGTGCTGGGTTACGACTCGCTCTGTTTCGAGTTCGAAACAAATACCGTTGGATCTAAAAGGCCGGTACATAGATACGCTCTGGTTTCAGTTTCAGAAGTCGAAACCCATGGACTTTTGCCGACCGCATACCCAACACACGGACATCAATTGTTCCAGCAGCCAACGTCGGCATCAGATCTACACCCCGCGTACGCATTTCCCTCCCGCTGATCTGTCCCCATATCGCCAGCCGGGGACTGCAGATCAACATGGATTCCCGTTTTTACGAGTTATCCGCGCGAGCCGCCTCCCAAACGCACCGCTCGCACATGCACATGCCGCCGAGCGCGCCGGCAGCCCACTCGCGTCTATCCGTGACAGAAAGATCGACGTCGCAGTAGTGGCTCAAGATCTCATCTCCCTTCCGCAGGCCCGGTTGGCTCCTCCTCTCGGAGCTGTCGTCGTCTTGGGCTTTCCGGCCCTTCCAGGCCACTCGTTCGCTGCGAACCCAGAAGCGCATGTTCCCCTGCCACTCCCACGACACGTTGGGGTCGCAGCTGTGATTGGCGAGGCACCAGAGCGGATGCACCGCGCCCACGTCGGGCTTGCCGTCGCGGCCTTGGCGCGCCGACGCCGTGCCGCGGAACTTGGCGTACAGCGTGTTGAACACCCAAAAGTCATATTTGGCCGACGTGGTGAAAATGTTGACGTCCATCTTCTCGAGCATGTGCAGCGGCGTCAGGACGTTAGCGCTGAACGAAAACGGCAACGTCCGTGGGGCGCCGCCGAAGGCGTCCTTGGCCGGCCCTAGTGGCGACGGCGTAAGGGGTATGCTAGTGCCGGGAGGCGGGATGTGATAGTCGCCCCATATGTATTTTAACTCTTTGAGCTCGAGCGGGTGGACTTCTTGGGTCTCGGCCATTGCCAAGGCACGGAGCAGCAGGAGTGAGTAGAGGGCATCAGCCGCCTCGGCCGCGGGGGCATCTTTGGCAATGGCCTCGACATCATTGCCGCACAGGGCAGGATGATATGCTTCCTGGGCCAGATCATGGCAATCCTGGCTGCAGAATACAATATCATCGCAATCTTCGCAGAAGGCGCACTGGCTTGCCTCGGAGCCATTGCGCAGATCTGGCAGCGGAGCGCTGCAGGCATCGCAGTACGAGTCGTGGAGTCGGGCGTTTGCGGTGAGCAGGGACTTTTCGTCGAGAATCCTCTCTCCCGGAGCCACGTCCTCTCGTGCGAACACGCCGAGCTGCTTGATCGTCGCCGGCTCTGACTCGCTGGAAGGATCGCGCCTTGTTTCCATCATCAGTCTCCTGAGTCGTGGTTGTGATAGCAGACTCGAATATTGGTGGACAATGCAGATATGCTTTATTGAACATGCCGGCAGGAACGAAGGATGCGAACTTACCCGGTGGCTGAATCCACGTCAGGCGTCAGGAGCGGGAGTTCGGTAACCCGGGCTTCGAGCTTCGGTGCAATAGAACCGATCTGCTCGTTGAGCAGAGAGAGGGAGCCGGGAGAGTATCTATCCGGTTCCGAGGTATTCCAGGGGTACAGCTCACGCCTCACAGAGGTGCGGTCGGGATAGTCGTCAGGAGTTATATCTTCGTCGTCAAGGCCGAAGCCACGGGAGGCGAAGTGATGGGTCAAGCGCTGGGTAAGAAGGTCGCGGAACTTGAGCAGATGGTTGTTTCCCGGATTGGCCTTCAAGCCCCGTGAGCAAAAGTCGTGGGCGCTTTTGAGACATGCACATGCTAACAGGTTCCCTGTGACGAATGCATACCTGAATATTCTCAGCAAATGGTACCGTCGAAGATTAGGACACAGACATACGCTGCGTCAGTCCAGATGGTCTGAGCCCACAGGCAGGCTTCCTCCTCGTCCGCTTCGACGTCGCATCTTTCCTCGGAGCCATTGAAACTGCTGAGACGCTGCGATACGCCGGGAAACCTGTCGGCATGCTTTTGGGCCAAGTCAATCCGACACGAGGCAGGCTTCGAAGCAATTTCGTCTTGGATTTCCTCCAAAGCGTCGTCGTGATATTCCCCAGACTCGTCTAGCACTTCGTCGACGAGCAACAGTGCTCTGTAGGCTTCAGCAGCGGCAAGATCTGGGAAGCCAAGGGCGCGGTATAGCTCGGCGACCTGGAGGCGGAGCAAGATGCTGTAAGGTTGTTCGGCGATGCGGGCCCGAAGGTGCTCAAGACGCTGCAGCAAGGTTGGGATAGAAGGTGTATCCTACACGGCGACCTAGAAATTAATTTATTACAGTGGCCTAAAGGCGGCGAGTTGGAGGGTTGCAGCCGTACCTTGACGCTCAAGGAGGACAATGCCGCAGCCACAGAGCCGGCTTCGGCCGTCGCAGAAGGCTCGTGGCTCGAAACATATGAGACGACAGTGAGGGTGAGATTCTGCAGGCAAAGGTCGACTTCAGAGGGAGAGGCGCTCAATGCAGCGTCCATGACGGCGGGGTAAGCTGTGTTTGCCGGAGACGAGTGACGCGGGGAACTTTTTTTCTGGCGCGCCGGAATCGAGGCCGTAGCCTGCCGTCAACGTCATCGCTCCGACGAGCCTCGGTCCAATGCTCGTCGCGCTTTCCTCCCCTTCGCTCTCTCTTTCTTCTCCATCTCTGTCGCCATCAGCCCCAACCTTGATCAATCACTTCATCTGCACCACGGATTATCGAGAAGCGTTCCAGTGAAGTCCCAAGCCTGGCTTGTTGGCAGCCTGCTCTCAAAACTTTGGCCTCCAGGTCACTTTTAAGAGGCATGCTTCACGCAGTGTGCACCACGTCAGGACATCCCGTCTCTTTCTAGCCCGGTGAGAGCGCTTGCAGTGGGGCTTGCACGGAAACACATGAGCCATGAACAAGAGCTGCCCTGACACAGGCTGTCAGCCGGCAGGGAATACTCAAAAGCTCAGGGAAAGGGATACTCTATCCGACGGCTTTCTTCCGCCGAAACGTTGCCGCACCGTGGCACGCAGCGCCGAAGCTCTTGACGGGCCACTCCAGTTTAAAATTCCGATCGGCCGTGGAGGTGGCCTGTTGTTCCATGCCAACCGTTTTCTGTCAAGCTTTGATCAGGCAGAATGGCGTGCGGCGGCAGCCACATTGACCCCTGCCACTTGTACGATACGTCTTTCCAGCTCGCATGAAAGATCCACAGCTACACCCACCACCGGTCTGCAAAAATCTCGGATGCTCTGCAGGATTGCAGAACACCTGACCAATGGGCTTCCGACTTTTGAGACAAGGTCGAGCATGCATACGCCCAAAGCTTGGCTTGGCGGCGACCAACTTCCATGGTTCCTTCCCTATGTCTTGGAGATCAAGATCCGTCAACCTAGGAGCCGGTAGGAGACCCACCGTCCGAAGAGATCTAGAATGAGTTGGTGCAGATTCCAGTGTGCCTGGACGACATTCTGGACTACCTAGCGAACGGGCGCATGCCAAGCTGCCACGGGGGATGTCTTTCTCAATGGGACCATCCCGATAGCCAATCATCGTGCTCCTTAGGATCGAGCAAATCATGTCCATATGCTACACCAGGTGTTGAAAGACTGCAGGCACCTTGTCCGATTAAACCAAATACCGCCACACTCAGAATCGTTACCTCGTCCAAATCACCTGGATATCAAGAAAGAGATATGGAAACGAACGAACACTCAATGATGCGTCTCGTAATTGACACTGCCGCCCTTCCCGCTTAGCATGTTTGCCCCACTGCCATCATTCAAGACGGAAAAGTTCATGGGTGAAAAACTCGGCAGATCTAGCTTTTCCTCATAAGGGTTATGCTGGTCTGCTGCGAGACTATTCCTGTTGTCTGCACTACAAACGAGTCCCTCGCGAGTTAGAAAAAGAAAGAGAAGAAGGGTATCGAAAACCAGCACTTGGGTCCGTCCTACGTTGCATGGTACCCGGCTCTGGTGGGCGGCAGACTTTGTCCGCCGTGGACGGATGTGCCCGCCTGACTCTCGACGTCGACTAGCGGAATGAAGTCGCCATCATCTTCGCCTTTTGGTCGACTTGAGAGCTGACTGCCTTTCGCTATGGCATTGCTGCCACCGAACTTGTTACTGATGGCTGATGATGTTGCACCGTAGGACTTGTCTTTGGTTGTTTGACCCATGATCTTGGGCATCCATTGCATGAGGAGCGCGCGTATGGCCGGCATCTGGTGTCTGCCGTCAACTTCGCCTGCTCTACGGAAGATGATTCGGAGAAACTTACGCATGCACATATCATTCCCACGTGGATCTCAATGGTTGACCAATAGCCAACGGCAGTGTAGTCCCCTTGGCTGGTAAGTATGCAACGGAAAACGGAATGGCATGGCACAGCTTACACGTCAAATTCTGCGTGCTGCCGAACTGAATGAGAACCTGGAGGCGGAGGACACTGACGATGGTAACGCTAGACTGTTGTCAGCCGTTTCATCTTTGTCACAACACAAGACATTTACAACTCACAAGAAGCCGACAGAGAACATAAGAAGCAGCAGGAACTTTTTACGCTTGTTCAGCTGCAACTTCCATAGCTGGGGCAATGGAAGAAAGATGACAATAATGTCCAGAACAACATTGATCGCTGCGCTGGACCATCCCTGAGCGTTGATGTTGTTGCACGATCCTTTATGTTCGTCATCCCACTGGAGCCAGGCATACCGTATCGGGCGGCATTGAAAGACGGAGACCAGTACGAAGGCGATACAATATCCAGCGCAGAGCCCAATGGTCACGAATACCATTTTGCGAAAGCCTTTTTCTGGGAAGATTCGCAGATAGAAGAGCAGGATGGAAATCTTCAGCAACGGAAGTGCAGAGAGATACAGATCCTCGTCAAAGTAGTAGATCTGAAGATTTGTTGAGCAGGCTGTGCAGGTAATGTCGGGGCCGGAATACTGACGTAGAGGATGTGGGTAATGTTTTCGAATGGTAATGTCCAAATATCTTTACCCAGTCCCAGGTTTGCCACTGACAGAGCTGTTAGCGGCGAATTTGGACATCGTTTCGGCCACGGTCATACTTACAGACGACCGAAAGGCAAGTGAGTGGCGCGACCAAAAGGACGACCACAGTCATCATGGCGTCATCCCAGCCCATGACGCCGCCAAATTGAGGGAGTCGAGAGATCATGCGAAGGATATAGGCGAGCAACGCACAAATACCCCCAACAATGCCAGAAACAGACACGGAGCTTGTTCTGTCCCGAATTGGCGCGCCACACAAAGTCTGGGTGGCATTCTTTGTTGCTGGACAGGTCAGCGGAGAACAAGGATTCCAGAGGATTCGACGTACCCAATTGCTGCTTGACTTTGCAGGACGATACGACGCAAAGCTCTATTTGAGCGTTCAGGGTCGAGTTGGAGCAGCTGCATTCGGTATCTGTCAGTCCGCAAGGCGATGCGGCGATGTTCTTCTCGAGACAGAGCAACTACGATTGTCAGTCTGAGGTACGGACGTAGCGTATCGAGGAGCTCTACGCACTCCGCATGCCGGCATAACCGAGACAATCTGTTGCAGTTCGGCAGCGCTGGCTGCTTGGACCGTGGGGATCACGGCCGCCAGCAAGGCTGATAACCACAGGGCGAACTTCATGCCGGGACCGCTGCAAGCTTTGTTGGTAACCCAAGGTGTTCCGGCATCAAGTCGCAGGCGGGGGCGGGTAGAAAGACCCTCGAGGCCTGTCCAAGTAGGCCGATCGTCGCTGCCCCCCTTGCGCATCCATGGTCGTTCTTGGTGAGGGATTGCGGAGGACTGGAATGACTCGGAAATGGGCTTGTTGAGCTCCGATTTGGCTCAGTCATCGCGTACACGGCCTGTGAGCCGGCTCGGGGCAGTCGGAAACAGGGTCTGATCGCGCCGCCGGGCCCCAATTGGGCAGCAGAGGCACGCCATTGCCGTGGACCTGTCAAGAAAGGATGACCAGACCTCCCGGTGCCCAGGAATTCTGATCGAGCAGTGAACAAGCGTGGGGGCCTTTCATCGACGCCTTGGCGGTGAATCCACGAGCCAATTTGTGGGGCAGGGAGAGAACGGCCCTCGTACACTGAGTAATTTCACGATTCATGCGATACCGGTGTTCTGCCTCGACTCACTAAACTGTGCAAGATGGACGTTGAGCGTCGAGAGCCATACGGATACAGGCTAAGTGATCAGCAGCGGTCCCTAAGGGTCCCTATGTTGGTATCTGCTGGGCAGGGCTGGGCAGGGCTGGCCAGGCACAAGCCGTTCCATGTGCCAGGGTCCCGGCGGGTCCGCGCGCGCATGGCTTACCCGGAATTAGCTGCCAGGGCGCTGCCAGGGCTTTCACGTCACCGGCCGCGGAGAGCCCACCCTACGCCCCTTTCGCCGAGTCATGGCAAACGCCGCCGTTGCCGGCCCTACAGCCGGCACCAATGGTTGCTGGTGCCGTGCCCACTTTGACCGTATGTTCTCTCCATGAACGCTCCTGCTGCTGCTGCATTGCTGATCTGAATCTTATCAGTCGGTGCCACGTCGTTAGTCACGGAGCTTGTCGCCAAACTCGAGTCGTTCCCCCCGAAACCATGCCGGATGGATCTCAACTGCCATGTGGCATTGCCGTCGATATCCTCGATATGCGCCCTAGCGCCAGCGGTGAGCACTATCGCAAGCCCTCGTCGAAAAAGCAGGGGCTCATCAACACCATCGACCACGCCTCACGCTCCGGGCTTATTGCTTTCTCAGTCCGTAAACGATCTAGACTTTGGCATGGGCTTGTGATGATTTGTTCTGCTTATCTGCTTAGACCTCATGCTATCCACGCTTCCCCTTCGATCTGTGCGTCGAAGTGGCAACCACCTAAAGAGGTATCAGAGCGTGTATGTGCGTATAACTCCAATAGTAAGGCATGTCTATCTGAGATGTTGTCCCCACTCCGTCTCACCCCAATCACGTTTGTGTACCTACATCAAAGCGACAAGTTGCCCCATGTCCTTTTTTTTTCTTTCTTTTTCTCCTATCGTCTTCATTTCATTCGTTATACTTGATCACTGGCAACATCTATAGGTGCGGAGGAAATGTCGGTCAAAAGTAGGCCAGCAGTCTTCAGTAAACACTAAAACCGGTACCAATTCAGGTTTTAGAGAGGATTCTCAGATCGACATCAACGACGATCCCGTGTTTCAACTCCAGTAGAGGGCAGCCAGTGTGGTGCCTGCCTGGGCTAAACCGCGCTGGCCACCAGTTGCTACGGCTTATAGATGGCACCGGACCCCTGCTGGAAGTCAGCTCGGCAATCGGCAAAGTGTCTGACACGCACGTGGAGCTGGCCTTGATTCTCGGATTTATGGGTGTCGTCTGGACCGGGTAGCCGATCTTATAGAAGTAAGCCCCCTCCACCTGGGAGAGCGGCACGGCCGTGCATGATTCCCGAAGATGCATACAGTAAAGCGTGTTGGGCATGGCCATGAGCTGCGTGTTGATCACTTGCGCCCCCAACATCCGACGCCCAAAGCAGCCAGGGCCGTCCTACCGTCTGTCAGTTCGTGAACCTGATCCAACCCGGGCTGCTTGAACCCCGCTAAGCGTAGCGGAGGATCGAACTTCTACTCTGGGCCTTATACTGACGTGTTTGCGGAGAATCCAGGCTGTTCGCTTATTTACTCGCGAAGCCACGATTCAGTTGCAGTAATTATCCGACATGAGCTCCCTCGTGGTGATCTCCGGAATCGCGCGCTTATCCTCACGGCAATTGTGGGGAACGACCGTGCTGATGGGATGCGGTAGGACTTGACGCTACAGAGAGCCTCCTCGCCTAGGGTTGCGAGTAGCTGCGACAGCCCGTTCTGCGAGACTGTCCGGCAGCGTTGACGGGTCCCATACTCTGCTGCTTTCTTCCTCCAAGCCTCGGCTAACCCCATGTCAATGTCTTACATACAGCACATGCGGTCTTACCAAGCCCCTCCTGTACATTACGCGGATACGAGAAATTTGTTGGCTATGGAACTCGTTCCAGTAAACTCAACCCAAGTCAGTGGCGACTGCATCTGTGACAACAAGGAGCATGTCAACGATCTGTTTGCTGAGGACTTGGGTGAGCCGGCTGACGATATCTTTGATGTGGAGATTTTAAATTCCGGCGGACTGCCTCGCTTCATGATCGAAGCGGTCGACTTCATCGGCATACTTGAATGCCCTGTCCGCCGCAGATCCCACCCATCTCTACCGACCTATCCATAGTGCTAACAGTAAGATTGCCTGTGCCACTCATGTCAGTGATGGATATCCTCCACATCCTTCACCGAGCATTCGAGTACCACATGGGCAGACCGGGCGTGTGGTGAACGGCCAGGCTTGGAAGCGTTCTGGGAGAGACACCTTGATGAAAACACATCCGGCCACGCCTTGTCAAGTACGTGATAGGTAGTGGAGGTTACAGCGGGGGGCGCGGAGGTGGTAGTTCGGGGAATCTTTACTCCAAACAGCAACCAACGTGCTGGCCATGCACTTCTTTCCCCAGTTGCCCAGGCCGACTTCATCAGCTTTAATATACTCATGGCTTTCGATTCGTTCTAGGCGTTTCTTCGAACGTCGCTGTCCTTATATGTGCGCATCATAACAGTCGGCCCGAGTCTATATGTGCGCGCATCTTATACATGGCATTTCGTGTTCGTGTTTCGTATGCTTCGCGACCCCAGCCTGTGGGGCATTGGGGCCGAGGTCAAAAGAGCCCCGGGATACGTCCGGACGAAAGGCTGTCCAAGAGCATGCCGTCAGCAGCCCCAGCGGTGCTTGTGTTGCTTGGTGCGAGCCGCTATGGCGACCTGGAGGGAGCTGTTGCTTTGCGTGTCCCATAACAGCAACCTTGCTGCGAGGCGAAGTGTCTTCTTGCCCATCAAAACTATCCGACATAGATCAGGCCCCATTCAGACCGCGGTGTTCACTAAAAGTTAAGACAACCGTACAATGAACACGGCCTCTCGCCAAAACATGACGCTAACTCCTACGGGGGTTTGGTCAAACTTCCAGAAGTTTTCGTCAACGCACACTTCCAACTATCCCGCGGTCTCACGGGCTTAGCCCTCACTATCATCATGGGCTGGCTGGATCTCGCAATACTTGACCGTAGATCACGACCCTTGTAAGCATGCCATAGCGAGTCATCAACTGAGGCCTACTCGATTGTCCAAATGGAAAGAGATTATTTTCTCCCATTCGCTCTTACCAACCCACAGTATCAAATGCTGGGCGTACTTCTTTGATGGTGTAGTGGCGTTGTCTAAACCAATGTGCCCTCGAGCTACTTACATAAATCAGTATAGCTAAGGCATCCCCACAGCACACAGCAGCTTACCGAACTTCGCATATCCATTGATATCGTACAATACAATAGTCGCCGGAGTCACATACATCAAAAGGCTTGGAAGATTTACTATGGAAAAGCTAATCAACCGTGACCCTTTAACCGGGACTAAACTCGCATAACATGACGGTAGTCTGTCCACAGGTGTTGTTCTACCTCAGGCGTAGAAATAACCTTGGTGAAGCTGAGCTTGAACGTCGTCATCGTAGGGGTCGTCATCGTGAGAGTTCTGGTTGGTCCCAGATAGAGCTAGGATTTACCAGCCGCCAGTGTCGCCGGAGTTGCCAGAGTTGTCCCAGCCACTACCGCCAGCAGCACCTGCGCCGCCGTGACCGTTCCAGGAGTCGCTGCCACCACTGGCAGAAGCCGAAACGTCTCCAGCCCAGCCGTTGGAGGATTCGCCGCCACCACCAGCAGCAGCACCGCTGTCCATGTCCCAACCACCACCACCTGAACCACCGGCCGCGTCCCAGCCACCGGAAGTCGAGCCGCCAAAGCCGCTGTCGAATCCGCCACCGAAGCCGCCACCGAAGCCGCCGCCGCCAGCCTCCATCTCGGCAGCCTTGGGGCACTTCTTTTTGGTGTGTCCCTTCTCCTTGCAGACAGAGCAAGTGATCTTTGACCAATCCTTCTTCTTGTCGCACTGGAAGAAGTTGTGGCCCTGCTCACCGCAGTTGGCGCAGATGTCGCAGTCCCTGGCCATGTGGCCGGTCTGACCGCACTTGAAGCTAAAGAGAGTCAGTGTGGGTGTCCCTTATCCACGTTGAGGTAGGGCTTACCAAGGACGACTGTCTCCACCACCAGCGGCAGGGTTCGTCGGGTTGACACACTCGCTCTTGAGATGACCAGGCTCGCCGCAGTTGTGGCAGGTACGCCCTCCGCTGCCCTGGGACGGATTGGGGCATTCGGCCTTGAGATGACCAAACCCGCCGCAGCCGTAACACGGCCTTGCGCCGCCGCTCTTGGGAGGCTCGGGGCAGTCGGCCTTCATATGACCAGTCTTGCCACAGTTGAAGCAGCCACGGTCGCCACCGCTGCCGCCCTTGTTCTTAGGAGGAGCAGCGCTGGTGAAGCCGTTCTTGTTGGTCCAGTCGGTGTCCTCCTGCTGAGCAACGTCGTTGTTGACCTCGTCGCCCCACTCCGTCGTCATCTGCTGCTCGGCAACGGGTTTCTCAGTAGCCTCCTTCTCCTCCATGACCTTCTTGTTCTTCTGGTGCTGCTTGCCAGCCTGGTGGGAGTTCCAGTCCTTGGTCTCGATGTTGCGATCGCAAGTCTCACACAGAGTCCAGCGGGGAGCAATTTCCTTGTGAGCCTGCCATCGATGGCTATCGAGCATCGTGTCGTTGCTCTTCCGCATGGTTGCTGTTTGGCACGGAAGCTGCCGGAAAGCTTGGCCGGAATCTGTGCAATGGAATGTCAGCGGGACTGAGCGAGACGGACTGATTCATATCTTGGAAGCGTGAAGTGTTGTCGCCGTTTGAGCGCGCGCAATGGGGCGGCATACCTGTTCGAAGGCGAGCGACCGCAAGGATAGACTGTTCCGGTCACTTGAAGCGCGGTTGACAAGTGTGCGAAGGTGAGGTAAAAGAGTTTTGTTGTTTTGAAGAGACTCAAGTAAACAATATCTGGAGTGTGCTGTCTAACCGTTTTGGGAAGTCGCAAACGCGCGACTTCCTCAAGCAAACGCCCTCCCACGTGTGGCAGGAACCCGCTAAGCCCAGCCCATGTAGACGTCTTCCCCCGCACATTCTGCGCAATTTCCATCGGTGCGGAAAGCACTCATATCCTTCTCTCGCCAGAGCCCCTCAGCCAGACGCAAGCCATCCACAAACCCATGAGCATGTCATGCCCAAACCTTCCCGCTCGGGCGAAGTGCCACGAGGTCTCCCATCTGCCCCTCTCACCCCAGTCCCACAGAGATGTTGTATCCTCTACATAAGGATCCAACGTTCGGACGTCGTGAATCTTGGAGATAAACGTAGCTAGGTATAGGATTCGCCCATCCGCGCGGGAAGAGTGAAGCGCCCTCTACGGGGCTTAGCTTGCCGTGTGGCCTGGGCGGGCGTCCCGAAGTGCCTTCCTGAGCGGTGCGCTACTAGGGTGCCATGTTGAACATAACTCTCCAGGGCAGCTAGGCGCTTCTCGGGTGGGACCAGTGGTAGAAAGCCCCTATTGACGCCGGCTGTCTCAAAAAGTCTGTCATGAGGCCGGTGTAGTATAAACCCTGGTGGCATTTCCCGGTCTCGTATGCGATAGTGAAAGATCGCAAGCCGCCTCGTGCGGCCGCATGGGGTTGATGCGCTCAGGCCGCGGTCAGGCCTTGCGGAGGCAGCGGAACCGAAGCGCAAATGGCGAGATAGATGACCCCACTGCAGACCAGCAGGCCAACACAAATGAGAAAAGTGGCGGCCCACTGAGTAAAAGGCGTGTATTCGGCCAAGAGAAGCTCCTGGGCTTCCTCGTCGAAGATGAGTTGCCGGCGTTGGGCGCGAGGGGCCAGAGTTGCAGGAATGGCGACGAGGAGAGGGACTTTAAGGTGCGTGCTCGATGTGTGAACAGGCATCAACCCGCCGGTCTCGGTGCAGGTAGGGTACGTCTGAGCCTGTAAGAGATCCGTCAGTACTGCTGGCTCAAGCTGAGGAAGAGGTTGGATCATACGTAGGCCATGGCAAGCTGTTCCTTCTCTGCGCGGGCGTCCATTGTGGTTGGCTTTCGGATCAACTGACTTAACGAGTGACTGAGTTGAGGGAAGTGCAGACTCAAGCGGTAGGGTACAGCGCTGACTATTAAGTAGCAGGCAGAAGCATCCGACAACAGCCTTTCTGTTGGTGTCGGGCTTGGCGTGCGGATCGTGGGGTGGTCGTGCCCTCAGCCCTGCCGCATAGCCTCCTTGCTTACCGCACCCTAGCCCCCACGAGCGCTTTAAAAATTGCCTAGTCGGGTGGTGCCCGCACATGGCCCACTCGAGGCTAACTGGCGGATACGAGGGCGGGACTGAAAGCAATTTTAAATTTAAAGAGCGAGGCACAAACAGCGTGAAGGCAGACTCGTGACGGGTCCGGCGAGCACGCAGAGATGCTCTGCGCCGCACCGAGAGGAGCGGCCGCTGGTGCAGGGAGCTTGCAGGCGCGGTGCAATGTGCGTGGAGAAGCAGGGAAAAGGGTGTTGGGTTTCAGTTGGTACCAGGCACCGGGCATGCCCTGACTAGGCAGCGGCCTGAGCACAGCGGCACAGGCACAGGCAGGGCGGGCACGGCTCGCGGTTGTCATGCCAAGGGCCCGACGCTGCCGAGAGCGCGACCCAAATATAGGCCGACAACTGTAAACAAGCGCCGACGCCCGCCCACTGCTCCATCGCCAATATCTCTCCATCCAGCGTCGCAGCCGCACAACAATGCCGGCCGCCGTCCATGACAGCCCGAGTCGCACCGCCCACGAGCACTCGCCATCCCCTGCCCCCGCCCCTCCCGTAGCCGACTCGCCCGGCCCGCGCGCGACAGCCCTACAGAACATCTTCGCCCAAGCCCTCGACGCGACAATCAAGCGCTGTTCCTACGCGAACTTTGCCGCTTGCTTCCCGACCCCTGCCCAATATGTCCCGGAGAACCTCGATGCTTTCTGGCGCGACTTTACCGGCCGAGTGGGAGATGCTGCCAGGGTGAGTGCTGCTGCACTGGAGAGCTCCGCATCGCGCGGGTGCCGCCGGTCGGAAGAGGCCATCTCCACCACGTTTCAGTCCTGCGATCATTCTGGCTGACGTGACTTCTGCTGTGCTACAGAACAACTTCGACCAGATCCTTGCCTCCCGCAATGTCATCCAGTCTTTGAACTCTCTCGACACCCTCGTTCAGGACGCTAAGAAGTGCAAAGACCGCGCAGAGGCAGAGGCCAACGGCGCCGCTATCGAGCCACCTACCCCGTGAGTTCTTCGATACGAGGCGCTAGAAGCTGTTCGGCGGCGAAGCCCGTGCGAGTGTAACGCCGGCAATTCGTCAAATGTCATTTGCTGACTCAAGAGAGACCACATACATTGCCCGCGCAAACACTCGCTCTTGCACACCTCCAGCCTTTCCTCTCCTCCCAAGCCGACACCCTCGGATCGCAGTTGTCGACCACCCAGAAAGCGAACACTCAGCTGTTGTCAGAGATACAGGCTCAACGTGCCGAGCTGGCGGCCTTAATGGGCGGACTTGAGCACGTAGTCAAAGACCTAGAGGGCAGTGTGAGCATGCTTTCTCAAGATGAAGTGCAGTCTCTCACCCAAGAGGTCCTTGAAATTGATAACGAGCTCATGGGTTGACCTGCTTGAGCCTCTTTGGAGCGGCTATCTATGCTGGTCCAGGTTCTTGGGAACCCCAGTTCGCTCATGGTGCCAGAGACGAAGACGCCACGCTCATGTTGCATTGACTCTAGGTTATGCTGAGATTTTCACCAACGACAGAGCCTCGATGTTTCAGGCCATGATTGCTGCTATCCGCGTCCAAGGAGGTGACCCCTCTACAATCTGACGTGCGCGTTGCAGCTGTACGGCTGTGCGCTTCCAGAGACCTTAAACTGTCGAGCCACCTATTACAACCGGCGGCTTTTGGAGTAAGCATTGCCATTTCCGGCTTTTGCGGCATGGTAGTGGTGGAATCGAATGAGCTGTTGCGGAGCTTAAGTGGATTTGATTCGGACAGTCTTTGACTAAGAGAAGTCCACATCGACATGCTCTACTACTACTATCGCTATGCAGCTAAGACATCATAAAGAGGGGAAATGATGATATAAGCTTCCCGATGCGGGTTACGGCGGCTTAGTGTGCCAGGGGGAACCAAAGCTTGGCTGACGGTAGGATGCGTATATCCGTCTGGTGCCGCATTTGACCAGTGTAGCAGCAAACGTCCACGAGCCACATTCGCCATTTACGCAGCCCACCGACCACTCATATCTGCTAAGCCATGCATGAGAGGTGGTAAATGTATCCGTTTTCAATTTTCTTAGGTCACGGAAACATACTTTTTGCCAGTGACGCTGTTCGCCGGCCACGGCTCCCTGATGCCATAAATAGATGCATGTTCCACGCTACAGCTGCTATGTCCCGACGCTACATCTTCCCGTCTTGTTTCGTTGTCTCGACACGTAGCTTTCCCCCCCGCTTACCTCCGTCTGCTGCGCCTCTTCTAAGAATGGCAAATATCGGTAGCACGGCTGTACTACTCCCGTGACAGACTCAAATCCGGTGTCCCCCTTTTCGCTTTCCTGACCATCGTCCCAGATCAGATACGAGCACTCCGTAAAGGAGCCTCTGAACCGCGAGCCTCCTGTTAATGAACTGATATCCTCGTGAGTGCTCGATTGCCCCACACACCACTTAGCCGGTGAAAAGGGGGAGAGAGAGAGAACGAGAGATCCAGCAAGCCCTTCTGACTGGTAGAAAACCACGATAGCTCATCACCAAGTCTGGAAACTTCGAGAGGAATCCTAGATATGTTCTTTTCTTTTTGTTTTCCATTTGAATACTCTGAGCCAGCCGCACGAGCTTTTTATTTTTCTCTTTTCCTTTTTGTTTTTCAATCACCTAAAATAAAACCCTGCCGACATAAGCTCCCACCTGCCTGATCTTAAAGGGTGAGACGCCCAAAAAAAAAAAACCGCCCCGTCTCCAGAATTTAACATCGACATCGAATAATAAAAACAACAAAACCAGACCGATCCTTCACATCAACCCCGCCGCCCACGCCCTCACCGTCGCCATCAACATCGAAAAAAACACCACCACCACCACCAACAGCAACAACAACATCCGCCACAGGAGTGAGAGGCGAAAACCACCACCTCCTCCACCCTTCTGAAACTCACCCGCCCCCGCCAATCTCCTCACCCGCTTCCCCCAGCCCAGCACCCCGTCGCCGCGGTCCCGCAGTGCGCGCGGAGGCAACCGGCGGCACGCGGATGCGCACGCGGCTGCGCGAGGTCAGGGGGGGAGGGATCGACTTGGGGGCGACGGGGCGACGGGCGGGGCGGGGGCGGGGCGGCCATGTGCTGCTGCTGCTGATCGCCGCGGCAGCCAGGGCTCGGGGGCGTTGATAGTCTTGGCGGCGTTGGTGTTGGTGTTGATCAGCGGATGGGCAGCGGCGGCGGTGTTGGTGGCGGTGGTGGTGGGGGTGGTGGGGGCAATAATGACGATGACGGCGGGGGCGGCGGCGATGATGATGATGATGATGATCATCATCATCGTGTCGATCATCACGGCCCCCCTTCCTGGCGCGGGAGCGGGTGGATGGCGGCGTGGACGAGGGTGGGAGATGCGGATATGGAAGTGGAGATGGAGATGGAGGTGGGGCCCTGCACGTGGAGTTTGCGTGCCATGCGACTGCGTGTCAGGAAGGCGAGCATCCCGCTGGCGCGGGCGATTAGCCTTGAGGACGAGGTCGTCGTGGGGGTCGAGGCGAACGGGCAGCCGCTGTCGGCAGCGCATGGGGCCCCGATGCGCATCGTGGTGCCGGGCGTGGCGGGGGTGAGGAGCGTGAAGTGGCCTGTATATCCACCGTTCCCTCTCTGACATTTTCTTTTTTCTTTTCTCTCTTAATCTTCGACTGGCTGAATGCACGCTGCTGGATATTGGAGATGCTGACCCGGCGTTTTCTGAACGGACGACAGGGTCAACACCATCACCGTACAGCCCTTCGATAGTCGCAATCACTACCAGCAACGTGACTAAAAGATCTCGCCGCACCACTGCACCGATGCAGCCACCGTGAAGAAATGGTGGAGCCGCACTCCCGCCCTTATGAACATATCCGTCAACTCCGTGGTCGGGTTCAGTGAAAGACCATTGCTTGTTTGTAAGTCTTACTCGGTATAGTTTGGGGGATGCATTCTCATCGTGCGAAAGACGACGCCGTCGTGGTTCTGATTCTATTTCTGAAGCTGAGTCACAAGGACATGCATCAAAAGTGGTCATGTCATGCTTGGTCGGAGGTAACAAGAGCTGATGGTGCTGATTCCGGAAGTGGGGCATCTAATCCTGATGGTGATTCGTGGTCCTCTCCTGCTGTCCACAACTCTCCGCGAAGCGCCTTACTCAAGAGCCAGTCGCGGCGGAGGGTGTGGTCGAGAGGTAGGCAAAAACTTTCGAGGCACTCGTCGCGATGGTCACGAGCTCCATTTGCTAGCTCTCCCATGCCCATGGATAGCCACAGGTCGGCAGCACTCCAACGAGTCCGAAAACCGTCGTTTTGATGCAATATGGTTATTGAAGTGTTGCTCTGTGCCGTTCGGTGAAAGAACAGCCGTCTTGATGAGGGGGTAGAGAAGGACGGATTTGCTAGTAGCATGCACTCAAGGTCTTCCATGACATCTTCCTTGGAAAGGGTATCGTTCAGGTCTTCCAAAGTTGTGGCAGTAAGAGCCAATTTTTTCAAGCCTGGCCAAAGTGTCCACCAAAGGTTGGGAAATGAGCCACAACTGACGAACTCTTCCAGGTTCCAGAGCTGGTCAAATGCGGTGTTGAGCTTCGGGAAGACACTGAGATGGTCCATGTGCGGTGCCATGGTGTGGAAGGGTATGTCAACAACGAGACGTCGGAGAGTGAAGCGCGTGATGGACAGAAGCTCAAAGCACCATTGAGCAATTGGCTGGCTGTCGATGGAGTGGGGCGGAAACGGGGCGAGGTACAGGCTGGTCAGAAGCGGCTTGATTTCCACGTGTGGTAGAGTGCTTTCCTCAGAGCGACTGGGAGCAGTGAGAGACTCCAGTGATATAAGAAGGAGGCGTAGACGTGTTTCAGAATCGATGCTTAGGCAACGTGAGTAGAGGTGTCGCAGAGCGGTAGAGTAAGTCAGTCTCGATACACGAGTGAAGGCATGAATTGTTTTGGCCGCCGGGTCGGAGAGACGCAGAGCGACTGTGGCGGGCGGAGGCGCAAGGCTATCAAGGATATGTAGCAATAGCTCAGGCGGAAGCCGGCATGTCCCAGAGGCGGACATGGTGCGTGTTGAAGGGGTGGGTAGGCGACGTGAGGATGTCGCACGCGATACGCGCGCGATAAGCGTTGGCATTGCGGGGCGGCAACCACTTTTTGCTTTCGAGTTTGGGCAGTCACATCGTCATTATTGTTCCTATCTAACCTTTTTAGGAACCAATCCTCTCACGCAGTCCATTCGACAGGCCATCTCGGTGTCCGCGAGTAAGAGGAAGCAAGCTTCTAAGCAGCAGGTGCGCACGCGGGCTTGTGCATCTTCCAGGCCTTCTTCTGGCACTCGGCGTTGCAGTAACGAGCCTTGCGGCATCGGCCACAGTGCAGCAGCGCATCGTTCTGCTTGCCACACGTGTTGCACTCATCCTCAACCGTCTCGCAGACGTTGAACATCTGAGGGGACAACAAGTTGAGTCCGCCTCCCTGAGGGCGTTCGTCGCTGTTCGCCAGCTCAAACAGACCCATGCCGGCGATATCGAGCGGGGTCCCGTTGCGATAGACGTCGATAGCAGCAGCCATGTCGTCCTTGGCCTGCTGGTACATCTGAAGGCGAGAGTTGAGGCACTTCCTGACGTGCTGGCGGAAGTCGTCCGAGATGGTGGCGCCGTGACGCATGACGCTGGCAGCCAGGACAACAACGGCGGTCTTGACGCCGAAGAATTCCAGGTTTTCATCCGAGGCGTAGGCACCGTCACGCAGTTTGACAAACTCGGCTTCAAGCTTGCCGCTGTCTAGCTCGTCGCGTAGCTTCTCGGGGTCATCAGGCATGTATATGTCGTCGACGCCGAGGTGTTCGGAGAGAATGCAGACAAGATCAAGGTCACGGTCATTTTGGAACAGTCGTTCTCCCCAGAAGCCCATGCTGCAGAAAGACGGGTGAGCTAGATGGTGCGAAAGACGGATGGGCGAGTACTTACGTGAATGCGGAGCACGGTGGCGGCGATGGTCAGACAGTGC
Source organism: Diplodia corticola (assembly GCF_001883845.1). Lineage (NCBI taxonomy): Eukaryota > Fungi > Ascomycota > Dothideomycetes > Botryosphaeriales > Botryosphaeriaceae > Diplodia > Diplodia corticola. The sequence goes on from NW_017971502.1 coordinate 165,165, forward strand.
AGAGTAGAGTGGGCGCCCGGAAGGTTGATGGTGTGGATGGTTGAATCTTGGAGGAGGCACAGAGGCAACAGTGGGTTTTTATTGTTTGGAGGTTGTGCGGTCCCGCGAGGCAGCTGCGTAGGAGGCTACGTCAGGTATCGTTTCCGGAAAGAGAATGGCTGCCGATCCCGCGAAACCCTCCGCCAACTATCACCATCGCCACCGCCAGGCACCAACTCACCGGTCGAAAAATATCAGGAGCAAGAGCTACTCTCTGTGTTGCTGATATGGGAGGCAGTAGCCCACCAAAGTGATTGAAGTGTCTGCGGCTCCGATGGCTCGTTCGGGCCAACAGTGGGCGCATGCCATGGAGGCTTTGACTTCGCCCTGGCTTTTGAGGAAAGCGTGCTTGGTCTACTGCTATAGGCGCATCTCCTGCTGTTGGCTCCCGCTCGGCTTCTTACCTGCGGCATACACGACAAACACCTCCATAGCCTCATCATGCGTCGATTTTCCTTCAAAGACTTGCACAATGTCTGGAAGGTTGCCGTCAGTGCTACCATCGCGCTTTATATCCTCTTCCAGAAGGTCGGAGCAGCATTCGTGGCGCCGCTGATCGGGATTTCCCTTGCCACTTTGCTGTCCTCTGGCATCGGCGGTAGGGTCATAATGGACCTACATGGCGCACTAGGTTCGCAGAATGGTCACGACAACTCCGGGTAGCGAATGGACTTTCCTCAGTGGACTAAGCGAATAAGGAGGCGCGCTACCATGGGTCAGTAGGGAACCGCACCCCGGTGGTAGCGCCTGCCTATAAATACTGACGGTCACAGCGGCACATCTCACCACAATTCGTAGCCATGGATGACCTCAAGCTCCCCCGCCGTTCTACGGCCACCTCCCAACCGCCACCACCACCGTGCTCTAACGAGTCTATACACATTGCTATACTGCATAGCTCCTTTAGGAGACTAACTCAAGGTCTCGAGATGTTTCCGATCATTATTCTTGTCTGTCTTTTCTTCCCTAGCAAGTCTCGTGAATCCGTCATGAGCATGGACAAAATTCTTTTTTACCGACCGAAACCAAACCAGCCCTTCTTCTTCGGCTCCTCCCCCTGAGACGGGGCCTGTTCCGACTTGACACCTCCCTCTTTCTCCACAGCCGCCTTCGCTCTGCCAGGGTAGTCGATGTAGTTGAACGCCACGTCCAGGAAAAGGGGCTTCACGGGGACAGACTGCAGCTTGGGCGGCCATTCGACAAGGTTTTGGAGGTCGACGCTCTCGGACGGATATTGGTTGAGACGCTCCACAATGGGGGTCGGAACGGCACTCTTGTTCGCCGAGTCGCCCTTTGCGTAGCTCTGGAGGTCAACGAGAGCACGATATTGCTGGACAATGCCCTGTAAGCGATGGTGAAGGGCGTCGGCTTGCTCGCGGGAGATGTCTAGCTTCGGGGGGTTGGACGCCGATTCAGACGTGCCCGTAGCTACGGCCTTGGTCGCGAGTTCAAGTGCTCGGGCAAACAGAGCAAGGGCGTTTTTGGACTGGGAGAGGAGTGTGTGGGAATAGCCAAGGTTCAGGCATTTAAGAGCGCGGTAGTACGCCCTCTTGCCCTCTAGCTCTTCGATAAAGGCAGCATCGCGCATGGCGCCCCTGAGATCCTTTACCGAATCGATGCTCTGAAGGATCGAGTCGTAAAGCACATTGCGCTCCCGTATCCTCGCAATCTTGCGGCCAGTGCCTTCCTCCTTTTCAACCCACTCTTTGCCATCTTTCCTGGGCTTCTTTGGCTTCTTGATGTTTTCAGAGTGCAAAACGGCGCCGTCCTCGAGGCCAATGAGCACTCTGTTCCTCCCCACACGCCAGCCGATAAGAGCGTAATTGACCGCCAGGTCTGTCACACGGAGATCCTGCATACGCGAGTCTCCCTCGCTGACGCCTTCCTTCTCAAGCTCTTCTATAGCGTGCCGGGTCGAGTCCGAAGCGTCCTGGCTGGCAATGAGAACCTCATCGTATGCAGCTGCCTTATCCCGGAAAGACGTCTCGGGCGAGGCAGAGGCAAGGAATGCGGAGAGACGGGCCTCGGCGGACGTAACTGCTGCAAGAGCTTGGCCAACCGCGGCGTCAACGATGTTGGCAGTCCGCGAGCGCCACGTGATGGTATTGGGGATTTTCTCGATGGCATCTGCACCCTTGCCTGCATTGCCTGTTAGTGAAAAGCGCCTTGGCCCTGATTCTAGCTGCACATACCAGTAGCTACTGCCTCGTCCTTGAGAGCATCAGGATAGAGCTTCTCGACGGCAGACAGAAGGGCAGCATCCTCCTTGGGGAAGTATTGGCGGGCGACTGTGGCGACCGAAACGGTTCGAGGGAGGCGAGACTGGTATGCGGCATAACGAATACTCGGGTCGACGGTGCTGGCCAGGAATTCCTTGTAGAGGTCCTTCTTGGTGGTCTGGAGGAGGGCGTTGTAGATGATGCGTGCACCCGAGTAGTGCACCAGACACGGTTTCCACCTCTGATCCGGTGGCTGGGCGCTATCGGAATGGACACCCTCGGCCTGCTTCTCAAACTCCTCGGCGCCGCGGAGCGAGCATACGTATGCCTGAGCCTCGAGCAGGTCGGTAGTGGTGGCGCCGGTGGATTGGTCGGCCAGCAGCGAAGCAAGCTCGTTCGCCGTATGAGCGGCCTTGTGCAGTCGCGAGATGATGTGCTTTCGGGTGGAGCCGGTGATGCCCTTCTCTGCGTTGTCCTCGGCATGGACAGCCTTCATGTACATAGCATGGGCCCAGGCGCGCTCGGCCGTGAAGAGGACAAGATGGACGAAGCTGGCGGCTGGGGTTAGACCAAACTGCGCTGATGGAGCGATTGACGTACTCATGGCCCTTGGCAATATCCTCAGCGGTCACGGGGGCTTTTGCGCTGTACTTCGCATTCTTGGGCGTGGCACGGCCGGTGCGTTTGCGGAGGGTGAGGATGCGGCGCGAGCAGGTCTGGCGGTAGGTGTTGTAGTCGCCCAACAACAGGGCCTCGTCGCGCTGGGCGACGACGAAGGCGGTGATGTCCATTGGAGGTGGGAGGCTGTCAGGTAAAGCACAGCAGCTTGCCAGACGCGCAAGACGGGAGCGCGGGGTCGGCGCGCAGGCGGCATCCACTTCATAGTTAGTAGAATGACGCGCGCGGGAAAATGGTTTGGCCGGCCAATTTTTCCATGACCCGTCCATCCATCCAGTGGCTCGACGGCCGACGTGCTGCGCGCAGAAACATCCGCCACTACTGCCATTGCCGCTGCAAAGCCGCCTCTCCCTCGCGAGGTGCCACCCCGTCCGCTTGCCTCCAGCTAGCCCTCTCTCGCGCGCCCCCGAGTCTTCCGCCTCACACCTCCCGGGGCGTTATGCAGCGCTGTATGTCCGGCAACTTGACTGCTCCCGCCACCCACTAATCCCAGCTCTCCAAGCACCATCTCGAAGAACTCCCCCGCGTCGGTAGCCTCTCGTCAAAACTGCTCGCTAGGGTATGCTGGAGCGAGCGCCGCTATGTCTCGAATCCGGAGGACGATGCCTTCTGCGCGGTCCCAAATCCCATCTCCGAAGCCGTCGCATGCTGCATTCGTCCTTCTGGCATCACGGCGCCGGTGACCTCGACCTGCCCACATGGTGGGCGTCGGCGCTGCAGCATTCCCCTGCGCCCGACTCGCAGCTCCACGATCCTCCGGAAGAAAGCGGCAGGAATGCTGCCAGACAAACCCCAGCGCCAGATGGGCTGTTCCTGGACTTCCTGTACCCCGCTAAGACTCTGGCTTTGATGCACCGCCTTTCCAATTGCGGGTGGGAAGGCTGGCAGGCCCATCAGACTCGCGTGGCGACCACGGGACGGGTGCGGCACTACTCTTCCAAAACTACGGGTCCTGGGAACGAGAACGAGCCCAATGCCACCTCTCCCTTCCCAGATGAAGATTTGTCCAGCGAGTCTGACGCTTTTGGTCCCGATGCCAATGCCGATGCCTATGCCGATGCCTATGGCGACTTTATCCCAGCCTCCGGCGACCATGTCCCTGGTCCCAATCGCGACGATCCTTTCCAGGACATATCGCCCATGCCGGTGGGCAACATGTCCGGATTCGATTCCGACTACCTGGAAGATCTGGACACACATGCTCAAGAATGGGTGCAACGAGTGGAAAATCCGTCTGAACAGCTTCGCTTCCTTCTGGAAGATGCTGATAGTGACAGCAAGGTAGTCTGGAAGCTCTGGAAAATGGCTCGGGAAGCGGATCCACCACCGGAACTGGCAGCTTCTGCCCTGGAATATTTTGTCTCCGTGAGACCGTTTATTCGGACCCTTGCTGATGAAGTCGTTGCCATTTTCAATGCCTTGGCCATGCAAGACCGACGAGCCTCGTCTTACAAGGGTGCAATCATCTCATATCTCCGGATGGGCAAGCTTGGGAAAGCAGCCCTGGTCCACGAGGAAGGCATTGAATCGAGGAAAGCTCTGGGCGGCAACATCGCCACCTCGGATCTCCTAGCTCACGCAATCGCGCAAGGACAGTGGCAGTTGGCAATCGAGGCGTACACAGCAATGGGATCCCTGATCGGACCCCAGCTGGAGTTCTGGTCGGTGGTGAAGAAAAACCACAAGCTTCCCTTTCTCACCGAGTCCTTCTTGATTCACTTTCGGCGAATGCGGCTGTTGACTGGGAGAAAACCGGAGGAACAGGACCAGATCCATGCGTTCGCCACAGAGTTCGGTGCACGAGCGATCAAACAATTTGCACACAATGCACGCAGTGCAGCAAGTGGACTCAACTTGTATCGCCTCCTGATGAGGCTGAGGCGAGATGGTTTTCTTGAGGCACGTCATTTCGAACTCGCACTGCAAGGCTTGCTAGGATCGAAAAGTGTCAAGCAAGCTGGAGAACTTCCCTTGGTGGTCCGGAAGCTGTTCCACAAGTATATCGCGATTGCGAAGGCCGACCCGTCCATCACTGTCAATGACAGGGTGCTTTATACGGTTCTTTACGCGATTAAGCAAACAATGAATATATCCCAGGGCTCTCGGATAAGAGGACCGCGTCTGGACATCAGCCATGTCGTCGATGCTGCAGCTCATTTCTTCGAGCGACCGCCGAATGCGATATTGGAACTGCTCATGGACGCCTTTTCCCAGGTCGGGGACGTCCAAAAAACGAAGGTTTACTTCAGACAAGTTCCAGTCCCGCAGCGCAAACCGTGGCATTGGGAGTACGTGCTCAAGGCATTCGCCAGGCGTGGAGATACCATTGGTGCCACCCAAATGTTTGAGGAACTCACCCAGGAAATGGGCAGGACACCGCATGTGAGAGCTTGGAACACATTACTGCATGCGTTTGCCAGGGACGACGATCTCGTGGGTGCCAACCGAGTCTTCGAAAAGTTGATGGAATCATCCATCCGACCCGATGCATACAGTTTCACTGCAATGCTGGACCTGTTGTCCCAGAGGGGTGATGTTGATGGTGTCAAGGACATGTTTGCCTTGGCCTCGGACGTTGATCCGGACATCACCAAATCAACCGACGTGGCTGGATATCTTGTCACCGCCTTCATCAACAACGACGACCTCGACACTGCCGAGATGGTTGCCGAGCAGTTATGGAAACGCAGGGAGTCCGGCCGAATGCAAGGCTCTTTCAGGCCCATCTGGAACCTTCTTGCAACCGCCTATGCGTTAAGACGTGACGTCGCTTCGACTCGGCGAATCTACGAGGATATGCAGTCAAACGACACAGCGCCTGACGAGATGACGTACGCTGCACTGCTGCAAGCCTTGTGTCTGACTCGCAACACAGACGCAGCACACAAGATCCTCCGGCTCGTCATCCCGACGAAACCGGCGAAGCCCATGGCGCTCCATTACGCCATTGTCATGGCTGGGTATATCAACGAGGGCAGCTACGAGAAAGTGCCCGCGGTCGATAGGCTTCGCAAGATGCGGGGCATCCGTCCCAGTACGAGTACTCGAATAACCGTTGCGAAGGCTGTGGCTTTGTCAGAACACATTGGCCGATACAAGAAGAGGCAGGCGTCAGACTTCACGCGCACGAACAAGGTCGTGACCGACATGGTGCTCAAAGAGAGCGCGTGGGAATGGGTCATGGAGCCGCAGACTGGTCTTGGGTTCCGAAGCCTGGGCGAGGCGGCTGGAGCTTACCTTGACATAGTCATGCTCATCCAGGGAGACAAGGGCGCTTTCGACACTGTCGAGCAACTCTACCAGGTGTATGGAGAACAGCGCGAAAAGCTCAGAGACCCAGACACCAATTACACGGCCGTGGCAATGTCGCCCCCACTGCGAATGTTGGTCTCCCTCATGAATACACAGTTCAAGGCAGGGGTCTACGAAGATGTGGAAAGATTGTGGAATCTCGCCGTGGAGAAAGCTGCGGTTATGACGCAGCAGACTCTTCCCGAAGCAGCCAAACATCCCGAGCACAGGTATCCGCGTGCCAACCCTTTGTCCCCCACACGTCGTCACTTGCTCAGCCGGCCGTTGGTCATTTACCTCCGCGCCTTGCATTTCCAGGGCAGGTATGCAGATGCCCAGCGCGTCGTCTCAGGGCTGCTGGACCAGGGGTACACGCTGGACAACCTGGCGTGGAACCTGTACCTCCAGCTCCTGGCCCGCACCGGCCGCATCAGCTTGGCTTTCAGCCTCTGCGAACAATACCTCATGGACCAGTGGATCGGGTGGCGCTTTTCCGAGCAGGGCCTGCGCCGCCGCTACACACGTACACGTGGCTGGGAGTATATGAACATCAACCCCAACCGCACCAAGCCCAACGTCGTCATGCCGCAGTACCGCACCATGGTTTTCTTGGCCGCGGCGCTGAAGTACGTCAGGCGTTTGCGGGCCGTCGGCGGTGGAAGGGCGTTGGGTGATGATGATGGGATGCCGCTCACCGAGGAGCTGCTGAGGTCGTCGGCGCCGCGAACCATGGCTGCGCTGCAGGCTATGCCGCTCATTGACGACGATCTACAGACGAAGTTTTTGAGGGATGATTGATAGCGTGTTTGTTCGTCTTTTGCTTTTCTTTTGGAGAAGGTTGAGCGTGTGTGTAGGTGTGTGTGTGTGATGGTATAGACAGCGATATGTCAAGATGACGCGAGATGTAAGACTAGTGTACAGATTCCCTTATTATTTCTCCTTCGGGAATCTTAGAGGAACGAAGCACAGACAGATTTGGCGGATGAGAGCATGCATTGACAGCATTGGGGACATGAAGCTGGGCGAAATTGTTTATATCGTAGGTCATTTGCAGATTTGTTCAAAAACATTCTAGTTGGGTAATCATACATAGAGTCCTCCCCTTCTTGAATATAGTTTCATGGCGGGAATACAGCCTCGATCCCGCAAGCATCAGGCTGATCAATCAATACGCCTCATGATCAACTTGATCATATACAAGCAGAAATGGGAAGTGAATTGGGATACTGGCACTTCAAGTAGGAAGCTGTGGAAATCATCCTACGGCTTGCCCAAGGTCCATTCATTGCTCACACGCCCCGTTTTTACCCAAACGTCATGAAACCTAGATTGACAACCCATCAAGTACAGTCATCAATCATATCCTGCCCGTACATACAATCCATACCCGCCGCCGCCCGATACGAAGCAAAACCCCTCGCCACACTTTCCCCTCCCACCCCCCCATCACCCGCCCTCATCTACGGCTCTCCCCCCTCCCTTCTCTCTCAAGCTCAAGTCCTCTGACACCCCGTCTTGGCCGTCAGTTCAGCCGGGCAGTCGACCTCCTCCCACTCGACGGCCGGGTTGTCGGCGTTCTCGAACCAGTCGAAGCGCCAGCGGCAGCCGGCCTGGAAGGCGGCGGGCAGGGCGTCGCACTGCGCCGCCGACGAGAAGCCGCCGTAGCGGTCGCCGAGGTCGGCGCCGGACCACTGCTTGGAGCAGCCGTCGAAGGCGCCGACGCCGCCGCCCGGCATGGCGAGGTCGAAGTGGTTGTCGCCGAGGTCGCCGCCCGTGTTGGTGATTTGCACGATCATGGACTTGCCCGAGACGGCGGTCGAGGTGAAGGTCAGTCTGTGGTGGTGGGGGGGTGGTTAGTGGTGGTGGTGGCTGGGTAGGTGGGTGGGTGGGAAAGGAAGGGGGAGGGGTTGAAGACAAGTAAGTTGACGAAAAAGAAGGGAGGGAAGAAAAAAGAGAGAGAGAACTCACTTGTAGCATCCGCAGCACCAGTCGGACTCGGACTTTCCGGACAGCTTGGCTGCAGCGAATCCGTACGACAACGTGTCGTCGATGGACCAGGGGCTTTGGTTGGAGCAGTAGTACGCGTCCCCGCCGTCACAGGCCGATTTGGCGTCGACATCGGTGATTGGGCTGTCGTTGATGTCGCAGGTGCCCACGGGGCTGGTGACGGACGCTTTCTCGGACCAGGCGCAGGACGGTTTGCAGCAGTCCCAGTACCGCGTCGTCACGCCGGTGCTGGCGGCCGAGACGGTGGTGGCCCCCCCGAGGAGGATGGAGGCCGGGATGGTCCAGCTGAGTGGGAACATGATTATTTGGGGAAATTTCAAGACGGCTACAGAATTGAAGGAGAGCCGTTTGCTTGTGGAATGATGTTTGTCTTTGTTCCCTCGATCTCACCTAGTCGTGGACACTCGAATGTCTTTTATATGACGATTTTGCCATGGTTGATTTTGGCGGGCACTGCTGTCATTCGAAAAAGGGGCAGGATATCTCGCACGATGTGGTCTGCCAACACGAGTCAAGATTCGCCCGGCTATACAGAATGACCAGATTGGTCGAATGTCCAGTTTCAACCGCTGGCACGACGGGCCGGGAGGCGGCCTGCACGGATCAAGAGTGACAGGACTTGAGTGGGGCCTTTGCTGGTGCCAAAAGCTTATGATAGGTTGTCACAGCTGCTGAAACCAGGATGGCCAACATGATAAATATTCGGTTGACTTTACTCCGTAACATTATGCTTATCATGATCTTCTTTGAGTCCGGGGAAGCCTGCAGAGCGATGTTCTTCCCTTGCCAGGGCCCTTTCGCTTAGGCGCCGGCGCACGAGCCGAAGGATCCGGAATGCCCAACGGGGGATTGGATGGCTGCCGTCCTGTTCCTGAATAAGGTGGGGCCCCTGACGTGAGTATCGATTGAGTTCGGGCCAGAGCAATATACCCAACTTTTGGGGGCCGATCGAGGCAGAGTTATGATGAGCAGTCATGCCACAACCTCGGCGTAACTTCCCGGCTCAGTCAACCCTTGACAAGTCACTTTGAACACTGCGGGCATGACGTCGACTTCTACGCACGTGGCATAGACTCACAATCTCGCAGTATCGGACAAAGGCTTATGGATATCGAGAAGTACGTTTAGGTGTATTAATGAAGGCACAAAACACACCCTCTACCCACCGCAAGAGGCCAATCCCAATCCGTCAGCTCACAATGTCGAAGCCTTCGAAAATTTGCCCTTGGCCCTAATCCTCTTGCCAAAAGTGAAGAACAGATACGGAATTGGTATCAATGCAACGGCGAAGAAACCGAAGATGCTGACGCCCCAGCCGATGCCGAGACTGCGCAGCATGGGGTGGACGATGAGCGGGAGGGTACCGGCGAGAGCGCTACGCAGAAACGTGTTTGCGGCTACGGCGGAGGCGGCGTACTGGCGGAAGGTGTCGATGAGATAGTTGAGGGCGGCCTGGAAAATGGTGAAGAAGCCGATACCGACCAGTGTCGCGCCGATGACGGGCACGATCCAGTGCACCGTCTTGACCTCGCCCGTCCACGCGAAAACGAAGAGGCCGGCGGCGAAGAAGACGGAGCCGAACATCATCGGGGGCAGTCTCGCTTCCGGTACGGGCTTGCCCTTGTTCTGTTGCAGCTTGCGGAAGTAGTATTTTTGGTTCAGCAAGTTGATGCAGGCGCCGAAGAGGATGCCAACGAGACAAGCGAGGAATGGGAGCGCGCCAACGACTGGGTTCCAGCCGCGGGCTATTTGAAAAACGATAGGAAACGCGGCAAGTTGTGCGTAGACGATTGCGTAGACAAAAGAGGCATAGAGGGCGATCAGGAAGCATATGGGGGTGCACAGTAATTGAAACGGCCTGACGAGATATTTGCGGGCAAGCTCTTTGAGACTGACATCCCACTCTTCGTGCTTGGAATGCAGGGCCCAGTTCCCCGTCTCGTGTCTAAGGCGACGCGCCTTGTAGACAAGCAGTTTCGGTGGACAGGACTCGTCAAGGAAGATGATATCAAGGACAAGGACGAACATTTGAAAAACGCCGGTGAGCTGTCGAATGATCAGCAAGGAGGAGCATGGGCAGCATGGGCAGCATGGGTGCATGGACTTACATATTGTGTCCACCTCCAACCATTATGACTCGCTTGCACCACTGCACCACCGACGATGGGTCCCAGTGTCGGGCCACCAACAACAGCCATGGCGTAGCCCACAACTGCAACACCTCGTTGCTTAGGGGTCCAGATGTCTCCGAGGACACCTCCAGTGTTCGTTACCGGGGCGCTGGCAAAAAAGCCGGCGAAGAAACGAGCGATCAGGAGTGTTTGTATGTCGTTGGCGGCCCCGGCTCCGAAGGCGAATATGATAGAGATGAAGTAGGGGATCAAAACAGCGGGTTTGCGGCCATATACCTCACTCAAGGGAGCCCATAGCATCGGACCGATGCCGAACCCGTATAGAAACAGCGTAGTACCAAGAGCGGCGACCATCTTCTCGACGTGAAACTCGTTCGCAACCTGTGTCATACCGGGACTGTAGACACTGCTGGCAAAACTGGAGCCCATGGTTGTCAAGCCATACAGAAGGGTGGTGAGAACCTTCTTTCGGTTCCCCCAGTTGAGCGGTCTGTAGGGGTCATGGTCGCCATCGAAGTCAACAATGACGTCGGGACCGGTTTTAGCGTGGGAGCGAGGGTGTGAGAAGGGTGCAATGGGGCGTCTTGAGCGGACTTTGGAGAGGACGGGACTGCCAAGTGAGGGTTGTCGACTGTTGACCGGGTGGATGGGCTCAGCTTTGTCCAATACGGGTGAGATAGGGATGTCTTCAGAGGGGCCGATGTCGGTCAAGGAGGATTTCGAGGAGGGTGAGGGCGTAGGCCTGTCGTCCTCGGGCCCGACGTCTGCGTGCTCGAGCTGCGGCATGTTGTATGCTTGCATGCAGATTTAGTTTGCACTGCGATAGGACTGGCGGTATTGAATGACGGGTGTATACTGTTTGGATGTGCAGCAATCAGCAACAGGCCTTGGGGCGAATCGCAATGACGTTTATACCTGCCCATGTCCGAGTAGAGAAGCAGCCGTCGCGCTCTCGCGAAACGGCCGAGAGCGAGCCGCGCCTGCCCATTTCTTCAACACCGGCCAGCCGACAACGGGTCAGCTATTGAGGAAACCGCGTGCTTCAACCCCACTACCTAGATGCCAGGCGCACCCGGGGGTTCCGTCTCCGTGTCTTCATTGCCGTCGCAGGAACGGGGATTATGGCGCCAACGCCCGGCCATGGCCGCAACTACTGGACCACAAGCTGATGGTCTGGTGGGGGTGAGACATCGTGGCCGTCTGCAGAGATGCTGGAGAGGAGCGTCGAGGAAAAGAAGGTGGTTATACAGTACGATACCGATGATACGCGTGACGTTGCGCACAGTCCATCCGCAGTGCGCATATATAGTCCATCCTCATCACCGCCCACTCCGCATTTGCATCTACTTTGTTCTGGTGTTCCCTCAACTAGGTACTACCATGTACTGTGGTTGTGGGCAGTGCCGACACAGCGCGGCCAGCTTACCCAACGGTTTTGACTAGACAGGCCATTATTAGCATGTGACAAGGCCACTTACAGGTACCACCAACCACAAATAGCGTGAAGTACCATGTTTTCTTCCACAAGAGCTGAAAAGCATGCAGGCCTGTACTCTACTGCAAACTGTCTTCGTTTTCTGGGCCAATGAAGACGGCTCGTCGTGTACACTGCGTCGCAAGCACGGGAGCAATGGCGCCAGAGAGACATCTTTCGCCTCGCATTCCGTTGTCGAGTTCTTAACCGACTCCCTCCTCTTGCTGCGTGCCAGAGCTCGACAATGATTGGTTGCGCTACACGTCTGTTTCGTGCTAGCCGGGTCGAATGGCAGCATGCGTCCACTGCCGAAAGAGGTCGGTGTCATGCTTCGGCCCGACCGTTGAGCACCGCATCGCATTCCCCGCCGTCCGATTCATCATTTGCGCTTGGCCGTGAGGATGGCCATGGTAGCAGCTGCATTGGCGGGCGAGGGCTGCACCGGCAAGTGCTGAAACTGCCGGCAGCCCCGAGGTCGATCGACAGCCTCGGCCCAGCTGCTGCCCCAGGAACCACCGTCCCGCCCCGTTAAAGCTGCTCCTTCGTCTCCGCTTTCTCCACGCCGTCAACCCCAAACCACTTCACCATGGCCACCGAAAGACTCAAGTCCATCGTCTCGCACATCTCGCCCGCCAAGACCGGCATCGCCCACATGTTTGTGTGCTGACCTCCCGCCAACCCCGCGTTTGCTGATCCGCTCGACCAGCACCCAGAAGAACCCTGACGATGTGGTCATCACCCTCGCCATCCGCACCCCGCTGACCAAGGGCAAGAAGGGCGGCCTGAAGGACACTCCCCTGGAGGGCATTATGCTCAAGATCCTGGAGCAGGTCGTCGCCAAGTCGAAGCTGGATCCTGCTCTGGTCGAGGACATCTGCGTGGGAAATGTACGCCTCCAACTCGAACCCTTGACCCCTTGACTGCTGCTGCTGACACTCCCTCTCCCAGGTCAGCGACGCCAAGGCTGCCTACTACATTCGCGCTGCCATGCTCGCTGCTGGCTTCCCTAACACGACCGCTGGCTCTTCGGTCAACCGCTTCTGCAGCTCCGGATTGAAGGCTGTGCAGGACATTGCCAACGCGATTTCCGCCGGCAACATCGAGGTTGGCGTCGGCATGGGTGTGGAGTCGATGACAATGGGTGGTGACCGCCTCGAGCGTCCGTTCTGGGGCGAGGTGCTGAAGAACCAGGAGGCTTCGGATTGCATGCAGCCCATGGGCCAGACGTCGGAGAATGTCGGCAAGGACTTCAACATCTCGCGCGAGGAGCAGGACCGCTTCGCTGCCGAGTCGTACCGGAGGGCCGAAGTTGCGCAGAAGGCGGGCTGGTTCGATGACGAAATCGCCCCAATCAGCGTCACGGTCAAGGATCCCAACACGGGCGAGGAGAAGAAGGTCACGCTCTCCAAGGACGAGGGACCCCGCTACGGCACCACGTTCGAGTCGCTCCAGAAGATCAAGCCGGCCTTCCTGCCCCACGGCGACCGCAGCCACGCCGGCAACTCCAGCCAAGTCACTGATGGCGCCGCCGCTGTGCTGCTGATGAAGCGCTCCAGGGCCGAGCAGCTCGGCCAACCCATCCTCGGCAAATACGTCGCCGCGACGGTTGCAGGGCTTGCGCCCCGCATCATGGGTATTGGCCCGTCGATCGCCATCCCTAAGCTGCTGACCCAGCTCAACATTAGCATCGACGACGTCGACGTTGTTGAGATCAACGAGGCATTCGCTTCCATGGCGGTTTACTGCAAGGACACGTTGAAGATCCCGCACGAGAAGCTCAACATCCGGGGCGGCGCCATCGCCCTCGGCCACCCGCTGGGCTGCACGGGCGCGAGACAGATTGTCACGGGTCTTAGCGAGTGCCGGCGGCAGAAGAAGAAGATTCTCCTGACGAGCATGTGCATCGGGACGGGTATGGGTATGGCTGGTCTTTTTGTCAACGAGCAACTGTAAATGATTTCGTGCTTCGTAGCGGTCCAAAATGTACATGTTTGCTGCGTCTCACAGGCGCCGATCGACTTCTGCATGCTGCCATGCGGCAAGGGCTTCCCTGTTAGCGCGCCAAGCGGGCGCGGGCGTTCCCCGCAGTGGGCGTCCTTTTGATGTGGCGGTGCGCGGCGGCTCGAGCGCTACCGATAACCAAGCTGCTCCCGGCCGGGAACGGTGACGGCAGCGACTCCTTCGACTCCCCTCGAAGCCCGACCTGGCTTCTTCGTCGTTTTATCCGGTTCCTGGCCTCTTCTCTCTGAAACATCCGCACTCGGAGGCCTCCCCGTATCACGCATTCACCGCCACCCCACCATGCCAGCTCCACTAGCCAAAGGTAAGATCGGCGCCGCCACCCTCAGGCAACACCTTCTGTGCGCACGCCTGATCCACCGCGTGTCCCTTCCCACGCTCTCTCCTCCGCTCCAAAAACCCCTTCTCTCGTTCTCCTCATCCCTCCATGATCATGGCGCTCCCTAACCGCACCCTCTCAGGCGCCTTCATTGCGGCGTCGATCATCGTAGCCGCCGGCATTGCCGTCTACCAGAACCCGCAGGTCCAGCGGTGGATTGATGCCAGACGCCGCAAAATCGCCATCGCCCTGCATAGCCTCGGCGACGAAATCAACCCCTCGCCCTCCCGCAACAACCGGAACGCCCACGAAGCCGACGAGCAGCGCCGACGCCGCGAATCCATCATCCGACGCAACAGGAACGACCTCGTACGACGAGCCCGGGAAGAAGGCGTGGCGGTCGACTTGGACGAGCTCGCTCGCATCGGAGATGAGTACGACGAGAAACACAACCGGCCGCGAGGCCAGAGCTTCGACGACATGGTCAACGAGCACGGCGTGCTCCGCGAGTCAGTATCGGGCGCCACGCTGAACGAGAAGCCCGCCGCCGCCGCCGCCGCCACCGCCGTAGACAGTAGCGCGGCGCAAGGCTTGAGGAGCCGCGGCTCCGGTGCTCGTGGATTTGCGACCGGCTCTTCCTATGCTGATCCCTTCGCCGACGAGTGTTCTGTTCTGTTCGACCGCGACCTGATCGGTGCCGAGGATAACTCGGTCGATGGAGACAATGACGAGGAAGCGCCCGTGCCCCACGACTTCACCACCCCATCTCGCGAGAGTACCGCCACCGTCGAAGCCGAGCCCGCACCGCAACTGGTTGATCTTTTCGAACCCTTCTCCGCTCCGTTCCAGCAGTCACAGCTTGCCCCGCCCGCCGAGGCTGAGGACGCCACAGCCTCGTTCTACTCCACCATGTCGGGTCCTGCGGCCGATGCCGGCAACGACGCTGATATGGATGATGACGAAATGGTTGAAAGCACCGGTACTTTGACGCCTACCGAGGACAACTTCTCGACCGATGCCTCCCTCGTGGGCCATGGGGCCGATGACATCGCTATTCTATCTAGTCTGCAGCAGAGCCTGTCCTCTGCCGGAGAGGGCGACGCCAACACCAATCCATTCGACAACAATGCTGGCTTCGAGGAGGATGACCGCTTCAGTGAAGACAGCTTTTCCGACGTTGGCACCCGCACGCCCAACAGCTGGACCGATGTCGGCAGCGACTTTGAGAGCGAGACGGGTAGCCAGGCTGGCCACTAGACGTGGCGTGTGTCACTCGGAGGCGTTTTCACCTACCTTTGGTTTCAGATTGATAAGGGCACATTGGGGTTTACAGGAAAAGGAGGGACTGGTGTTCGCGTTTGGAGTTTCTTATTGGCACGAGTCATTGCATTTGCATTCTTCTTCTCTACCTCGTACATCAGTCGGCGTTTCTGCGGCTCGCTCGCCCATTGTTTCGTGGGGTTGGGTCAAACACAGCGCAGGTGTTGCGGCATGCATTTGCTGGTGGCAATGGCGTGGCACTGAGCAGACGGTTTCGAATACAATACAGACGTTGGAGAAGAATTCGTATATTTTCACCCTCCGCCCTGTTGCTGCGAGTGGAATGTGTATGGGCTTGTGTTACTGACGCGTTATGAGTAAGGGACTGGGCTGGTTTCGCCCTGCAAGGCTGAGGTTTGGTGGTTACCTTGAAGGGATCTAGCTATGCTGACCATTCACCCCTCTCACCAGCTCACACGACATATTTGCCCTCAGTTCATACGTCAGCTCTCGCCCGAGGCGACCGTACCGGCACAGTAACGCTCTTCTCCTGGCCACGTGTCCGGAGTTTGAAAGTTACACACACCACCCTCGCCTTGTGTCTCTCCTTGTCTCCTTCGTTCTTTTGACGGACCCACCTCAAAGCATGATTCTTAGGAAAGAGCGTGATGCGGTATGGAAGACGGAACCTTCTATCGGGAAAGAGAGTCTTCTGTGCTAATCGCTTGTCGGCAGCGCAACACTCTCGAGCTCTTCGTACACCATCCCTTGCGATACTCCAGTCCGATCCGCTTATTGAAAATGGACGACAGGAGTCGGCAGAGCCTTGTTCGATGCTCGGTGCAGTAATTCAAACTCATCGACGAGATAAAGTAAAATGGGGTTGGCGGTGCATAAGCAATACGATGGCCTTGGACACCACTTGCGTAGCTCCTGCTGTTTTGGTCAGTGGGCAGCTTCTTATTCGTAACGCCACGCAGAGGGCCTGATCTGCGCAGATCGACGAGTGTTATTAATGACGGCTAGCAGGCCACCTTTTATCTGCTTAGCTCCCGCCGCCCGAACTTTTTTCCCAACAACATCTCCGACATCGTCATGACCCGATGAGCGCCATGGCAGCTGCTTGTACCCCACCGAGATATCCAGCCAGCTCGTCCGCGTTCGCCAATGCATGAACAGGGAAAGCCTCCATCCACCGCCTATCTGGACGGTCTCCGCGGCATCGCTGCCCTGGTTGTATTCTCCTTCCACACGCTGTGGGCTTATTGCGGCCTCGTCGAGTACGGCTACGGCGATGGCGCGAAGAATCGGCATTTCATCCAATTGCCGTTTGTTCGGCTTTTCCATGCCGGCCACGCCATGGTGCCCGTCTTCTTCGTCGTCGGCGGCTACGTGATGGCGCTGCGGCCGCTCCGCCGCATCCGCTCGCGCGACGTGAAGAAGATGCATGTCCATCTCGCCGGCTTCGTCTTCCGCAAGGCGGTGCGCCTCTACCTGCCCGCAGCCGTCATGACCTTCGTCTCCATGCTCACCCTCCACTTCGGCCTGTGGGAGTATCCGCGCCGCTTCATCGCGAACCCGCGCCTCTTCAACTACCCAGACAAGCACCCGCCGCGCGCGCCAACCCTGCCCGCCGAGCTCAGCCGCTGGCTCGGGGCCACCGCCGGCCTCGCCCGCATCTTTAGCTACTACAACGACGGCTTCGTGCTCCCCTACTACAACCCCTACGACCCGCACCTCTGGTACCTCCCCTTCGAGATGCGCTCCACCCTCGCCGTCGCCGCCACCCTCCTCGCCCTCTCCCGCTGCCGCCGCCCCGCCCTCCGCATGGCCCTCGTCCTCGCCGCCATGGTCCTCTGCTGCCGCCTCGACCGCTGGGAATGCGCCCTCTTCCTCGCCGGCGCCCTGCTCGCCGACCTCGAAATGTCTTTAATTCCCACCCAACGCAAACACCCCACCACCACCACCACCACCACCACCCTCGCCGCCACCACCTTCCTCCTCCTCCTCCCATCCCTCTACCTCCTCTCCACCCCCAACCTCCGCATCCGCCACAACCCCCCACCCTCGGGCTACCCCTTCCTCGCCGCCGCCCTCGTGCCCCGCACCATCACCGACCCCAAACGCTTCCTCCACGGCCTCGGCGCCGTCCTCCTCGTCGCCGCCGCCATCGTCCTCTCCCGCACCGCCGCCACCGCCACCGTCGTCGCCGCCGCCGCTGCCAACAGATTGGTCCGGTCGGCCGCGGCCCGCAGCTACCCCCTCTACCTCGTGCACGGGCCCGTGCTGCACGTCGTCGGGTTCGGCGTCGCGGCGAGGGCGTGGCGAGCGCTGGGTGTTGTTGATGTCGACGTCCGTGGTGGAACTGGCGCCGTTGCGGTCGAGAAAGATGCTTTCGGGGGCGATGAGGAGCGGTGGCGGTGGTGGTGGTGGAGGTGGGCGGTCGGGGCGGGGGTGGGCAGTGCGGCGGCGTGGGGGGTGGCGTGGGTGGCGGCGGGGTTGTTTGAGAGGGTTGTTGGAAGGAGGGTGGCTGGTTGGGCGGCGGGGGTGGAGGGCAGGATGATGGAGGCGATGGGGGTGGGGGGGAGGACGGAGAAAGAGGAGGGGGAGGAGGGGGAGGAGATGGCAGTGGGGAGGGAGGAGGGGAGGGATAGGGGGGAGGAGGGCCGGTACTGGGAGGGGTTGCCGAGGTGGGAGGGGAGGAGGAGCGAATGAGGCTGGTGAGTGATGGGCGGTGACGGTTGGGTTATAGACCAGGCTTGCGTTTTGGGTCTCTTGTCTTGTGATGTCTTTTAGTCACTGGGCCGATAATAATGTTGGGAAACCCCATGCGGCTAGTCAAGCTGCTTCTGCACATTTTGGAGAAAAGATACCAGGAAGACTGCCAGTATTAACTTCCTCCTCATCAGATAGAACGTACATGCATTTGTAGAGAAAAAGACAAGATATGGCCATTACAGGGCCGTGAAGCGACTAAGGGAATGACTTATCTACGGCTTGGAATCTCTGAAAGGAGCAACAATAGCTGTACTGTAGTGATTGTGCGGGCCGTCCACGCTCCGCCAGCAAACGCCCAAACCCTTCCTAGTATTTGCTGTCAATGCCGACTAGGGCAAAAGTGTGGTAAAGGTGTATGTATTTTAAGCGCCCATTTTACTCGAGTCTGGCGGTAACTTGGTGTGTCACTTGTTGGGACAAATTGGTGAGAAATGTTCGACAGTGGAAAAGCATGCTCGAAGGAGGAGAAGCTCGGAAAGTCTGGCTTTTGTTTTGATACTGTAACTATTATCGTAAAAGTTTCGGACGTTCATACCTCGTCGCCAGCACCACCTTGGCCCGACATGGTGTATCAATCGTTGCTGTCGCGACGAGCATGGGCTGGTGCAGTGTAAAGGAAAAACAGATGGCAGGTAAGCTTCTCAAGTCATGCACCGACCCACAGACGGAGCATGGAGGTCATTTCCGATCCAAGGCTTTCACCGGCGAGCAAGGCAAAGGGTCACGAGCAACGGGCGCTAGAAGCCGTGGCCGCAACGGCCGTATTCACCGGTGATGTGACCGGGTCAGGTGTGGGGGAGCGTGATTGGCCGGGCGAGGTTGGCAGCATCCCACCCGGGGCCCCACGCCCCACAACACCAGCGTCATTCCCCGCAAACAACATGGTCACGGGAGTGGTGAGGCCGTCTCCCCACACGGCATACATAAGCCAGATGCCGCCACACGCTGCGCGAGACAACAATCCCCGCATACCTGCATCTGCATCATGCATCACCGAGATGGTGCCAGCGACGAGCTCTTCGCCGCCGCGCCTGACAAGAGCGTCTGGCGCCAGCTGCGCGAGAACCCGTACATCCTGGGATTGGCATCGGTAAGCGCCAGCCAGCCACCGCCGATGCCGCCTCTTGACTGACGTTCCAGTTCGCGTCGCTGGGCGGCTTTCTCTTCGGGTACGACCAGGGCGTCGTGTCGGGGGTGCTGACCATGGAGTCGTTCGCGGCCAAGTTCCCGCGCATCTACCTGGACACCAGCTTCAAGGGCTGGTTCGTGTCGACGCTGCTGCTGTTCGCCTGGCTCGGCTCGCTCGTCAACGGCCCCGTCGCCGACGGCGTGGGCCGCAAGGGCTCCATGCTCGTCGCCGTCGTCATCTTCACCCTGGGCTCCGCCCTGCAGGCCGGCGCCGACTCGCTCGCCATGATCTTTGCAGGCCGCGCCATTGCCGGCCTCGCCGTCGGCATGCTCACCATGATTGTGCCCATGTACATGTCCGAAGTGTCGACCCCGGCCGTGCGCGGCACCCTGGTCGTGTTGCAGCAACTCAGCATCACCCTGGGCATCCTGATCAGCTACTGGCTGGAGTACGGCACGCAGTTCATCGGAGGCGCGCGCTGTGACCCGGCCATAGCCTACACCGCAGGCTCCGCCGCCGCACCCGAGTTCGACCCGGTCGCGGACGTCGGCCCAGGCGGCTGCACCGGCCAGAGCGACGCATCGTGGCGGCTCCCGCTGGCGCTGCAGATCGTGCCCGCCGTGGTGCTCGGGCTGGGCATGCTGTTCTACCCCGAATCGCCCCGCTACTGCCTCATGCGCGACGACGAAGACGGCGCGCTGTCGGCCCTCGCCCGCATCCGCCGCGCCCACATCGACTCGGACTCGCTGTGCCGCGAGTACCTGGCCATCAAGGCCGAGGTCCTCTTCGAACAGTCGTACGCGCGGGACAACCACCCGGGCAAGTCGGGCCTGTCACTCTACCTGGCCCAGTACGCCGCCCTGGTCGCCAGCTGGCCGTCTTTCAAGCGCCTCGCAGTCGGCTGCTGCGTCATGTTCTTTCAGCAGGCAATCGGCTGCAACGCCATCATCTACTACGCTCCGACCATCTTCGCGCAGCTCGGGCTGTCGAGCAAGACGACGTCGCTCCTCGCGACGGGCGTCTACGGCGTCGTCAACACGCTCTCGACGCTGCCGGCGCTCTTCCTCATCGACCGGGTGGGGCGGCGGCCGCTGCTCATGAGCGGGGCGTTCGGGACGTGCGTGTCGCTCGTCGTCGTGGCGGGCATCGTGGGCGGGTACGGGTCGTCGCTGGCGGCGCACCCGGCGGCGGGGTGGACGGGCATCGCCTTCGTCTACATGTACGACGTCAACTTCTCCTACTCGTTCGGCCCCATCGGCTGGGTGCTGCCCGCCGAGATCTTCCCGCTCGGCAGCCGGTCCAAGGCCATGTCCGTCACGACGTCGGCCACGTGGATGTGCAACTTCGTCGTCGGCCTCGTCACGCCCGGCATGCTCGACGTGCTCGGCTACGGCACCTACGTCTTCTTCGCCGCCTTCGCCGCCCTCGCCCTCGCCTTCACCTTCTTCTGCGTGCCCGAGACAAAGGGCCGCAGCCTCGAGGACATGGACGTCGTCTTCGGCGACGCCGCCGCCCACGAGGAAAAGGCCCGCCTGTTCGCCATCGCCGCCGAGCTGGGCATCGTCGTCGAAGAGGCCGCCGCCGAGTCGGGCAAGGCCGCCGCGACGACCAAGCGCATCGTCGAAGAGGGTGGAGCCTAGGGCAGTCGTGATCAGCTCTGCCGCCCCGGGTGAAGGCTGGGCGTCGGGGGTTGAGCGTTGAGCCGAGGCACGCACGCGTGAGAAGGAGGTGCGGTTGAAGACTTTTTCCTTTTTCTGATACCCTGCTAGGCCTGAGTGGTATGTGATTATGAATTACGAGTTACGGTAGCATGTAGTAGATATACATAGATTGACGACTACCGGTTGTTGATGAGGTTGCCGGGGCAATCCCAGACCCAATATGGCCAATACCCACCAATCAGTGCGTCCACCAGCAGCCCATGGGCCGTATGCCGGCCAGGCAAAAAGCTTAGGTGCGGATGTATGCATGTTTATTTGTCGGCAATATGCCGCATTCATGCATCCGTCCTTGATCAACAGATTCCGACGCCACAGGAGGCTCGCAGGGCGCAACCGAGGCTCAGCGGCGCTCCAATGGCTCCTTTCGAACGATCGGGGAAGCGAGCAGAGAAGAAAAAAGGCCCGGCGGAGACGGAGCTCAGGGGGTTTGCCCGATCGGGGCTGTAAGCGATCAGCTCTGAGACGGCTTGCATCAACCCGACGCCCCCGCACGGCCCGACAAGCTGCCACATCCGGCAATCGTTCCTTTGATTTTAACCTGCATACGGCTCGCTGCCCCGACGGAAACACGGCCGGGTATTCTGGCCATGGCTCCGCGCCCTCATCGCTTGCAGCAAAACGAGAGGTCATGTGGGAGTGTGTTTCAAGGCGCAATTGGTGGAGAAAGTGTGAAACAAGCCCTTTGAGCTGAAGACTGCCGAGGACGACGAAGGACTGAAGCCATGTATGCTGGTCTCCAGCTCCGTCCCGGACCTCCCGCCAGCATGATGCGTTATATCTGGCGCTGATCCCTGGTTCCCTCTGGCTTCTTTCGTTCCATTCACTCCCCTCTCCGCCCACAGCAGTCATGTTCTCCGCGGCGGCCGTCTTCTCCCTGCTGATCCTTGCGCCCTGCGCGGTGCTCGGAGACACCATCGCCTACAAGGGCGTGGACATCTCGTCGCTGCCCATGCTCGAGGCCAAGGGCCAGACGTACAAGACCACCGCCGGCGTGACCACCGCCTTCGAGAAGATCCTCGCCGCCTCGGGCGTCAACTCGGTGCGCCAGCGCATCTGGGTCAACCCGTCCGATGGCAACTACAACCTGGACTACAACCTCAAGCTGTCCAAGCGCGTCAAGGCCGCCGGCATGGGCGTCTACCTGGACCTGCACCTGTCCGACACTTGGGCCGACCCCTCGCACCAGGTGAGTTTTTTTTATTCTTCTTAAAAAAAGAGGGGCAGTAGTAGTAGTGGTAAACAAGCAGCACCGATCTGACACTCACTTCCTCCCAGACCACCCCCGGCGCATGGGACGACTCCACCATCGGCACCCTGACCAACCAGGTCTACGAGTACACCAAGTCCGTGTCCAACTCGTACGCCAGCGCCGGCATCGCGCCGTCCATCATCTCCATCGGCAACGAGATCCGCGCGGGGCTGCTGTGGCCGCTCGGCGGCACCTCGTCCTACTACAACATCGCCGCGCTGCTGCACTCGGCGGCGTGGGGCATCAAGGACAGCAACCTGTCGCCCAAGCCCAAGATCATGATCCACCTCGACAACGGCTGGGACTCGGCCACGCAGCTGTGGTGGTACGGCGAGATCCTGGGCCAGGGCCCGCTGCTCGCCTCCGACTTCGACATGATGGGCGTGTCGTACTACCCCTTCTACAACGCCGACGCCTACCTCGGCTCGCTCAAGTACTCGCTGCAGCAGCTCGCGGCAAAGTACGGCAAGCAGCTCGTCGTCGCCGAGACCAACTGGCCCGCCAGCTGCCCCAACCCGGCCTACGCCTTCCCCTCCGACACCAGCTACGTGCCCAAGTCGGCCGCCGGCCAGGCCACCTGGATCAAGGACGTCGGCGCCATCGTCAAGGCCGTCTCCGGCGGCGTCGGCCTCTACTACTGGGAGCCCGGCTGGATCGGCAACGGCGCCCTCGGCTCCAGCTGCCCGGACAACCTGCTCGTCGACGGCTCCGGCAAGGCCAGGGCCGGCATCGCCGCCATCGGCGCCCTCTGATGAATTTCCCCCCTTCTTCTCTTTTTTTCTTTCGCCCTGTGAATATTATGGTCAGGCAATTCTTCTCTGTATATACTTGAGGGGCTGGCGGGATACTCGGAGCAACTTGTTGCAAATATCGAAAGTGAATCAGTGTCATGAGTTCAAACAAAAGCAAAGTGTTCAATCCCTCCCCATGTGACCATCTTACTTTATCAGATGCAAGCAAGCTTGACGGTAGTCTTGCAATCCGATCAGCCGGCGGACTTTCCCGTATCCCTCGTGTGCGTTTGCTGGCCTCTGCTGCGCGCGGCCTTGGGACATGGCCGGGGGTTGCGTTGCTCCCCAGTTAAACGGGACCGGGTTCCAATTTTTCCATCCACGTTGCACGCGGCTATCTCATCTTCATCTTTCTCGCGTCATTCCGTGCCGTGCCGAGCGGGCCGGACCTTTTCCTTTCTTCTATTGTTTATTTTTGCCGCGCTATCAGGTTCGTCGGGAGCCTCGCTCATCAGACATGCTGTTTTTGTTGGTTTGCTCTCGGGATTTGTTCCGACAACTTCAGGCCGAGTTCCATGATGGACTTGTCGATTCGATCGATGTCGTCCTCCTCCGACCCTCAATGGCGCATGTTTGGAAAGATCCGCGGTTTGAAAGAGAATTTTTAATTGCTTTTTGCTGAAGCCTTGTGCTACGGCGTTGACAGATTTGGGGGAGGCCAGCGCAAACAGTGGGGGAAAAAAGAGTGGGGGTTGAGGGACGTGTCATTGCTCTCGGGCTAGCCGTTGAAGATCGCCGGGTCCCAGATCTTTTTCGTCGCTCGTCGAATCACGACATGTCTGTCAAGTACCAGCTTTCCGTTTTCTCGGTAGCCCAGCGGAGCTGATGCCTGTTCTTGCATGGTCCGATAGGGAGCTGCTTCCGTACACAGTGCGACCAATGCCAACATCCGGGACTTCGGCGGTACCGGTCAAGCTGAGGGCAAGGTTTGCGTGGGAATTTGCTCCACTAGTATGGGCTCTGCATCTCTTTATGATGAAGAGTCGGGAGATCGATGCTGGAGCTTGGTATTCTCGGCTGCTGCTTGAGATTCGATCTTACGGTGAACACGTTGATCAATTAGTGGGGCTGGGCCAGCCTTTCGTCTGGAGATACTGCTTTCTTCCCCGTCCTGCAGCAAGAACCTCCACCAATTACCTAGCCCTCCCAGAAAAGAGGAACCATCACCGATGCCGAGGGTATCCGCAAGCCATAGGAGATGAGGCTCTGCGGAACAGTGCCGGGAACTCATCCAACCCCACTCACATAAAGGCGCCTGGAAGCCTGACCCTCTATTACGCGTGCCGTACCGCAAAGAGCTTCATTCGCAATAAGCCAGAGCAAACGTGATGTTCCCAAGCATATCCATGGTCGCGGCTCTGCCGCCCGGGAGCGCAATCAGCGGCCCCAACTCACCGGGCGTGTCGTCTCCATCCCTTTCCATGAGCTCAGGACATTCGCCACGCCTTCGGTCCATGTCTTCAGGCGAGGATCGCCGCTCGGTTCCAGCCACCACGTTCGATGCGCTCCCGGACGAAGGCAGCGAGGAATTCAAGTCTTACCTATTCGGTGGGTATAAAAAGACGAGACCCTCGTACCCGCAGCTTCACCAGTCAGCCGACAACCCGACTCCAGGACTGCCCGAGCATCAGTCCCCCAAATACCCCTTCCCGGAATCCGAAAGAGTCTCCGCCCCAAAAGTCACAGACCCCACCACCACCACCACCACCACCACCACCACCACCACCAGCAACACCAACAACAACAACAACAGCACCAGCCCCACACCGACGCCTACACCTCCTTCGGCGACGGCACCGGCACAACCGCAACCGTCAACGTCTACGGCAACCTCATCCAGCTCTCTCGCTACCTAGGCGGCGGCGGCGACATCCACGGCGGCGGCGGCCGCTCCGGCTTCCTCTCCCTCGACCTGCCCGGCACGCCGCCGCCGCCGCTGGTGCAGGAGCGCGCGCAGGCGCTGGCGGACCTGGCGACGAACCCGGCCGCCACGCTGTGCGGGCTGTACATGGAGGACGAGTCGGACGTGGTGCGCGCGCTGGACGGGCGCAAGCCGCGCGTCGAGTCTGTGCGGGACCGGTGGCCGCGGTTTGTGTTTTGTGACGACGACGACGACGACGACGACGACGACGATGGTGATGGTGATGGTGATGGTGATGGTGACCGTGCGGGATCAATATCAGGAGAGCAGCCGCCGCGCCGCGCGTCGCCGCCGTTTACGCTTTCGGTGCAGTATTTCGTGCGGGACGGGACGGTTTTCCAGCAGCATGTGTTTGAGAGGAAGGCGGGGCGGAGGCTGGACGAGCACGTCGTCGTGGTGCCGAACGTCATGATCGACACGGATGTGCTGATCCGGCAGCTGGACTTCACGGCGGCAGACGGCCCCGGCGACGGTGGTGGGGGGGACGAGGGGAGAGGAGGGACGTACGGATCATCGGCTGCTGAGGTGTATTCGACGTCGCTCGGCCCGCATGGATACAGCCTCGTTCTCGATCACTCTGGCGTCTCGTCTTCGAGATCAGCCGAGGGCTCCACGGCTAACCTCTTTCCTGGACCGGAGCAGCTGGATGGCAATGGACGTGAGGGGTTGTCCGATTCCGCCGGCCTGGTTCTGGCGCTCTTCGTCAATGGCGTGCCGCAGCGGATCGAAGAAGTGGAGAACAAGTGGTACAAGATTGCCGACAGGGACAAAGCCGAAGCCGATTTCATCATATCGGGCCGGGTGGAGATCACCTTGGCTTACCGGTTGCAGATCACTTCGGCAGCAGAGCGCAACAACGGCCAGTGGAGGTCGTCCCTGGTCTCTGCGTCCGACTTGTGGGCCATGGATCGGCACTTCTGCGCGACCCCGTTCGGACACCTTTCACTCTCGTCGAGCCAGCACGAGAATTACGTCTTGAGGAGGAACCTGGAGCATGTGCTTTCCGTGTGCAGTGTTCCAGTGTCTGGTGGGGATACGATGGCGTCGTCTGATGACTGTCCAGCTGTCGCCTTCACGTGCGGAGATTTCTCAGGTCATCGTATCGTCACAGCCGCTAGTTTCTATGCGTTCACCTTCTTGTTGACCGTCTACGAGAAGCTGAAAACTGCCCTCGGTCAGCCTGGTGGACACTCCGTCGGATCGCAAGCGTACGTTGTTGAAGTGATGGGGCGCATACGAGCTACCTGCAAAGGCCACTTGAGATGGGTATTCGAAACGGCCGAAAGGGGAGAGCACGGCTGCTTCGAAACGCACTACTGGGCCACTGGAAAGCTCATCTCGGAATCGATGGCGTCGTCTGCTTCTTCGAAGCTAGGCGCAAGACTGTTGACCGACACTCCTTTCCAGATCATCAAGGTGGCTGAGTTCACGAAAACGTTCGAGGACGACACTTTCCGCGAACATGTGCGCAAGTGCATTGGTCCGTGGATTGGGATGCTAGATGGGCTGGATCGACGGAAGTGCTTCGCATTCGCTCGGCCAACCAGCGCCTTCACGGGGGAGTACCGCCTGGATGACCATGTCTGGATATGGAAGGCCCTGAGATGCATCGAAGATCTGGGCTTCGGTATGCAATTGAAGCCCCAGACGGTCAAGGCCAGGAGAAAGAGAACTACGCGAAGCATTCCGGGGCGGCGAATTGAGAGAAAGGAGAGCGAGGATGGAAAACATCAGCAACCCTCGAGGGATTTCTCTTCTGGGGAGGCGCAGCGCCACATGCTTCGTAGATTCACGACGGACAACCCCGTCCTGATGAATCAGCGCATGCTCGCCGTGTCGCGTTCGGCCGGGGAGAGCCGCTTTCTATTCTTCTCCCGCGACACAGCCCTATTCCACGACATGAACTCGGCCTTCTTCGAGGTGGCAGCGGCGGACAACTCGAGAGGGCAGAACCAGATCGTAGCGTGGGAGCGCACCATCGAGTCCCAGCGCCACCACGAGGAAAACGAAGACGCTGGGTGGGATAACCCACTGCGGTACGCGCTGGCCATCGTCATGGGTAAGAAGGGGCATGCGATCAATAACCAGCGATCGGCGGAGAACATGTGCGACGTGGCAACAGCGGTTTTGCTTCGAAGCTCCTCACCAAGTGGGCTGTTCGCAGGCCAGCTCGACGAGGTTACCAAGGAGCCGGACATGGTACAGGAGAAACGAACGTGGGATTTTTACTGGCACGCCGCTTTCGAGATCCCATACGTGCTGCTGAAGTACGGGAAGAGCCGAGTGCAAGCACTCGCCCAACATCCGAAGAGGACCGTCATCAGTACTCACATCGAGCCACTCGTATTCGAAACGATACCGGAGCCCGAGGATTTGGTCGGGCACAACACCACCGCATTTAGTGGTGGAAAAAGACATGGCCTGATCATGAAGAAGACGGTGCCCTTCAACGATCTCTTCGATCACCAAAACATAATCGAGCCCGCCGACGAGTGGTTGTACAACTATCCGGCCTTCCTTGATTTTGATCCACAGTTGAGCCGCTTCCAACCCTACGAAATCAACCAAAATTTCAACTTCTATGACCGCCTCCGCTCCCTCTCCCCAGACAGCAATATGTGGGACGATATTCGCATCGAGGATCGGGTTCAATACGATGTGGCCCGGTGGCTCTGCGAGATGGGAAGCGAGACGTGGGAGGCTGTACGGAGCTGCCACGAGCGCAACGGAATATTCTTCGACGAAGACGGCGTCAGAGGCACCGTGTTAGATGTGGCGAGGTGCGGCTTTATGCATCAGGCGCAGTCAGAGCAGCACATTTACCATCACCATACTCACCATGAGCTTGGAGCCCCTGGCCGCAATATCCGCATGCTGCACATCTCCCAATTGAGGGAAGCGCTCGACAGGGTAAGAACGGCTGACTCGGCGAAGAAGCGGCTCGTTTGGCTGCCCCGTGTCGACCACGGGTCGACTATACTCTGCTGCTTGGCGGCGGCTGGTGCCGAAAAGCCGAATCTGTCGTCCTTCTTCGACAGGCACTCCAAGGCCGAGAAGTACCTCTTGGATGACGTGGCATCGGTGTTGAACATATGGGAAACCGAATTCCACCTGTCGTATTACCAGCTTGTAGACAGAGCCCCCAGCAAACTGGAGGTAGACGAGCGGATGTCGCCCCTGGAAGTCGACGGGTTTCCGGGCAAGGGTAGGAAGATCGACCGCGCGGCTGTGGGCTTCCGATTCAACGGTGACTTCTTCGACCGATACTGGACATGTCACTTCCTGGAACGCAGGCCAGGAGACGATTCCTTGAGTGAGAAGGAGCTCGAGACACGGATACACGACATCATTTTCGACAAGCGGTTGCCCAAAGCCGATCGGGACAAGCCTCTGTGGAGGCAGCGGAAGGTGCTCGAGCTCCTCCTGTTCGATAAGATGGTAGGCGATATGACGCAGAGCGCGAACGAGGTGCTGGAAGCGGCGAAATGGAAGGTGCAGCAGGATCTCGGGGTGCGCAGAGGCAGCGACATGGCCGTCTTGAAGGCGCGTTCGGATACGCTGTCAGACGCTCTCACGGACTCGATCTCGTTGTTCAGGATCGACAGCGATGCGTACCTGTCTTTCCGAGAGGAGTGGGCGATGCTGGAGCGGATTCTGCAAGTGCTGGAGGAGGATCTGAGCGAGAATCTCGAGAAGATTTCGAGCTGGCAGCGACGGGACAAGGACCGGGGCCCGGAAAGGCCACGGTGGACGCGCAACGACGAGCGCAAGTATCGGTCGGCAGTGACGAAGCTGGAAGTGTCGAACGAGCGGCGGGTGCAGGAGCTCGAGCGATGTCGGGCCCGCATCCGTTCGTTTGGGCAGTCGCTCACCGACCGCCTGGACCGCGTTCGCGACGACCTCAACCTGCGCGGTGCCGAAGACATCCGCCTCTTCACCTACATCACCGCTTTCTTCCTGCCGCTCGGCTTCGCCATCTCCATCTTCAGCATGAGCGACGGCACGCCTCAATGGCTGCCCGTTGTCGGCGCCATCGCCGTTGCCGCCGTCACGCTTCTCATCGTTATCATCGCTCTGATCAACGCACGAGAGCTTGAGCTCGGCTTCAAGGCTATGCTCAATCTTCTGAGGCGGAACACCATTGCCAGCGAGAGGTCACCGCGGAAGGGGAGCATCGGATCCGTCCGAGGTCGAAAACCCGGCGGCCTGAGCATCGTGCCTCCTGGTCGGGCGAGGGAGAACGGCTCATCGACTACAGAGGAGAAAAACGATCAAAGTGCGGTCGGAAAGGGGCGAATGTTGTCTTTCTTGACGCAGCGCCAAGGCATTCGGAGAGCGAGACCTCTCAGGTCGCCGCAGCCCCCGGTGTAAAAGGGCCCCATTCTTGCTGTCCTCCGACGTCGATAATCATAGCTCGTGGCTGGCAGCCCTACTGAATCAGGCATCCTACCTTTGTGTCCAACAGTCAGCTAATTCCAAAGACACTGGCAGCTTCGAATAGTCACAGGTCAATATTCCGTTTGATTTCTCAGCGCGCGGTGCAGGCGACGGCTGAAGACTCACAACTGAGGACTGTAGTTCCGCTTTGGGGACGGAAAGACGGTGAAGGAGTGTGGCGAACGGGTGGATAGGTCACTGCCTGGGCTCCCGCCGGCGTTTTCCCGCAAGCTGTCGATGGGCGCAGCGCTGAGTATTGCCAAAAAGGGCAAGCGACCCCCCAGGTCTGCCCGCACCATTGGTCACAGCGCCCCACAGCCTGCCCCCTGCTGCATGACACAACGTGCGCCATGGAACTATAAATTGGCCTTTTGCATAGTCCTTTTGGACTGTTTCCACACAAAGTCTTCCGCAGCTTCAACCATGGCTTCCTCGGGTCAGTCAGATCACACCACTGAGCTGCAGCCTCTGCCAGCTGCAACCCCAAAGTCGGAATCCGTACGAGACGGCGGTGATGCCGCATCCTCATCTCGAGACTCCACTTCTCCGCTAGATATAGCGATGCCTGTGGTGGAAAAGTGGAACAGCAACCCAACAAACACCTGCCGCCTGCTCGCCACATTCTGGGCCTTTATGGTAATGGGCGGAAATGATGCCGCGTACGGCGTATGTCCTCAGTCACTCGCCCTTGTTTATCCTGAAATGAGTGCTAACTTGGTGAAATAGGCCATCATCCCATATGTAATGCAATCCCCCTTCACTCCTCAAAATCTCTACCCAATCTCTCGAATCCTCTGCGTGTTCAACCGTTACTAACACTCCTTCTCCCTCAAGCTCGAAACCTACTATGGCCTCAATTACACCATCGTCTCCTTTGTCTTTTTCTCGCCGTTGGGCGGCTATGCAGCCGCGGCTCTCCTAAACAACTGGATCCACAACCGCTTCGGCCAACGGGGTGTCGCCTTCCTCGGTCCCTTCTGTCACCTCATCGCATACATAGGCATCGCAACTCACCCGCCCTACCCAGCCCTCATCGTGTTCTTCCTCATCGCCGGCTTCGCCAACGGCATCGAGGACGCGGCATGGAACGCGTGGATCGGCAAGCTGGCGAATCCGAACGAGCTGCTGGGCCTGCTTCACGGCCTGTACGGTGTCGGCGCCGTGCTGTCGCCGCTGATCGCCACCAGCCTGATCACAAAGGCTGGCTGGGGCTGGTGGAGCTTCTACTACCTCATGGTCGGTGCCGCCACTCTTGAGCTCACGACCTCGGTGGCCGCATTCTGGGGCGCCACGAGCCTTCACTTCAAGGCCACAACCGCTGCCCGTCCTCCTTCGAATGACAACAACGGCAGCAGCAATAGCACGACAAAAGACGACAGCAACAGCAGCGGCAGCCTGCTCAAGGAAGCGCTGCGCTCGCGTGTCAGCTGGGTGGCCGCCATCTTCCTGCTCGGCTACGTCGGCGTCGAGGTGGCACTGGGCGGCTGGATCGTGGTCTTCATGACGCGCCAGCGCGACGGCGGCGACTTCGAGTCGGGCATGGTGGCCACGGGTTTCTGGATCGGCATCACCGCCGGCCGCGTGGCGCTGGGCTTCGTCACGCCGCGCATCGGCGAGAAGCTGGCCGTCGCCATCTACGTGCCCGCCGCCATCGGCTTCCAGCTCCTCTTCTGGCTCGTCCCGCAGTTCGTCGTGTCCGCCGTCGCCGTCGCCGTCGAGGGCTTCTTCCTCGGCCCGCTCTTCCCCGCCGCCGTCGTCGCCACGACGAAGCTGCTGCCCGCCCACCTGCACGTCTCGGCCATTGGCTTCGCCGCCGCCTTCGGGGGCAGCGGCGCCGCCATCTTCCCGTTTGCGGTCGGCGTGCTGGCCCAGACCAAGGGCGTGCAGGTGTTGCAGCCTGTCATCGTCGCCCTGTTGGCGGCTTTGTTGATCGTTTGGGCGATGATGCCGCGCATGCACAAGACTAGGAGTACGGCCGACGAGGATGCTGAGGAGGGTAACGTTAGTAGCACTGGCCGGAAGTCCGGTTCGGTGTGGAGAAATGTCAGCTCGTACACGACGCGCTCGCGAAAGGCGTGTGCGACGGTGTTGAAAGTCAGGTAGACACACTTTATCCGGCTGTGGGTGCGAACAGTGTTCTCTATCAATTGCAAGAGAGCGGGCACCGCTCGCGGTGCTGAACGGGGTTGGTCCCGGGCACGCAGGAACCCCCGTCTTATACGAATGTACGACTAGATTCAAAACTGCCTTGACCAGGCGTGAGTTGTAAAAAAGTGTTGGGAAGAGACTGAAAGATGACGACTGCATGGAAAAGAGCGTTTGACGAGTTAACAGTTTCAACTTTGAATATATTGGTAAAGAACGAAGCAGGATGATCCAGTGAAGAACAGCAGACAAACATAGGACACATACCCCGCTCCTGCCTGGCTAACTGGATATAACCAAACAACTCTGGCCTGAGAGAAGGAATGCCTACCTGTCAGTCACACCCGACCCAATTCCCCTGAAACATCCACCCGAGCTGAGAAAAGTCCCATCACTACGCCCCCTTTCCAGCAGCAGAGACAGCAGCAGCATCAAACACCAACCCCCCCTCAAACCACGTCTCCCTCACCCTCGCGTCCGCCACCTCCTCCGGCCTCCACCCCTCCAGCCCGTCCACCACCACGAAATCCGCGCTCAGCCCAACCTCCAACCTGCCGCACACGCCGTCCGCGAAGCAGCTCCACGCCGCGCCCGCCGTCTGCGCCGCCGCCACCGTCGCCAGCCCCAGCTTGAATTCTTCGTTGACGACGATCCCATAGTCTCGCTCGCGCGCGCTGCGCCGCGTCGTCGCCGTGTACCACCCGCCCCACACGGCGTGCGGCGCCGTCGGCGCGTCGCTGCCGAGCGCGAGCGCCGCGCCGTGGCGGAGGAAGTCGGCGTAGGCGAAGGCGCGGCCGCAGCGGTCCTTCCCCTCCTCCCCCTCTTTCCCGCCGTGGTGGTGAGATGGCGACGGCGGCGGCGGCGGCGACGGCGGCGGCCCGAGGAGGCGCGGCCAGGCGCGCAGGATGGCCGGGTCGGCGTGGCCGGGCTGGATGGAGGCGGTGATGCCGAGGGCGCCGAGGCGGGCGGCGTCGCGGGCGGAGGCGAGCTCGAGGTGTTCGATGCGGGGGCGGCGGAGGGGGGGTGGGGGGGAAGCGGAAGGGGAAGGGGAAGAGGAGGAAGAAGTCGAGGCGGATTCCAGGGCGTCGATGGCCAGGGTGATGGCCGCGTCGCCGATGGCGTGGAGCGCGACTTGCAGGCCGTGCGAGGCGGCGCGGTCGACGACGGGCTGGAGCTGGGCGGGGGACCAGATGGGGGGGCAGTCGACGTTGTTGGAGTAGGGCTCGGAGAGGGCGGCGGTGCAGGCGTCGATGACGCCGTCCTGTGGGAAGCAGGCAAGGTTGTCTCTTGATGTTAGTCTTGTGACGTGAGACAAGAGGTAGGGGGGAGTGGATTGGTTCGGCTCTTACGCAGATGACTTTGATGCCGGCGATGCGGAAGGAGGGCGAGGTCTCGAGGTTGAACTGCGCGTGCAGTTCGGCCGCCCGGTCGACCTGCGCGACGTTTTCGGCCTCGGTGTCCTTTGGGCTGATCAACCAGTGTGCGGCTACGCGGACGGGAGGCGGGGGCAGGCCGTTCGCGCGTCGTCGATGCATCAGCTCTTGCAGCGCTCCCCACGCCGTCTCGTCCATGGCCATCTCCACCAAGCCCGTGTAGCCCGCCGCGCTGTACGCCGTGAACGCAGCCTCCAGCCGTTCCACGCGCTCGTCGACTGTCGCCACGCGCGCCACGTACGGCCACACCAGGTTGATGTTGGCCGCCTCGCTCAGCAAGCCCGTCGGCTTGCCCCGCTCGTCCCTGGAAATCGTGCCGCCGGGAACCTCGGGCGTATGCTCGTCGATGGCCATGGCGGCGAGGGCTGCGCTGTTGCACCACGACGAGTGCAGGTCCTTCGCGTTGATGAAGATGGGCCGCGGGTCGAGGTCATCCAGCAGCGCGGCCGTGGGCGGCGCCGCGCCCGTCATCGAGTGCATCCAGCCGCAGCAGAAGATGAGCGACGCCGCCGGGTTGGCCGCCGCCCACGCGCGAATCGCTGCCCGGATGTCGTCGAGGCTCTTGCAGCCGTCGAGCGCCACGGCCGTCAGCGCCTGGCCCATCAGCATCAGGTGCATGTGTCCGTCCACGAAGCCCGGCACCACCACCCGGCCTCCGACGTCGCGCGTGCTGGCGCCCGCGGCCAGAGCGTCCTGCACTGCCGCGCTGGAGACTGGCCCGACGAAGGAGATCTTGTCGCCATGCGTGATCATGCACTCGGCGAAAGATGGCTTCTCCGGCTGCTTGGGGCCGCCCAATGCCGTGAAGAAACGACCGTTTTGGAAGACGGTGGTGGTCGCCATGTGGGGCTGGCCGATAGAGCGGTGTTGATATGGCGGGGCTTCTGTCGGTTTGCCCGAGGAAGAAAAAGGGGAGTGGGATTTATGGTTTACTCGCTTGGAAGCAAAGAGGCCTCGTTTCCGGCCTTTATAACGCCAGTTCCTGGGCAGTTCCGATAAGGGCGTGGAGCGAAGTGGAGTGCCGCCGTATGTGGGTTGCGAAGTCGGATGGACTTTCCAAGGAAAGGCTAGCCTGATTTGTATATACATCTCCACTGCCAAGGGCCCTTTTTACCCGGGGCCGACGGGTGCCAATGATCTGTCCAAGCCGAAGTTGTTGCTGGATAGACCTACTGCGTAATTCTGTTCCCGTAGAATAAAGCAACCATGCCCAGAGAGTTGCAATCTTCCCAGCCTTAGGGTTGGCGACTTCCGATCGTAGTTGCCGTCAGCTTATTACAACTTCAACTTGTGACGGTCCAAGAAAGCAGTTGTTGTATGAATTCGTTTAACGCATTATTTATTTCCTAGGAAATCAGTAAAATCGTGGTAGTATTAAGAATAAAAACAGCAGGTATCAGGAATGATTGCGAGACCAGCCGCAAGGATCAGGAATATCATCCCTGCTCCATCCATCCATCCGAGCCTCATGTCTTTGTCAACGACCCCTCCAAAGCCATGCGCCATGTTCAAGACGTCGTTTCTCAAGTGTATATGCTCTCCGTGTATGCGTTCACCTGTAAACCCTTTTCGGCCATTTCGGCGTCCTTCAGGAAATCAAGAGGCATCCAGACCAGATGACCCTTGATTTCGTCAAGCGTCTTCTTGATGTCAGCAGTCCGGCGGTGAAGGTCGAAGATGTGGCCTTGCTTGTGCGCGGCGTTGGGGTCATTTGGATCAATCGGCGGCAGGAATCTGGCGTAGTCATCAAAGGTTTTGACTGTTTTCTGTTAGCTATTGGCCAAACGCAAGCGTGGAAAAGGGTACTTACTGTTGTCGTCAGGGTCCGCATGGAAGAGATCTCTGAAAATTTCCGTGTTGTGGGATGCCCTTCCGCACCACATGTCCCAGACATCCTCGCCGAGAGGATCGGCCACAAACTCGTAACTCGGATCATCGTCCTGGATGTCGTTGGGGCAGTCGCCTGGAGGCTGCGCATTAGGATCCTCAGAGGCGTCAAATTCCTGTGCTGCAAGAAGACCCAGGTGCTCGCGCCACAGCATACGGCGAAGCGTTGCAGCATGCCGCCCAGCCTTGTAGGGTTGGCCATTCATCGTCGACTCGATCATGTCCGTGTCCTCCATGACGATACTGAGCTCCGAGTCGTGATAGCCAAGCTGGGAGCGGTCATTGATGTTCGAACTACCGCAGATGGTGATCCTGTCATCGACGATCAAGAGCTTCCCGTGAATGTACAATTCCTCCTGAACGAAATTGTTCTTCTCCGAATCGGGATCTTCGGGGTCCCATGGTTCCTCGGAAACACTCTTTCCGTCCTTCATGGCGGCATGCGCGAGCGAGTCGGCGCTGAGAACATTCTCTTTGCCATCTTTCCACAAGCCAACATTCTCTCTCTCGGCCTCAAAGCGTCGTCTGCGGTCCGCAGTCTCCTGTCTTTCTTTGTCGTCATCGGAATCAGAGTCGAAGCCGCCCTCGCTGCTAGAGTCGCCTTTGACGCCGTGTACACCGGTGGACATGATCTCGTCGGCCTGAGCGCGCTGAACGTCCTGGTATTTCACCCCAGATTGCTCTTCTTGCCTCTTCATTGCAGGGGTAGTGTTGAGACGGTCAAAAGAACGGAGATTGAAAACAAAGATGTACTGGGCGGGATCATATCCTGCTTTTCTGATCTGGCCCATGATCGAATGCTCTCCACGATTGATCGACTTGAACTGGTAGTCCATGATTGCCCGAGTTCCTGTAGCTGCGTCGCTACGAAGGTCTCCAGCGAAGCCAGGAATGGCTGGAATGACAATGATGACTCTGAATTTCCTGCCTTCCTTGCCGGCTCTGACGCAGGCATCGACGATTGCTTTTCCAATTTGATTGTGGATTGGCGCCTGGTCTTCTCCGGTGGCGGTGACTGGAACTGTCAGCGGGATGTACATCAGCGGTAATTGGCGATACTTACTGAAGAATTGGTTCTCAATGTACACGACATGCTCAGCATTCCTGATGACCTCGCAGTATGCGTTCTGAATGCTGTGTTCCACCAAGATTCCACTACTCCAGTCGGCACTGCTCCTGACTATTTGCGCGTGCACCGTGCCTTGGGTGCCGTCCAGCTGCTTCGTGTTGAGCGGGCTGAGTGGATGATGGATATACTCTCCAACAGGGAACTTGGGACGCTGTACAGCGACCAGATCCTCGTCTTCGCCCTCCCTGCCCTCCAAAGTAAGCCAGTCAAAACGCTTGTCCCGCTTGTACTTGTCACGCTTGACAAAGTTCCACCGCAGTATGAAGTGCTCGGCAATGTCGTAGACGCAAGGTCCAATGACGCCCATGGCTACGTCGTGCCAGGGCATGCGGCCATAGTCGGCCTTGGAGAGCTCGTTCGACTTCCAGTCTTCGACGGATTGGAAATCCATGATACGGTTGTTGTTGAAGTCCTGGCCGGGGAAGATTTCGTGCTGGACGCCAGCAGGGTGCACATCGGCCATCTGGTGCTGCTTGTTGTCCCAACGACCGAAGCAGAGATCCAAGCCACCGATGAAGGCGAGATTGTAGTCTATGACGATGAATTTCTCGTGGTGAGCCCAGTAAAAGGTCATGTCGCCAAGGTTCTCGAACATGTTGTGGTCGGGATGGCGCATGACGTGGATGTTGCCATGTCCGGGAGAGCCTGGAGGACACAGGTTCCGCAGGGCGTGCTTGGTGTGGGCGCTGTTGCAGGTGATGGCCTGGTTGACTTCCTTGTACACGATGACATAGATCTTGACGCCGGCCTCGGCGCGACGCTTCAGCACCTGATCGAGGCGCCATTCCTGGTTGTAGTAAGGCGGCCGACGCAGGAACAGCTCCGGGGACAGCCACCAGTCTTCAATGTAGATGGTCTCCTTGGCGCGCTCAAGGGCCACGGAAACAGCCCAGAAGTAGTCGCGGCCGTCGACATACCACTTGATCAGGTTGCCGTCGTGCTCCGGCGCAAAGCTCTGGAAACGATGGCCCTCGCCAATCTTGGTGCGCTTCTGGTCGGTGACCTTCTCGTGCTCCTCGTCGTGGCGGTGGTTGGGATTGATGATGTTGCCAACCTTGCCGAGCTTGTGCTTGAGGTGCGTGGCCTCAACCTTCAGGTCGTACAGGTGCGTGTTCTTGAGCTTCTCGCGGAGGGCGGGGAACGGGTGCTTGAGGTGCCCCTTGAGGCCTGAGGGATTGTGCGACTCCTCGTCGTGCTTCGCGGCGTCCTTGGTGGCCGCCGCCGAGCCTGCATCCAGTGCCGGGGAGGTCATGGTGCTGCTGGCTGGTAGCGGAGCGAGGGTGCGGAGCGAGCGGGCGGGGTGAGGGGTCAATGGGCGACGGAGGGCGGAGGGCGGACGCGCTCGCAGGATTTAAGGCAGAAGAGGCTGCTGGCTGCGCTCGTGCCGGTAGCCGTCTTCGCGTTGCAAAAGCTGTCGTGATCCCTGTTGAGCGCCGCGTTCCTGCTTGATCCGCGAC
The DNA here is from genome assembly GCF_001883845.1 of Diplodia corticola. NCBI lineage: Eukaryota > Fungi > Ascomycota > Dothideomycetes > Botryosphaeriales > Botryosphaeriaceae > Diplodia > Diplodia corticola. The sequence goes on from NW_017971502.1 coordinate 202,680, forward strand.
GGGCCCTGCCAGGCTGCTGCGCGCGTCTTATCGCCTGCCCCTCTGTTTGGCGCGTCGCGGGGCTGGGCGATCCAGCCAACGCAGTGATGTCATGCCGCATTGGCGCCTCTCTATTTTCAACTCATCTACTCCGCCCGGGGGTATCACGCTCTGTCTATGTGTCGCACATGCCGACGCCTCACACGTCTTCAGCTGAACTGGTCGCCGTGGTCGCCCTCTCCAAGCTTTTTGCCAGTCCGGCCCGTCCTCAGCTTCCACCGCCGCCGCCGCTCCCTGTCCTCAGCCTCCCGCTCCAGCCTCTTGGCTTTCTTCCGCTCGTACACGGCTCTGACCGTGCGCATCGTCTGCTCCTTGCCTTCCTCAAAGTTCGCCCGTGCCAGCGACACCACCTTCTCAATGTCCTCTGGCGTGTACACAAAATTCCAAGTCGACATGAAGTCGGACTTGCGCGGATCCACTCCCTCGACTTTGGGATTCGCGAGGAAAGGGAAGTAGATGACGGCGATGCCTGCGTCAGGCCTCATGAGCTCCCAGTCCTCCTGCACTTGCTTGGCCGTTGATGGCGACGGTTCTTCCTCTGATACTCTTTGCCCTGTCGTGCCGATCCAAACGTTGCAGTAGCCCAGATCATCGTGACCTCCCTTCTTGGGACCCTTCTCGTCGTCCAAGAGCTGCTTCTCTTGAGCTTCGGCAAGCCTCTCTGCCGCCTGCTCTTCTGTCCCGGCCTGTGCTGCCTTCAGCTCCTCGCCGATCTGCTCCTTGGTTTCGTCTGCAGGCGGCCAACCAGCACCGACGGGCCAGCCGACAATCCCTCGCTGCTTACTGTAACCCTCTGCGACTTTGAGCCAGTTGTCGGTCTTGACGTCAGCCGAAGCGTCAAAGGCTATAAGAATGTCCACGTCGCGACCTGGCCGGAGAAGCGGGTAGAGAGGTAGGTTGTTGCTCATGCCAGCATCCATCAACTGAAGGTTGGATGCGGTGAACATGCTCTCCGGGCATGATTGAGGAAGCAATTCGCGCAATCCGAGGGCGTAATTAGGAATAACCGCAGGGTCAATGGGATGCATCTTGACCAGGTCGTGATCGCGCTCCATGATCATCTGGTCAATTCCCATGAAACCAGCCAACCCTTGCATCGCTGGCCGAAGTTCCTTGTAGTAATGCGAAAGCGTTGCGCAAAAAGCGCTGCCCCAGATGCCCAAAAACAACGGCACGCGAAGTTCTGGGAGAGCGAGGCCGTTCTCTCTCCAAACGGCCTTGCCATCTTTGAATTCTCGTCCGACCGCCCAGGTGGGAATTCCGGCTGCGAGCTCTTCACACCACATCTCATACGGTGTAAATCTGTTTTCAATTAGGAATGTGCAAGTTCGATGAGCAATATCGTTCACACTCACTCGAACCATTGGAACCAACCCCCCTTCATCTGGTCATCTTTATTATCCGTCTGGGCAGTGCCATCGTCGTGTGGTATTTCGTGTCTGACAGCCGTGTAGATGGGCAGTGGGTGTGCGCCGTCATCGACGAACCGGCGCTGGTTCGAAACTTTCAAATCACGGTCGTCAAGGTCCAACTCTCCTTTCGGCACCATGAGGCGTGCGGCAAGGAGAAGACCGTAGATGTCCACTATCCCAAACTCCGCCCCCGGGACACCACGATACTTCTCAACGACACCGCTGAGAAGGAACTTGTTCGTGGGAGCACTGTTTATCATGGATAGTGCCGGAGGAGGGTAAGCAATATGCACACCAAGTCGATGCTTTAAATGGTTGATCAGTCGCTCATGGTTTTGCCCTGCAATAGAAGAGTAGTACAGGGTTTGGAGCCAACAGCTGCCACTGACCCCAGCAGTATAGGTAATGCAGTCGAACAGCCCCGCTTCTTGAGCGGAAAGGTATGAGGATGAGCTGGCCACCAGCGCCCTCAAGCCGCCTCCAGACCCACACATGGCAATGGTCGGCACGTCGTCTGGGTGAATGTCTTTCTCATCCATACCTAGATACTGGGCGAGAGCGCGGCGCACGCGCAACTTACGCTTCCGCAAGAACGCCTTTTCCTCATCGCACAGCTCGTGGGATATACGGACGCGCGCATCCCATAGGATCTCGGGGTTGATCTCGGGATCGTTTGCCTCCTGCCAGATCTCGTCGGCCAGGGACCCGGGCGCCATTGAAAGCTCCGTCTGGAGCTTGTTCATGAATTCTGGCAGTATCTTGACCCAGTCCGGAACCAGGTAGTCTGAAAGCGACCCGCCAAAGGCAGAGAGCGTGTTTGGAATGGAGGAAATAGACATCATGATCCCATCCCAGGTAGACTCGGCAGTTTGCTCTTTCTCGCCCTTTTCTGTGGCCATCCGAGACTGAGACGGCGGAGGCTGTTGCCCTGGCTTGCCTTCATCCTTGCCGAATTGGCCCTTCTCCCCGGTGTCCCTGGCTTGCTGGCGTGCTTCTATCGTTGGGGGGCCCCGGGGCCAATCGGCTGTGTTGGTGGAGCTGTCATTGTGCAAATACCGGCCGGTAATCCAGCCCGAATGTGTGCGATTCGAGTAACTGTATGCTGCGAGGCTTGCGATTGCTGAGCCGAGTGCGAGCGCGTTGACTGTGCGCTGGAAAGAGGGCCTACGGGTGACATTTGCGATGCGACGCATCTGGAGTGCGCCGCCTTTCGTTCTGGAGAGAATTAGCGTCGCGCTTGATCAGATGCGCTTGGTCAAACCTACAGCTGGCCGTGGAGTCCCGCGACTGAGCGCTTTGACAATTGAGACATGCGAGCCATGGCAATGGTCAGGATCGCGGGACGGATCGGGATGGATTCAGGGCATGTTCAGCGCGACTCTCGAGGCGGGGAGTGTTGCGCGTGGTGACAATTGCTCGGCGCGACCGGAGGATCGGAAGACTTCAGCGACTAGGGCGATGGAAAGGAGAAGAACGGCATTGCGGAGGAAACAGGAATTGTTGAACTCGGTCATAGCTACGTCGGCATTGGCGTCCAGGTTGGCTGCCCGGGGATTCCATGCCCGATCGACTAGTGCCCGCATTCTCGGCATCGGGCACCCAGCGCTTCCGTCACCAGCTCCATGCAGGCAGCTCTGGCTCAGGCCCCACGATGCACAGAGCGATCACCCCCCATTAACACCTTCTCCGCCCGAACACTCCCTTGCGCCGCGCCGCATGCTCGCTACCCTAACCCTGCTCGCGCCCTTTCTTTCGACTCCGCCCGCCACTACGCCTTCGCCGCCGTTGGGCTGATTCCGCGCCCGTCGCGCCCTCGCCGACACCATGGTGGGCGTCAAGAAAGCCGCGCTTGCGGAGGAGAGCGCCGAGGTCGAGGTCCTTTTTGCGAACATGGAGAAGCTGAAGGGCTTGACGAAGAAGATTCAGGGCTCGCTGAACCGTTTGGAGACCAGCGGCAAGAGCGTTCAGGAGGCCATTGGGCCCATCTACGGAAACACGCAGAAGCTGCAGACTACCAACTCGAGTACGTATTTGCGGCTCGCCGACCGCTTCTGCAGCTACTGATTTCTGCACAGACGTGGACCGAATCATAGACGCCATCGACCGGATACGGCAGCCGCTCGACCAGAGGGGTCGCGAAGAACAGATCATCAATGCTGGGTGAGCGCAACTTCGACCACCCACCCTTCCACACGCTGACCTTCCCCAGTCCGAAGAAAGCAGGCCTCGGGGACTTCATCGCTTCCTTGGATCGCACCACTCAGGCCCTCGGCGACCTCAAGTACTCGAACCTCCGTTCGAACCAACAGGCCATAGCCGAGTTGAATTCGTTGTTGAAGAGAGGCACCAAACAGTTGGAGGATGTTTTCAAAGAAATCCTCCGGGAAGATGCACGTCCTGTGGAGCCGTTGCATTACATTACAAAGCGTTAGTGTCATCCTGGTGTTGGGCTACGCTGCCACTCACACTGACCCCTGGACTAGAACTGCCGTTCCCCACGCTACCTCAGGAGAAGATGTCGAACCTGCGAACCATCAACTCGCACATGGCTGCCTCGGCTGCGCAGATGGCTCAAGCTGATGCGCGGGAAACGCCTTCTGCGAAGATCTATGCCGAAGTCCGTGGAGAGTACATCACGAACACCATGCGTAACCTGGCCGCTGCTTGTATCAATACCGCCAGAAAGACTACCGCTGATGCGATATACCGCCAAGGTACCAATGGCATCGGAACCTATGCCTCTGGCCTGGAGGGACTTTTCATGGCCGAGTACGAGAACATCTGTCCAATCTTCGCGCGTGAGGACTGGGCTCGTGTTTACTCCCAAGCGTGTCAGATGGCCCTGAACGAATTTGCTAAGACACTAAGGGAACTCAACAATCATGTCAAGAGTAATCTGACCACTGATTGCTTCCTTGCGTATGAGATTATTGACATTGTCTCTAACCTCTCGCTGCGCCTGGAGAAGCAGACGGGAGAGCTGAAGCGGCCGATTGCCGACTCAGTCAAGCCTATACGCGAAACCGCGAAAGTCTCGCTGCGCACGCTGATGGAAGAGGCACGCAACAAGGTGGCCACGCTGATTGCTATTCCCATCGATGGTGGTGCTTCCAACACCACCAATGAGATGATGGCACGCCTTCAGCAGATGACCAATTACCTTGACCCTTTGGCTTCGATTTTAATATCTTTGGGGGATGGAGGCTGGTCCACAGCCTCTGCTTCGTCGTCGACAACCTCTCTAAGCAAGTCGTTCGACGTTGGAGCGGACGGCCGGCAACTTTTTGCTCACTATGCTATGGAAATGATCGAGACTCAGTTGAAGGAGCTCGATGCCAAGGGTCGCATGCTGCACAAAGGCAAGGCATTGCAGGGAGTTTTTATTGCTAACAACGTTGCCATTGTTGAAAGGATGATCCGTTCCTCGGACCTTGCCATTCTGCTGGCTGGCGCAGCGAAGTTGGTCGAAACGTGGCGGAAACGAGCCACACAGATGTATTTGGATGCTTGGAAGGAGCCTTCCGGCTGTCTTCTTGACGTTCAGTACACAAACCGCGGAGGAAGACCTCACTCAGGGGGTGCGGGATCCGTCGATTCCGCGTCCGTGGTCAAGAACCTCAGCTCCAAGGATAAAGACAACGTCAAGGAGAAGTGGAAGAGCTTCAATACGTCTTTCGACGAGCTGATCGCCAAGCACAGGAGCTATGCGATGGAAAAAGAGGTCAAGGCCCACCTGGCGCGCGAGGTGCAGACTATGATCGAGCCGCTGTACGGGCGCTTCTGGGACCGGTATCACGAGATCGATAAGGGCAAGGGCAAGTATGTCAAATACGACAAGTCGCAGCTGGCAGCGACGCTGGCGGGTTTGGCGTGAGGGGTTAAAGTGGGGGTTCGTTCTGCGGCTTCATTGTTCTGGGTATACCCTCTTGCGGTTATGGCGTACGGATGTTCACTGCGCTGCATTATCGCGAACACTGGCTGGATAATACTATATGTACATGTAATTTCGCAGATCCTGTCCGGGCGCTCACATCAGCGATGCTTGTCTCACGGAACGTCGCAGGGCGGGCGGGCAGCGAGGCCCAGGCTACCAGGCTGATCGGAGAATTGATGCAGTAGTGATACGTGGGCAGGCAGCGGCGAGTGAGCGATTCCCCAGCGCGCACGCGTGATTGGTGCGCGTGCAGTCGGTTGTCGTGGCACGACGACGACGCGAAAGGCAATTTCCCCTGCGGACAGGCTGATGGGCTGCGCAGGTAGGCGGGCAAGGCAGGTGCGACCGCAAGTGCCGGCAGGCAGGCCACGACCGAGACGCAGCTGCTGCGACCGCGCCCCCCTAACCTGCACACCCTCAATCGCAGTGTGCGGCTCTCTCGACTTCGTAACTTTGTTGTTGCTGCTAGCTCGACTTTGCGCGCGGACGCCGCTGCACAACGCTCGTCCCCCGTTATTTGACCCCGACGACGCCAAGACCAATCAAGTTAATCCCTGCCCCAAGGACCCCTTTCCACGATCAGACTTGCAGTACTACACCTGCCCCCAGCCCGCTCAGCCAGCACCCAACCAAGCAGCAGCGGTCGGCGACTGTTCACAGCACACCCTGCCCCGTCTCGCCGTCCTCTGGCACTGTTTCCTCACCCAGCTTTAGCATAGCTAGACTGACTGGTATGTCGCGCGTCCTACCCCGTCTGCCACGGACGCACTGAGGCCGTCTCCGCTCGAGCGCCCTCCAGTGGCTTCTGACCAATTCTCCGCCGCCATCGCGCGCTTCCGCCGCTTCCTGTACTGATGCTGGGTCCTCTTCAACAGTAGTCTCTCGTTTCGAAGTCCACCGTCGACGTCAACCTCCACTTCGCCATGGGTAAGCTATCCTCAACCCCTACCCCGTATCCATTCCCGGCGGCTGGGTGGCGCGGTCGACGCGCCGCTGTCGCAACAATGCCTCCGCGCCAGCGCAGCGACGCGGCTACGGTGGATCGATGCCCTCGTCTATGGGCAATTGGCGCCAACTGCCACTCGGCTGCCGCGTTGATGCCCATCGGATGACGTTGGCCAAATTCATTGGACACGCAAGCTAACTCCGGTTCTTTCTACAGCAACTAACGGCGCTCCCATCCCCGCCGCTCCCACGCGCGCCTCTCCTGTCCCGTCGGCCACTTCTCCCACCGCTAACGGCAAGCCCTCGTCACCCGCCGGTAGCGACGTCAAGTCGAGTAACATGATGGCCGGCAAGGAGGGCAGCTCTCCCCAGACTGTCTCCTCGAAGGACCCGAAGGCCGCAGCTCAGGCTGCCACCGACATGCGCAACATCGTGAGGAGGAAGCTGACGGGCTATGTCGGTTTTGCCAACCTTCCCAACCAGTGGCACCGCAAGAGTGTTCGCAAGGGTTTCAACTTCAATGTCATGGTCGTTGGTGCGTAGATCCTGACATGTTTTTTTGTGGAATTGACAGAACGGCTGACAACGGAACGCACAGGCGAGTCTGGACTCGGAAAGTCGACCCTCGTCAACACGCTCTTCAACACCTCTCTCTACCCCCCGAAGGAGCGCAAGCCCCCGTCGCTCGACATCATTCCCAAGACCGTTGCTATCCAGTCCATTAGCGCCGACATTGAGGAGAATGGTGTTAGGCTCCGTCTGACGGTTGTTGACACCCCCGGTTTTGGTGACTTTGTCAACAACGATGACTCCTGGCGCCCTATCGTCGAGAACATTGAGCAGCGCTTCGATGCTTACCTCGATGCGGAGAACAAGGTCAACCGTATGAACATTGTTGACAACCGTATCCACGCTTGTGTTTTCTTCATCCAGCCCACCGGCCACTCCCTGAAGCCCCTCGACATCGAGGTTATGCGCAGGCTTCACACCAAGGTCAACTTGATTCCCGTTATTGCGAAGTCTGACACTTTGACCGATGATGAGATCAACGCTTTCAAGCAGAGAGTAGGAGTCCCGCACGACCTTGGGTAGCGAAATGTTTCTGACCGTGTGCCATAGATTCTGTCCGACATTTCGCACCACGGTATCCAGATTTTCGAGGGTCCCCGTTATGAGATGGATGACGAGGAAACGATTGCCGAGAACCAAGAGATCATGTCCAAGGTTCCTTTCGCCGTCGTCGGTGCCAACACCGACGTGACCACTTCGGACGGCCGGACGGTCCGTGGCCGACGTTACCCTTGGGGTGTCATTGAAGTCGACAACGAGGAGCACTGCGACTTCGTCAAGCTCCGCCAGATGCTCATCCGCACCCACATGGAGGAGCTCAAGGAGCACACGAACAACCAGCTGTACGAGAACTACCGCTCGGACAAGCTCATTTCGATGGGTGTCTCGCAGGATCCGAGCGTCTTCAAGGAGGTCAACCCTGCCGTCAAGCAGGAGGAGGAGCGCACGCTGCACGAGCAGAAGCTCCAGAAGATGGAGCAGGAAATGAAGATGGTGTTCCAGCAGAAGGTCGCAGAGAAGGAGAGCAAGCTGCGGCAGAGCGAGGAGGAGCTGTACGCCCGACACCGGGAGATGAAGGAACAGCTCGAGAAGCAGCGGCAAGATCTCGAGGAGAAGAAGGGGCGGATCGAGAGCGGCAGGCCGATAGAAGAAAAGGGCAAGAGAAAGGGATTCTCTCTGCGCTAAGCCCAACAGCGGCCACGCATAGGACGATCTCGCTCGCCCTGGCTTTGAGACGACATGCCTCACACTCACCACTGGACCAAAAGCCTCTCTTTGTCTCACTATCATATTCTACGAACGCTCATTAAACCCGTTTTCCGTCTTCCGACACTCTGGGGTAACCGTAGGGACCACTTAATTCAACGACTGGCGATGCGAGTTGGGGGATTCGAGCGCGTCGGGGGTTTTTCATTGGACTGGCTCAATTATTTCTGTTCTTATGCTTGCGGCCCCCTTTTCTACTCTGCTCTTTTTTTTCCTTTTGCGTCTGCTTGATTGATACCTCCAGCATTGCAATCTCCTTGACGTCGACAGCTATTCACATAAGTAGATCGCATTGTGGAGGGCAGTAGGTGGCAGGGACTACAGATTGCTTCTTCCCATGTATTCTACTACCACCGACACGTCCAGTATTCAATTTAATCTCCTTGTCAGAAGGTATAGTTCATATTAGTAGCAATTCAGGATTGAAGCTTAAACCACTGCGGGAGGACCCGCGCAGGCAAGCGATATTGTGTACCTAGCTGAGGCGCGGCCTCGGCGATTGTGGCGCCAGTTCTATCTTTGGCGCGCCCCACGTGACCCTTGGGGGGAAGGAGCGAGCTGAGCTCAAGCTAGGGCGCGGCACTTTCGTCACCGGCGACGCGCTGCCCTGATCTCGGTCTGCGCTCTGCGTGTTCACGTCAGAGATCACCATAAAACCTCACCGCGACCTCGACGTCTCAGGCCTTCGTTGCGATCCCCTCCCCAGCGCGCGAGACCCTTGCTGTAAGTCACAATGCCTGCCCCTCCGTTCGCGTGAGCTCCGCTAGCTCTGCGCGGCTGCTGCCTTTGCGCTGCACCAGCCCAGCCACCTTCTCGCCAGGTGTTCTCAGTGCCAGGCCGCCGTCAAGCGAACTCTGCTATCGCGTCTTCCCCTCTACCGCACAACCTACACCGACACCCGCCCATCCGTTTCCACTGCGCTCTCGCAAAACTAACCCGCCGCAGAACCACTTCAGTTACCTCACGCGACAGACCTCTCCCGCCGCATCCATGGCTCCCCCGCCCCCCGCTTCCATGCCTCTCCAGCAGAGGCTGCTGCAGCTCGCGCAGAGTCTGCAGTTTGCCTGGTTCGGCGGCCACTTGACGCTGCTGTTCTGCACCCTGCGCTACGGCTTGTCATGGCTTACTTTCAACTTCTACTCCCGCATGGCCCGCTTCTCCTACCGCCTGGCCTTCGTCGCTGCCGCGGCTACGTACGGCATCGTGGTCTACAAGGCATACCGCGCGCGCGTCAGGGCCGGCAAGCAGGGCGGTGCTCTCAGCATGATTGCCGATGAAAACGTTCAGTATCTGAGTACGTCCAGGCCCCGGCCCCGCTGTCAATGGCTTCTGCTTTGATTCTAATCAGTTTTTCCCCTGTAGTCATGGCTCTCCTCTGGCTGTACAACTCGCTCCAGGTTCCCCTTGCTCTTCTGCCCTTCGCCGTCTACTCCGTGTTCCACGTGCTCACATACACGCGCACGAACCTGCTGCCTGTTCTTCAGCCGCAGCCTCCGGCCGCCGAGGGCGCCAAGCCCAACCAGTCCGCCATTTCCAACACCATCGGCCGCTTTGTCAAGGAGTACTATGACACGAGCATGACGTTGGTCGCTGTCCTCGAGATCGCGCTGTGGTTCCGCGTCCTCGGATCGGCTATTCTTTTCCAGCGTGGCTCCTGGGCCCTCCTTATCTTCTACACCGCTTTCTTCCGCGCTCGCATCTCACAGAGCACCTTCGTCCAGTCTGCCATCCAGCAGCTTACTGCCCGCGCCGACGCCCTTGTGCAACAGCAGAGCACTCCCCCGCCTGCCCGCCAGGCTTGGGAGACCGTCAAGGGCGTTGCCAAGCAGGCGTTTGACGCAACTGACCTGAACAAGTACGCCGGTGGAGCTGCTGGCCCCAAGAAGGCTCAGTAAGCATTTTCCGAAACAACCCGCGTGGCAATTTCTACGGTTGCTTGGAATCAAAGGCGGTTCGGAGAGCCTGATTACACATCCTATGCTATTGCTACAATGTACTTGGTGAGAAAGGCAAACGGTGCGCCGAGCGCGCTCCGTGGAGCAAGCGGTAGAGGGTCCTTGGCAGCTTGAGGACACACCCTTGGACCGTTCTTGGTACTCAGCGGATGGACGGAAAGTACCAGTGGCGTAGGTCATGACATATAGTCTGGAGAGTCTTGAATGAGGCAGGCACCAGACGTTACGGAGAACGAGTAGACATTCTTGTCGAAACGAATGACACCCCGGTGGAACAAAAGAATCCTCATTTATGGCCTGGCTTTTCTTGTGCTCTTTTCTTTTTTCTTTTTTCTCTTGGCAGACCTTCAGCGGTCCTTCATGTAGCTTCGATGGCGAGGTGCTGGTTTTCAGTCGTCTCCCAGAGGGGCTCTTTGTAGTATCAAATGGCCTGTCCTAGTTTCCTTTTTTCCACCAACATTTTCCTGTTGTCATGGTATTATATTCCTTGTGAGCGCGTCCATTCCGGCTTTGCACTGATTTCTAGTAAATGATCATTTTTTTCGATGCGTACATGCTCTCTCCCGAGAGAACATCCCAATTCGTGCAGTTGTCGAGTGTGGTGGCAGCGAAATAATCTAGATGTTCATCACCTGCCTGCCTGTCCTTGTTTTTTTCCCTGCAGACCCAATGCAGCGAGGACCATAGTATCAGCGATCTCACACACAGAGCCATGATAATCTACACCGAATATGCATCAACAGTGGGGTGTACCTGGTTCAGTTACTAAACACTTTGCTTGGAAGAATTCGTGATCAAGGGTGAAAAGGTTGACTAGCGATGCACAGCAATTATCGCATGTGTTTGCACAGCCTTGCAATCGACTGGGTCCAGACATTGTGGATCCATCAATATTTCCCGTTCACACGGACTTGGCCTGCTTTACAGCCACCGGAGTTTGACTGTATTCTCCATGGCGATGGCGGGGTAGTTGTGGAGGATGTGATGTGGTTGCTCCGTTAAAGCTATAGCTCGGCGACTGAGCAGGAGGGGTTTCAGACTCCACCCTGATTAGCTGCGGTCGACGCACTTTAATTACGCGAGGCACACCTCTGGACTCAACGCGCAGACGTTCGATTGGGAATACGATATCGTTGAAGAATCTGTAGTGGTTCGGTGCATGGTAGCGTTGGCTTATCGAAGTACATCTTCAGCATGAGAGAGTGCTCTCACTCCAGTCACGAAGGTCCTGGTGCAAGACCAGTGTACTTATACGAGACATGCTATTGTCGGGCTTGCTTGAAGATATATTGGGCCTCAAGCCTAACGGCGTCACAAATTGCCAGCGTGTCTGATGCGGTTGAAATAGGCATGGTCCAAACAATCGCAACAACACATACTCTCCATCCGACACTTCTTCATTTCGGTTGCCCAAGCACGAGAGGTTGGATCGGTGGCTAGAAAAGACTAAAAATGAGGCGGGAGAGCACGTCAGCCGGCCATAGCCGGCGCGAATCATTCGAGAAGGACGGATGTCGCAGGAGATTGCGAGCTGTTTGTTATGTTTTGGTTTTAGTGAAGCTTGGGATACCCCGGTTTGCGGTGGCTGTGTCATTGTCGTGTGGCTGAAAGCTTGTCCCGTCATGATGAAGGCAACACCGGTTCCTCCTCCTCCTACCTACCTTGTCCGGTTGAGGCTCGGGAAACCCGCTAGCGCAGCCCCAAGAGATTCGTGCTAGGTAGAGAGGCTGGTTGGGCAACGGGCCGTTGTTCGATACCGCATCGCCACGTCATGACTTGGCGTCAATCGAGGAGCGAGCGGTCTTCCTCATGACATCTTTCACAATGTAGGAACCAGAGAAATGGGTTGTTTGACGTTCCCGGTTGATCATTCGCCCCCAGGAACGCGGGGTGACGTGCCTTTTGCATTCTGGGCCGCCCCCGCCATCCCTTTCTTCTGACGTCCTTTGGTTGCACCACGCGGCTTGTTGTTTGGTACTGGTAGTGTGAACCTAGCTGTTATGCGTTAGCTTTTCTAGGCTACGAAATGACATCACAAGAGCATCCCGAAGAAAAACGAATATTGCTCGAGTCGTCAAGGTGGTGGGGGCGCGCGCGGCGGTAATACGGAAACAACAGTAGGCAGGCTGTTGGGCTTCTTTGGGCTCAGAGAGAGTATGCGGGCGTCCTTGGGGTAGCCCTGACAGTACTTGTCATCGGCCGGTGGTTGCTGTGCGCCCCTCGCCACAAAAGGAAGGGAGCAGGATTATTGCCAAAACACATCGTCTGAATCAAAAGAGAATCGAAATCTACACCGGTGCACGCACCCACCCATGAGACGCCGTTTCAACGGGCCCCGTAGATGGCTATCTACGATTGATGAGACCTGGCTCATCAGCATCGGCCGGCCTGATCCTCGACCGCCCCGCTTCCTTCATTTGATTTTTCTGGCACAGCCTTACCGTTGGCGCAGTTGGTAAGTTTCACCGCGTCTCAGCCTCTCACGCTCTCAAATTTTCTTGTCATCTGGGTGGCTTGGCGGGAGAAAAAAGCGGGAGGCGAAACATCAGCCCACCACGAAGATCCATCTGCCCGCGTGCGATAATCGTATTCTCGTATCTGTTTCCTAGCGCTCCTGGGCAGTCCATACTTCAGCGCCAGTAGCTGGTTGGTTGGAGAAGCGGAGCGGGTTTCAAGCATTCAGCCTTACCGCTTGGCTTGGACCGGCCGATCTCGTATTCTCGTTTCTCTCCCGCGTCGAGCGCAGCGGAATCATACAGCGACGTTCGTGATAATTGAGTCGGCGTTCCCGCTTTTTCCTTCCCTACGCAGTAAGCCCTGCCGTTTGTCGATCTGGCTGCTTGCCGCCGAAGTTAGTGCGGCAGTGCTGGCGCCGGTCGTTACGGTGATAGGCAAAAAGAACGAGGATGAACAGGGTGCCAGCAGCGATGGAGCTCTGTGCTCGGAATGTCGGACTTAGAGAAGGCGTCAAGAAAAACGAGGTGTGGGTTCCTTGGTTCCTTGTCGTGATCCGTTGCTGTGGCAGTGCAAAGCCAATGGCTCATCACGCACGGCGTCACCGGCGTTTCTCTTGCCTTTTGCTGAAGTCGTCATTGCAACTGTGCGCCACGGCTCGGCAGTCGACCGCGGCGACGGCGACGGCGAGCAGAAAGAGCCCATGCCCGTTGTCTTGCTTTCATTAAAGCCATTGGTCGCCTAGTCTTTGCTGCTTTTGTGCAGGTTTGCGGCCTTTTATGCAGCGCATGCGAGCCGTACTCCGTACATGGCCATGTACAATGTCGGCTGGTCGGACAAACGCGGGTGGATGCGGGCCAGACGGCACTCACCGCGAAGATATTAACGATGCGCCGTCTGGAGCCGAGAGGGGGCCTGGCCGGGTCAAAAGGGGTGGGGATGAGGATGGGGATGGGGATAAAGAGGTGGCCGGCGGCGACAGTGCTTCGGAGCGACAGACGGATTCAAAGCTAGCGAAGCGTCCAAGAATAGTGGGATTAGGAAAGTGGCCAGTGGGAATATCGATTGCCGCCTATCGATACGTTTTGGAGCAGGTCGGTTCATGGGAAAGGCTGTCCTGATATTGTAAGGGGCGCCGGGGGAGGCGCGGGATCAGAGGCCGGCCTGCACCTACGGGTGAGGTCTGCGGTCAGGGACTACTTAGTGACTCGGCTGCTCATCCGAGGATGAGACGAGATAGCCTCGAGCAAAGATCACGACAGTGCTGCGCCTGTTAGGGGATGATGGGCGGGCGGTCGGCGGGCTGCAGGCCATGGCAGGCTGCGCGCAGCTTCTAGACTTTGGCCTGAAGCTTCCACAGCAGCAGGGCGCGACGGAGCTCGGGGCCAGCGTGGTACTAGAGATCGCGGATCTCTTCGCCAAACGCGTATGTGGTGTGCGCGTCTGTCTCCCCAATCCGCCCACAGAGGAGGTTAATTTGTGCCCCGACGGAGCCGGCATGAGGCGCTCTGCGCGCCGGCAGCAGCGGACCTTGGCCGCGCCGGAGCCGAGAGCCACTCGCGCCGCCGCATCAGAAAGGCGGAACGGACGAGAATCCTCAGGAGCCAAGCAGGCACAAGCCGCTTCTCCACTGGCGCCCGTGCTCCAATGGAGTAGGCCCGGTCCGGGAGGAGGCTGAGTCCGTAGTCTAGTGAGGGGGTGCCTCAGGCAAGCTTAATCTCAATCTATCTGGCGACGAGCGGCAGCTTGGGGACTAGCACTACCTGGTAGCCCGCATCCGCCGAGGACGGAGCGGTGAAAGCTGCCGCCGGCGGATCCGACCTCTGCTGCTGACAGTGGAGATTGGCACCTGGAGAGAGTGAGTGCAGGAGTGAGCTCGTGGTCTTCATGCAGCGCGCCGCGGCGGGCTGGCAATGCCACCCCGTCGGTGTGCCGGACTGCCATTAGGGCTGGTCGACGCTGAAACAGCCCGTTGCTTCGACGTGAGCTGAGGAGCAGACTGCAGCACTGCAGCACTGCAGCACCGCACAAGGCCAGAAGCACCCGCGATGCAGCCGCTCGTGTCGTCGGGCCCGCGGCTGCAGAGCAGAACCGCATTCGGCGGCGGCATCACCCTACGCGGCTGCATGCTGCGCGCTGCAGGAGGGGAAGAGGCTGAAGGACGATCGCGTCAGGCGATGGCGGGCAGCGATCGGGCGGCGCTGCCTGGGGCGCTGCTTGGGGCACTGCGGGCTGGACGGGGTTGGCTGGAGTCCTGGACGGTTCATGGTTGGCTGGCTGTGGGCTAGAGGAGCGGCTCACGGCGCGCTGGTGCGGATGACGAGCGGCCAGCAGAGTGCGCAGCGCGTGGCTCGCGTGCCTGGCGGTCCTGCCTCGCGCCGTCGCAAGCAGGCGCGAGTGGAGCAGCACCCATGTCTGTTTCGCAGGCCGTCCTTGGCCGCTTGGCGCGCCCGAGCTGTCGCGATGAACCTGGCCTCGGATCATGGGTGTCACGTCAGCCCAAGCTCCGCGAACGGCTAGGCAGGAGGTCGCAAGAGCCAGGAAGGGGTCCCGCGCAAACGGGGTTCGGCGGTCCTGCTAGGGGCTGCTCCAAGCCTCCAATGCGCGAGCTCTGCGCGCTGACCTTCTATATAACACCCGCGGCCTGCCCAGCCCGGCGACCTCGCCCATGACGAGCGCTGTCCCAGAGCCCGAGAGCCCATCGCTGTCGTCGTCCACGCAATTGCCCGAACGAAGACCCTCCAGCAGCAATGGAAAGCCCGCCTCTGTCCGTCGGCAGCCGCCGCGGCTCTGTTGATTCCGAGGACTACGACGACTACCTGGCCAACTACGTGCCGCTGTCCAACCTGCCCACTCCGCCGCCCGCACAGGCGGGGGCGTCCTGGAGCGAGGCCCCCAGGAGTCTGGCTGGCCATCTGGTGGACGAGAACGATTTGCGGGGTGAGTGCCCTGCGGCTCCCTTGACGCAACTGCAGCACGTACTGACGCAAACCCCAGGCCCCGCCTCACATCTCGCCAAGCTTGTTCCCTCGAACGCCTGCAGCCGTCGCCCATCCGTGAGCGTCATCGAGGACTATCTGGAGCGCTCGAATCTGCCCTTCGAAGTGCTCGGCTTGACAGCGTGCATCCTCGATGCTCTGAGCATGCGCTTCGCCAAAAAATGGCGGCACGCCCTAACCCTCAACGAGCCTACGCCCGCCGCCTCACCGCTCCTCGACGCCGCGAATGGCCCCATCTCTCCTCCCGCGTCTCCCGCTCTCATGACCGCTGCTCCCGTCCTGAACCCGGCCATCAAGAGCCATGCGGAGCCGGAGCTGCTGGTGCTGTCTGCTCTGGCCCTGGCCACCGGCTACCTCGACGACCACCAGGTGTCACTGCAACACTGGGCGCAGCGCATCTCCTGCGGAGTCTTCTCCGCCCGCGAGCTCTCCACTACCCAGCGTTGCGTGCTCATTGACCTGGACTATGACCTGCACTCGTTCACTCTCGAGTTCATTCGCGACTCCATCGAGGACATGCACCGCGCGAGCCTGCAGAGCCGCCGAAACGCCGCCGCCGCCGCCGCCGCCGCCGCCACTACCACGGTAGCCGTTGTGAAGGATGTTGCTGAAGAGCCATATGCGGCAACCGGTGAAAAGAACCGGCCAGCGCCGTTATCGCTGCAAGGCTCGGCGACGTGGTTCAAAGGTATTGCGACGCCGGAGCCGAGCCCGAGCGTCATGGCTCTCGACCATGCCTGGGATTGAAAAAAAATATCCCTGATCTCTTTTTCGTAAATCATCTGGAAGCGGGCGTTTACGGTTCTGGTTACTGCTCAAAGATACCCCTTTTGTAGCTGTGCGCTTTCGCGCGCAGCATTTGATCATGTCATTGCAGAAACGGAACAGAGGCGACATGGAGGAAAAGCAACTTACAGGATCCTAATGTTTGGACGGCCATCTGAGCCCAGGGAAGGGAACAGGTCGATAATGATTGGGGCCGCGGTTACGGACTGGTTCGAGCACATCATGGAGGAGAGCACGACCAAATAATAACAGCCTAATCGAAAGGTCTCTAATTCTACAACTTAAATCCTTTGTACCGCATACCTCTTTCTTTCTTTCTTTCTTTTTTTTTTTTTTTTTTTTGCTGTGTGGGTGCCTCGTTTCTCGGCCACTCCCGTCTTCTGGTGGCTTGAATCAGGCCAGAAACGGTGCTCGTGTTGAAAGTTTCGCCTATCAGGGCACTACTGGGGTACAAACATCCTGGCCGTCGTCCCAAGAGCAACGCAGTATGGGGCACGGCACACTGCAGGAGGATGGACTCGAGCACTCGTGATGCCACATAGCGGCCGCGGCGCCGTTGTAAGTGTACCTTGGGGTGCGGAAGCTAATCAAATATGCGGAGAAGCAAAAGTAAGTCTTGCGGTCCCCAGCAGCCGGCCCATGTGCGCAGCTCGTAGCAGCCCCACTCGATCATCGATGCCCCCGGCGCTTAGCAGGCAATCGGTAGCACGATATGGGGCGGGCGGCGCATGTCGTGACATGCCGCAGGACCGGCCGGCACCGAGACGACGGGATGGGCAATGACGGCAGACATGGCGAAGTGCAAGCTCGCAGGCTTGGAGATGGCTTGAATTAGGCGTTGATGGCGTTGGTTGCGGCGGCCATCGTTGATGAGAGGACGGCGGCACGGCGGCTGGAACGAAGGGCACAGCTCACTTCCCCGCTCAGCTCACCCCGGGGTTGGCCCGCGCGCTGGAGCTTACCCCGGTCGCTGCTTCCCATCAGTCCACCGCGTGCATCAGCCCAGCGCGCGCTGGCATCCTGCGCTCGCGTCCCACCGCGTCTTCTGACATTTGCTCCTACATAAACCCCGCTGCCACCTCTCTTGCTGCCCGTCTGCCTTTCTCCCCTTTCTATTCCCCCCTCTCCGTGCCAATTGATCTGCCGCCATGTCGACCCGCGAGCGCCGGCCTTCGACCAGTGCCCCACTTTCTGATCTGCAGGGCCCCATTGGTCCTGGCTTCAGCAGGCCAAAGCACAAGAGAACCGCCACTGGTTTTGGCCCTTCCGAGATCAAAGCTGTTGAGGCTGCCATTCCCGAGCCGGCAAGACAGGCGTAAGCTCCCAATTGACCCTTTGTTGCCGACTGTAGGGCTGACGCCGATGCTGCAGCTGGACCAAGAATGTGAGCCCCGCACCCCCACCATCCGGAACGTGCGGAACGCGGGAGCTGATGAGCATCACTGCAGACGCCCAAGGGCTTTGAGACCACCGAAGAGTTCGAGGTGCGCTGACCAAGCTGCTGACCTGCTGCTTCCGCCGCTGACACTGGGCAGAAAGAAGCCATCCGCCACATCGAGACGACCCTTGCCCGCTCGCTGTACAACTGCGATGACTTGTAAGACTGCAACCATACCAAGCTCTCGGGCAGGAGCTTATTCGATGCAGTGCTACCTATGCGGGCACCTCTCTGGCCTTCAGGGATCGCCTGATCCTCGACTGGAACAAGACGCAGCAGGAGCAGACGTGGGCTGATCAGAAGCGAATCTATTGTGCGGCATATCTGGAGATCTGGTGGCGCAGATGCTGATGTGCAGGCAGATCTCTCCCTGGAATTTCTCATGGGCCGGGCACTTGACAATGCCATGCTCAACGTCGGGAAGAAGGATGTGGCAAAGCGTGAGTAGATCGCCATTTCCGCACTTCGCCCCAACTGATCTCTCCACCACAGAGGGCCTTGAGGATCTTGGCTTCCGCATCGAGGACGTGATCGGCCAGGAGCATGACGCTGCCCTTGGAAATGGCGGTCTTGGTCGCCTTGCTGCCTGCTTTCTCGATAGCATGGCCTCCCTGAACTATCCCGCCTGGGGTTATGGTCTGCGTTACCGATACGGTATCTTCAAGCAGGAGATCGTCGATGGATACCAGGTCGAGGTTCCCGACTATTGGCTTGACTTCAACCCATGGGAGTTCTGCAGGCACGACGTCACAGTCGACATCCAGTTCTATGGCCAGGTCAACAAATACACGTAGGCTTGCGAATGCATAAATGCTCCCGTAAAAGGCTAACCGGTAGAGCAGTGACGACAGCGGAAAGCAGCGATCAGTCTGGGAGGGTGGAGAAATCGTACAGGCTCTGGCCTTTGATGTTCCAAGTATGTGCTTCCAGTAAATTGACAACCAGAGTGCTGACGTGAGAAACAGTTCCTGGGTACAAGACCTCGACCACCAACAACCTTCGGTTGTGGGGTAGCAAGGCAGCTTCGGGCGAATTCGACTTCCAGAAATTCAACTCTGGAGAGTATGAAAGCTCGGTCGCTGACCAACAGCGGGCTGAGACCATCTCGGCAGTCCTGTACCCCAACGACAAGTATGTTCGCCCCGACCCCCTGCTGGTATGGTTCTAACGGTTTGGCAGCTTGGACCGTGGCAAAGAGCTTCGCTTGAAGCAGCAATACTTCTGGTGTGCTGCTTCTCTGTACGACATCGTCCGTCGTTTCAAGAAAACCAAGAGGGCCTGGAAGGACTTCCCCTCCCAGGTTGCCATCCAACTAAATGACACGCACCCGACAATGGCTATCCCCGAGCTGCAGAGGATTCTTGTTGATGTTGAAGGCTTGGACTGGGACGATGCCTGGGACATTGTCAGCAAGACCTTTGGTTACACCAACCACACTGTCCTTCCCGAGGCACTCGAGAAGTGGTCTGTTCCGCTCTTCCAGCACCTGCTGCCTCGTCACCTGCAGATTATCTACGACATCAACCTGCAGTTCTTGCAGTTTGTTGAGCGTAGCTTCCCCAAGGAACGCGAAATGCTCGGACGGGTATCCATCATTGAGGAGTCGCAGCCCAAGATGGTCCGTATGGCGTATCTCGCCGTCATTGGTTCGCACAAGGTCAATGGTGTCGCCGAGTTGCACTCGGACCTGATCAAGACGACCATTTTCAAGGACTTTGTGGCCATCTACGGCCCTGACAAGTTTACCAATGTCACCAATGGCATCACACCTCGTCGCTGGCTTCACCAGGCCAATCCTCGCTTGTCCGAGCTTATTGCTTCAAAGCTCGGTGGCTACGAGTATCTGAAGGATCTGACACTCTTGCACAAGATCGAGGCATTTGTCGATGATGCCGACTTCCGCAAGGAGTTCCAGGAAATCAAGTACGCAAACAAGGTCCGCCTTGCCAAGTACATCAAGGAGACTACCGGTGTCAGTGTCAACCCTAAGGCGTTGTTTGATGTACAAGTCAAGCGCATCCACGAGTACAAGCGTCAGCAGCTGAACATCTTCGGTGTCATCCACCGCTACCTTGCTATCAAGAAGATGTCTCCAGAGCAGCGTCAGAAACTCCAGCCGCGTGTCTCCATTTTTGGAGGAAAGGCCGCTCCTGGCTACTGGATGGCCAAGACTGTCATTCACCTGATCTGCCAAGTTGGTAAGGTCGTCAACTCCGATCCCGATGTTGGAGATCTCCTGAAGGTCATCTTCTTGGAAGACTACAACGTCAGCAAAGCAGAAATCATCTGCCCGGCATCCGACATCAGCGAGCACATTTCCACCGCTGGCACCGAGGCTAGCGGTACCAGCAACATGAAATTCGTGCTGAATGGTGGCCTGATCATTGGTACTTGTGACGGTGCTAACGTAAGTTCTCTTACCATTGATGCAATATTTTTCATGCTAACTGTTGTCTTTCCAATAGATCGAAATCACGCGCGAAGTCGGCGAGAGCAACATCTTCCTTTTCGGTAACTTGGCTGAAGAAGTCGAGGACCTCCGCCACGCGCACGTCTACGGTCAGTACAAGCTCGATCCAGAGCTTGCAACAGTGTTCGATTCGATCAAGAGTGGAACATTTGGTGACCCTGGCTCGTTCTCTGCCCTGGTCAATGGCATCGTCGACCACGGCGACTATTACCTGGTCTCAGATGACTTCTCCTCATACTGCAAGACACAC
Organism: Diplodia corticola; assembly: GCF_001883845.1. Taxonomy (NCBI): domain Eukaryota; kingdom Fungi; phylum Ascomycota; class Dothideomycetes; order Botryosphaeriales; family Botryosphaeriaceae; genus Diplodia; species Diplodia corticola. The sequence continues at coordinate 223,198 of NW_017971502.1, forward strand.
GACCTCATCGACGAGTCATACCGCAACCAGGAAGAGTGGCTCACCAAAGCCATCACCAGTGTTGCCCGCATGGGCTTCTTCTCCAGTGACCGGTGCATTGATGAATATGCGGAGTCTATCTGGAACGTTGAGCCTCTAGTGCCGAAGGAATGAGCTGCCTTTTCTGGAGAACTTGTCAGTTTCAAACCTGAATGAGCTGGCCTTGGGTTGGGTGGGGCCTGACAAAGCGGGAAGACTCGCTCAGTTTCTCGGTGCTCTCAGACACAACATAAAGATTTCTTAACTCTTGCTGCTCTTGCTAGAGTTTCACGATCATTCATGGTTATGAGGTTATCTTTCCTTGTTCTTGGTGCTATCGCCAGCCCCTTTTCTGGTTTATTGAGTCGGCTTGGTCAAATAAGGGTCGTAGAACAGACTCAAATTCGAACTGGTAATCATTGGGTAGACGTTTGATACTCCGACTCTGTTGGTTCTGATGATTTGAGACTCTGTGTTCTTATCCAGATTTCGTTTATGATATCAGTGATCCTGAACTGCTTCCATAATGTGAACTTTGGTGCGATCTCTGCCCTGAATTCTCAACCTTTTCTCACTCTCCTTGCTCATATCCTTTAGCCCCACCAAAAAAGCATTCGATATCTATCTACGTAGCACAACTTTCAAGTGAAACCACACCCCAACTGGACATATATTGAGTACGTGCAAAAATTGATATGTAGACCGATCTTCAAACTTCCAACTTTTACGTTGATGTATAGACGTGTTTGCGCAGGTTTTCGCTTCAGTTGCACTCCTAGAAGCGCATAATATCCTTAGCGGGTCGGCTCAAATACTAGTCTTTGTGGTGACGATAGACGTGTCAGAGGACTGCGCCAATCTGATGAGATAGTCATTTCGAAAGGCTTTATCTATGACTGTGTGCTAGGAAGTAATTACCAGTGGGACTGGGCTTATGCAAAAGAGACATGCGTGATTTTCTACAGAAAGCATACGAAATTAGCCATTCCAACCATTCATACCACAGCGTCAACAACGGGTTAGCTATCCTCAGTTTGCAATAATGGCAGTCACTTCACCAGCATTCCAGAAAGATTGGCAGTAGCGATCAGTCAAAGACGCTATAAGTGTAGGAATCATGAAAACTCCTGGAAATAGATACGTATATTGACCAAGTGAGTGGTCTTCAGTCTTCATATGAGAGAAAATGACTACATGGAGGAAAATACTGCCCAACCAAAAACCACCACCCCTGAACGGAGGAAGCCATCCCATCCAAACTCCCTTCCATGCCTAATGAAACCAAATCGATGATACCGCTTAACGCCTCTCCCTCATGCTCGTTTCAGACGCGGTCCCTTCAATCCATCAAGGATCGATTTCGATGGAAATAGTAAAGCTCTAGAATGACGCAAGGCGGAAATGCGTGGGCCGGCACTGTGCGTGGAGGATTATGAGGTAATATGTCGGACAATGCTCAGAACGAACGAGCCAAGGCCTCACAGAAAAAGTTGGGCCGAAGAAGCCAAAGGCCGAAGGGAGTGGAATGCTCCAGTGACCAGATAAGGTGATAACAAGCGGCCGTATAAGAGGAAGTGCAGCTTTTGGTATTAGTTCGGCGGCTACTGCGGGAACATCTCCCCGGTGTACACAGCCGCGAAATCCAGTTGGCTGAGTTGGCCGTTGATCTGGTCAATTTCCTTGCTCAGGTCTTCAACGTTTTGCGCCAATGAGCTGACCTCGTCGAACTTGCGTCGGCGGTTGGCGTCGGCGATCATCTCTTGCACGAAGAACTTCTGTTCTTCTAGGACGATCAGTCGTTCCCGCAACTCCTTTTCTTCTGCTTCCATGGTTGAGATGGCACTGCTGCTACTTGCAACGCTGCTGTTTTCATTGTCGTTGTATTTGATTGCCGCAAGAGCGCCGTTGGCACGTCCGTTTGGTTTTGCTTGGGCCCCATTCGGAGAAGCATGTTTGAGAACCTTGGGCAATGATTTCAGAGGGAGCATGTGAAGGCTGAGGAAGTGGTACGCCTGCTGGTAGACAGCTTTCTGTAACCGGGCTTGTGTCGGCGATTCTGTAGGAAGATCACGTATCCGGCGCGCCGCGGTATCATACTGAGCAAAGGCGTCCATCAGTCGTTTCCGGACCTTGCTCGCATCTTGCAGCTGGACAGGAGACGGCGGGTTTTCAGGATTCCTGATGGTTGATTAGCTAAAGCATGGCATCTCAAGCCTGAATAGTGCGTGCATACTGCAAAGCAGCAAGAAGCTTCTGAAATCTCGGAAGGAGCAGCCGAATACCACGTTCGAACTGCACCAGATTCTCGTAAGAGCGCGCGTCGCGGGGCTTGTTTGAGAGCTCTCGAGCAAAGTCACTTTTGCTAAAAAGAGTATGCTTGCAATCTTGGCACATGCGCACATCGACATTCACTTGGCCAGTGGGTTTCTCTGAGGATCTGTTAGCTGCTAAGAGGGATCAGTATCAGCCCTGCTTAGACCGCTACTGGCAACTTACGCGCTTCAACGCTCAGTCCCACCTCTGTGGAGCAGCCCGTCTTTGGGTCACCGCAAACAACGCGGCCGCACAGACGGCAATGGTGTCGCCTGAACGTGTAGCTTGTGAATTCCTGCTGGCAGAATGGGCATTGCAGTACGTTCGCATCGTCTTCCCATGCGATTATGGATTGTTCTAACAGGCGTTGTTGTGCCTTGGCTCCGGAAAGCGGCCATATCAGGCTTCCAGCGCCAGATTGCTGCTCAGGGGGCGGGGGATCTGCAAGCAGCTGGGTGAGCTTAGTGAGACGCTTCTCCAGACGACCGATATCCAAATGAGCCTTGTCGACGTGCTTGGTGCGGATGGCGGTGAAAGCAGCGGTGTGGTCACGCTCTGCGCCGTTGTGGTCGTTGTAGCCTTCTCTTGACTTGTAGCACGTCTCACATACGCGGCACCAGATGCCGCGCACCGGCTCGTGCAGGGCTGATCGCGAAAGCTTCATCTGATACATAGTGTGCTCCTCGCAGAACAGGCGGCCGCACTTCCTGCAGTTGACGCTACCGTTGGCGGCGCCCAGTCTCTTCCCACATATGGGCTCACTGCAGGGGTCGGAGTAGGACGGACGCTGCCAGTGGGTTCGCGAAACCAACTCCTCTGGATCCAGCGGGCGCTGCACTTCCTGTTGGGTATGGACGGCAGAGGGCTGCGCGGGGGCAGGCATGAAGGGGGAGTCGTTGGATTCGAAGACATCGAGGCCTTTCAGCTTCTGGTTCAGGACAGCCAGCGGCTGGAACTTCTTGGCCTTGACCATCTGGGTGCGGAACCAGGTCTGGATCTCATCCTGCTCGACCTCCTCGAGGTTCTGGTGCAGGTCGTCCAGATGGCGGTTCAGCTGCAGCAATGTAACCATCTCCTCGTTGCAGATGGGGCACACGAGGCGCGAGCTGGCCGAGGCGGCGGTGACATTGTCGGCATGCTCGAGGTTCACACGGGCGGTCAAGCTCTCGGGGTCGATGGTGGAGGCGGGAGAGACGGACGATTGCGAGGCGAGGGAGACGGAGCTTTCGGAAGGCGACAGCAAGCTGGAGTTGCGGTGGTGTTGGTGAGGACGGGGGTCGGCGGCGGGCGACAGCGCTTTCGCGCTGCCCAAGGTGCGTCCGCCGCCCAGCGACCTGCCCGGGCGCGAGGTCATGATGGTGCTGAGCAGGGAGTCGCAGCGGGCGCGGTCAGCATGGCGGGCGCTGGGCGAGGCGGTGGTGCAGCTGGCGTGGGGCCTGACTAGCGGCAGCCCGGCGGAGCACTGAGGCGGCGCTGCGCAGCGGCTCTGCCCTGCGCCGCGCTGCATTCCTCCCTCGCCAGCCCTCGCCAGCCCACCGCCCGGGCTGCTTCGCGCGCGTGCCTGCAGCCCCTCGGAGCCGACTCTGTGCCGCGGGCCATGTCGATTGCGTGCGGGCGCAAGCTGCCTGCCTGCCTCGCTGCACACGGCGCCGGCAACTTCGGCGGTCTGGGCAGACGCCGGCTGTGGCTTCCATGTGAGCGAGCGCTGATCTCATCATCCATGCATTCGCCGCGCTATCGGCACCACCATCCGCGCGTCTTGCTTGCACGCTCTGCACCACCTCGCCATACGATCAATCGGCCATGGCCACCCACTTCCCCGAGGTCCAGGGCGGAGGCTCGCTCATCCTTGCGTGGCAAGTGCGCAACAAGCGCATTCTCGTCGTAGGCGGCGGCGAGGTAGGCTCAGCCTCACCTTTTTCGCGGTCCTCGCAGTGTTGACGTTGACAAAAAGCCCAGGTCGCTGCTGGCCGCATCCTAAACGTCCTGAATGCCGACGCAAAGGTCACCGTAGTCTCGCCTGCCGACGGCCTGAACGACGAAGTCGCATATCGCATCGCCCAGAAGCAGGTCGACTATGTCGATCGCAAATTCGAGCCGTCGGACCTTGACGGCGTCGACATGGTTCTTACTGCCGTCGACGACCCCGACGCCTCGTCCCAGATCTACAGGCTGTGCAAAGAGAGGAGGATAGCTGCAAACATTGCCGACGTGCCTCCCGAGTGCGACTTCTACTTCGGAAGCGTGCACCGCGATGGCCCGCTTCAGATAATGGTCAGCACCAACGGCAATGGGCCGAGGCTGGCCAACATTGTGCGGAGGCAGATTGCGGCGACTCTGCCCCCCAACATTGGCGCCGCCATCCAAAAGGTTGGCCAGCTGCGGCGGAGGCTGAGGAAGATCGCGCCGCGCCAGGAAGAGGGCCCGAAGCGCATGCAGTGGTGAGCTTTACAACTCATAGCTCGGCAGGCTCAGATTCGCTGACTACGCAAAGGATGTCCAAGGTGTGCGAGACTTGGAGCTTGAATGACTTGGTCGAGATGGACGAAGGCGACATGGAGAAGCTCTTGGGATTTTACAAGCCCAATGCCGTCCCATCATTCCAAGATGTCCGATACGGCGAGCAATCCAGCGCCGTGGGTTCGTTTGGCGCGTTTGGATGGTGGTGAGGTACTGTATAACATGGGGGGTTGGCTTTTTGCTTTACGATCAGTGGGCGGACAAGGGGCAGTCTATGAATAGGTTATCGGCAAGGCGTTGGGGCGCTGTTTGTGCTGAGTATGATTGGTCGTATGGTTGACTTGCAAGGTGCTGAAGTACGGCTTGCTCACGGGAAGGCTGCTGTGTGTACTCTATTGGCCGAGACATGATTTGAACACGGCCAAACATGCTTTGATTGTCAATCAACAAAGAAGCATGCAATTGTTGTCATTCGAATGATGGAAGCATGGGTATGCCGTCCGGCGGGCAAACCCGGCTTCCTAGCTTCCTACATGTCCAGGTAGCGACAGAAGGAGTGCAAAGCAAAGGCCAAGCGCACGTGTAGCGACGTCGTGAAAGTGTTCCCGGAATATTTCGTTCCTGCCTCCAGGCGTGGGTAGGTAAGGCGTGACGGGCAGCTGCCTCAGGCGCTCTTAACGAAATGGGATTTGCGCTGAGCACCCACCTAGCTCGCGGATCCTCCTTCAAACTTTGACACGGCGCCGCAAACCCTTACCGGGCAACCATGCTCCACGGAGAAGAAGACCCGGATCTGACTGAGATCCGCTCCACAGCCAAGGACAAGGTCGACTTCCACGACCCCCGCGCTGTGAGGTACGTTGTCGCGACGCGCCGTGGTCAGTGCATCGCCGGGTACCTAGTTGTGCTGACGACGACACCCTGCAGGCAGCTGACCGCGTCGCTGCTGAGACGCGACTTCGACCTTACCGTCGACCTTCCGCCGGACAGGCTGTGCCCTCCCGTAAGCTGGCTGCACCGTGACCAACCTGACCCGCACGAGCGGTGACTGACCTCCACGTTTCATTGTCCAGACCTCCCGGTAAGTGCCGCTCTTCCTTCCCCTTCAGTCTTCCTCACTGCTCGGCTCTGTCACTGCCCGCAGCACATTGCAACTCTACCCGGCCGGCGCCTGGCTATTCTGGCCGCTGTCTGAGAGGGGTTCCGAGCATCCATCGCTGCTGGAGCCAAGGCACATGAGCCCCCTCGATTCTTCCAACCGTTACCCTGGCCTTTCTCGTGCCTCCGTTGCGTCGAATACTCGCCTCTCAGAGGAGCGAATCACATCTGAATCCTTGATGGAATATCATCTCTAATACGCAGCTCCTGACCATATCCTCAGATATCTCTACGTCCGCTGGATCCAAGATTTGGTCGAATCAATCAATCCGTCTTACTATGATCGTTTTGATACCACATCCACCTCGCCACCCCCGAACCCATATAAAGACCGGCAGGTGATAGGTTTAGATATGTACGTAACTTTGCCTCCGAAACGCTCAGTGTCCAATCTTACGCCATCTTAGCGGCTGTGGAGCATCTTGCATATACACTCTCCTCGCGCTACGGACCCGGCCAAAATGGCGCATGAATGCCACCGACATAGATCTGCTCAACTTCTCGCACGCGCTAAGAAACGTCCAGGCAAACGGATTTTCGGCGCGCTGCCATGTCATGAAAACAAAGCGGGATGGTCCTCTGATTCCGCTGGTGGCACTTGAACTTGACCAGCTCGACTTTACCATCTGCAATCCCCCCTTCTTCTCCTCCATCGCCGAGTGGAAAGCCTCTATTTCTGGTGAAGGCAAGGACAAGGGACCAAATTCGGTCTGCACTGGCGCCGAGGTGGAGATGGTAACAGAAGGAGGCGATCTGGGGTTTGTGCTCCGAATGGTCGAGGAAAGCTGCGTGCTCAAAGAAAAGGTTGCGTGGTACACGTCTATGCTGGGGAAGTTATCAAGTACTGTCAAGCTCGTGGAGAAATTACGGGAGCTTGGCTGCAGGAACTGGGCGGTGTGCTGCCTAGGCGCACAACATAAGACCAGAAGATGGGCCGTAGGCTGGAGTTGGCGGGATCTACGACCAAGAACGGTACGTGAGCCTGGATAATTGCTCACTAATTTACCGAAATCTCGTTGGACCGCTAATTCCGGTACAGGAAATCGCTCGCCGGGATATGAACATCAAGCACATCCTTCCATTGCCAACGGACTACAAGCTTCCCATCTCGGATGTACCGATGGAGCGCTTCGCAAAAGCGATCGACGAGACGATGCACAACCTGGCGCTTCAATGGAAGTGGAATGAGGAGCTACGCCTTGGATACGGTAGAGCAACGAAGAACGTCTGGTCACGATCAGCGCGGAGGAAGAGAAAAAGGGAAGACGGAGCGAAGCAACCAACGAACAGCAAAGCCGCGGAGCCCAAGGATGAGAGTGGTAATGAGATCGCCCTAGGGTTCGAAATAAGTGTTCAGGCCGACGAGCTCCTAATCAGATGGGTCCAGGGGCAGGAACAGGTGCTATTCGAGAGTTTCTGCGGCATGATGAAGCAGACACTGCAGCCAATGCTTGCGAAGCCCCAGAAAGAAAGGAATATCAAAAAGGAACAATGAAGCTGACGCTGCCTTGCCGAGGACAGGGATTTTGAAGAGAATCAGATTGTGATAACTTATTGGTAGACCTACAGACTACGAAACAGGATCAAAAGAAACTTGCACAGAAAGCCAACTTGGCAGTTCCGCCTCATCTAGCCTCTCTCTATCACGAGGTCTCTTTCCTTCCAGTATCCAAAAGCCATTCCACGCCCTCCAGGGTGTCTCGGATCCATTTCTTGCTCGCTTGAAGCTGCGGGAAGAAGCTCCAGAAGCTGTGCGGCAAGCCCGGGTAGAGCTGCAGCTTCGTCGGCGTCCCATGCTCGGTCCTCAACTCATGCTCAAACAACAGTGCCTCGTCCCTCAGCGGATCCAGCCCGCAGACTTGCACGTAGACGGGGGGCAGCCCCGCACGACTGACGACCGGCGGCTGTCGTTCGCTGTACAAGTTGAAGAGCGGGGAGTCGCGGTCGGGCGCGTAGGCATCGAAGAAGGCGTCGACGGCGGCGCGGTCCAGTACAGGCGCCGCGGCGTTTTGCTCAAAGGAGCGAAGCGAGCCAGCGTGCGCGGCTGGCGGGTCGTAGGCGTTCAACACCGGCGGAACCGAGAGGAGGAGTCCTGTCAGTGGCGGCGAGAGGGGCAAGTCCCGCGCCAGTGTGCCGACGACGGCGGAGAGGTTGGCGCCGGCAGAGACGCCGCCGACGATGAATCCGGCGGTTGGATCGGCGGTGGAGAGGGGATCGTTGGGAGTGGTGGCGGCCTGGTCGAGTGGGTGAGACGGGCGTGCTTGTACGGGACGTGTTTAGGGGGGGTTGCACGTTGCGGAAGGGAAGGTCAAAAGGGAAGCAATGAGAGTGGAAGAGAGAGTGAGACGGATATTGAAGAGACGATGGGGAAAGTTGGCCGAGTTTGCTCACCCATTTGACAACATCCCATGCATCGTTCACGGCAGCTGGGAAGGGATGCTCGGGCGCGAGCCGGTAGTCGACGTTGACAACAACACATTTCAACGCCGCCGCCAGCTTCCGCGACAGCAACTCCTCGTTATCGAGCCCGCCAAGGCAGAAGCCGCCGCCGTGGAGAAGGATAACAAGGGGGTGGCCTCCGCCGCTGCCGTCATTTGGCGAAATGGGAGGAGGGGAGTGGGTGGCGCTGATAGGCTTGTAGATGCGCACGGGGATCTGGTACCCATCACGGGCTGCCACGGCGGTGTCGAGGATGGATATCTCGTCGAGGTGCGCGTCGCCCAGGAGTTTGGCGTTCATGTCGCGCTTCACGGCCGCGAGGCGGGTGCGCAGTGCGGGAATGCCATCGCGGACAGTGTCGGAGATGGATGGTGGGGCAGGGAGCGTCTGGAGGAGCTGTAATCATCTGTTTTAGTATCTGTATCTCAGTCTTTGCTTGGGAGTGGATGGCCCTTGTAGATGTACTTTTTCGAACTCGGGATCGATTTGGGCGAGATGTGTCCAGTCTGCAACCTCGGTCATTGTTGTCAGTGTTCTTGCTTCGATGAAATATACTACGTGAGAATGCGAATGGAAAAAATCAAGTATGTACAAAGGCTGATGGAGGATAGATATGCCTCCAAAGCTTGACCATCATGGTAGGTCCGAGCAAGCCGAACCGAGGCAATACCTATGAGGAAGCGATCCATGGCAAAGCGGGGTCAACAGTCAACACCACAACCTCACATCATTGTCATTTTCTTGATAGTCTTTTGAAGTTGAAGAGGCTGCGCTCGAACACTCATGGCCAAGTCCACGGCGATCAGGGATCATGCCCCTCGGCCATACGATCCGCACTAATGCTCTCTGCAGCAAACTACGACCCGCTGCCGATCCACAATTGCAACCACAGCCGTACGAGATGGCTCAAAATAGAAACCTGTATAGCACAGAGCATCCGCCAAAGCCACTTCCGATGTTCCAGTTGATAAGCAATGAATGATACCAAACATCTGTCTTGCATCGACCCACACCGCGTCGTAGCCGCCCAGCCCATGTTGATCTGGATCGTCAGCCGCCAGGGACAGGCGACCGCCTGACCCAAAAAGGAATACGAGCACGGCGCTTCGAGTCGCACGGTCGAGACGGGCGCCACAGTAAAATGCCCTAACGAGCCCGCCTTTGCTTGCTTTTTCTTCCCGCCTCCTCCACTCCACTCCGCTGCATGTGTGTGGTGTTGCCGCCCCTGCGCCGCCAAGACATCTTGGTGATATGGAATCCTGCCGGCTAACACAGCTAGCCAGCCGACCCTCTTGAACGCGCCGGGGGAGAGCGCCGGTGCGGGAATATATAAACCTCTCTTGGGACTTTTTCTTCCTGAGCCTTGTTTGTCAGTACACCCTTGCAACCACCGTCACCATGCTCTTCCACATCTCTTTGCTATTGCTGCTGCTACTGCTCCTCGTGAGTAGCGTCTTGGGCCAAAACTGCGGACCCAAGTACAACAATCAGGTCTGCGCTGCCAACACTTGCTGTGAGTCCATTCATGCCTGTCCCATGTCCAACCTGCCTCTGACTAAATATTTTTGCTTCATAGGTAGCCAGTATGGATGGGTAAGCTTGAACCCTCCCTCCCCTGCTGTCACCTCCACCCCCAATTTCGATTGTTTTGCTCTTTCGGCTACAGAGAGTTCAGCCTCAAAAGCTGTGCTGCCAACTCCGCTGAGTCAGATGGCCACTGTTTTCGCACTTGCCACGTTTATTTTTTTTTCCTCCTGTCTGCTGTGAAACGTTGCCCGAGATATGCACCGCGAGCATTCCGTTCTCTCGGCGAAGATTGTGAGGTTGCATGTTGATTCCAGAGGGAGATAGTGAGGGAGGGGGAGCGAAAGCAGCAACACGGCGTTGCATCGCGGTCCAACAATCCAAAAAGAAACGAAGAGAACAAACCGGACTGACCAAAATTCACCCCGCTCTCTTCTCTAGTGCGATACCGGCGCCAATTACTGCGACCCGGCCACCTGTCTGAGCGCCTTCTCCGGCCCTGGATCCAGCTGCGCCGTAAGTCTCGAACCGAAATCACTCCCTCGTCCTCCTCGACCTAGGTGTTGTTCGTTCGGACCGAGAGCTGACCACCACATCATCCAGAAAAAGTCCAACCCAGTCACGACCACCTCCAAAACATCATCATCATCAGCGTCAACCGGCAGCACCACCACCACCTCAACGACGACGGCCACCCACACCTTCGCCACCACCGTCCCCGACATCGACGTCTGCGGCCACGCCCAGGGCGGCGTCGCCTGCCCGGGCGCGGGCGCGCAGGGCTACTTCTACCGCTGCTGCTCGGCCGCGGGCCACTGCGGGCCCAAGAACGACATCCAGGACGCGGCGCTCTACTGCGGCGACGGCTGCCAGGCGGGCTACGGCCGGTGCGGCGTCGCCGGCGTGAGCAAGCCCGCGGCGCCGTCGACGACTGCGCCGCGAGAGCCCGACGCCGGCGAGGGCGAGACGTGCGGGCCCATCGTCGACAGGAAGTGTGCGGGCTCGCTGTGCTGCAGCGGCAGCAACTTTTGCGGGAGCGGCGACGACTTTTGCGGCGCCGCGAATTGGTGCCAGCCGTCGTGGGGGAGCTGCGCGGGGAAGAGGACGGTGTAGCAAGTGTGGCACGGCTCTCGGGGTTGAAGAGCGCTCGGGCGGGTTTGGTCTACCTATCACAGGGGGGACTTTCTGCGTAGGTGCGAGTCTTGGTGGGCTCTGGGAAAGTGTAATGTAATGACGGGATGCGAGATGAAGGGTTAAGAGAAACCACTGCTTTCATGAGACACGAACGGATGCATGCAAAACGTACCACTGACCTTGAGTGCTTGAATGTCGTTTCACAAATAATGTACAATGATATATGAATCCCCCACTGTTTTGTTCTACATGACGCCTCATACCAAACCCGAAGCCCCCTGCGATACGTTTACCGTCTCCTCAAGTACCAGTTGAAAGCTAGCTGGTTGGTCTCGTAGTGGAAGGGACTGGGGACCTCGGCCAAACCCGGTCTTGCCACCGGGTGCCTGAGGTATACGGCAGCACAGATGTTCTGGTTCACCTCGAGGTAGCGAGGGATGAAGGCGAAAGCCGACATAAAGGCGCGAGGCCTCCAGGGAGTGAGATAGGGCTTGCTTGGGTCGAAGGGGTTCTCGCGCATCTTCTCGAGAGCTTCTTGCAGCAACTCCTCCTGCTCCTCGGAGAACTCATCGGGGGGCAGCTCCTTCACCTTCTTAGAAGGCTTGGCTAGCTTGCTGGAGATGACAGCCAGGCGAGCCTCGAGGTCATCGGTGGCGGAGGTCGAAAGTCCATTGGCGCGGGAAAGCATCTTACGAAGAGCGGCACGGAAACCGCGAAGATCTTGCTTGCGCTTCACCGAGATCTCCTTGGTGTCGTCCATCATGGCTTCCGTCCGCTCCATCAAGGACTTCAGGGTCTTCTTGACGTCCTCGGTGCTGGCATCCTTAGTCTTTGGCTCGGCCTCGGCCTTGACATCCGTTTCCGTTTCCGCGTCCGTTTCGGTCGGAAGTGCGTCGTCCTTGGGGCCGTCTTTCGAGGCAGCCTTTTCGGTCGGGTTCCTATTCACGTTGATGACTTGGCGCTTCTCGTCCTTGCGCGCACCGGTGGCCCACATGACACGCTCTGGGTCAACTTGGAACATGTCACCGGGGTTCAGCATGTAGCCGGGGTAGATCATCTGCCATGGAGCTGTTAGCGTGTGGAAACTAGGACAGGGGGCCGAGCGCACCCTCTTGCCGTTGACCTTGACCCAGCCATGCACAACAAACTGGCGAGCCTGGCGAGCACTCGTGGCGAACAGAGCACGCCAGATAGCCGTGTCCAGGCGGCGCTCGATGGGGTAGAAGGTCATTTGCATGTAAGGAGTCATCTGCGGGGTGCGGCGGGCGGCAATGTCGTCCGGATCGTCCTCGCCGGCGCCGCGGCCGGTTGCTTGTTCGCTGCCGTCGGTGCGGGCGAGATACTTGTGGTCCATGGACACGACGGCAGGCAGGCTGCGGCGGAACATGCGTTGCCATTGCTTCTCGCGGATCTGCTCACCGTGGTAGGCACGGGTCAAGGCCTTGGCGTTCCATTTCTGCTGGAAGAAGGTCTTGCTGGCAACGTTCGGAATGGTTGCGCGGGCGAGGTTGTAGAGGTTTTCCTTGGACCAGTCGGCCCGGATTTTCTGGCAGCAGTGAGCAGGCGGACGTCAATGGGAGGCAGGCGGGCGGGAGGCGGGAGGCGGGCGTACGGGCTTCTTGAGCCAGTGGAAGCGCTTGCGCATGGCTGGGGCTGGGGCGCGGGCAGGCGATGGTCGTGACGGGCTCGAGGCAGATTCACAGTTTCGCTGGAGTCGCAGCCCGCAGCTAGTAGGCCCGCAGCCAATCGGAGGCCGCATCCGCCGCGCAGCTGCTCGCAGTCTTGGCATGGTCCGAGCTCCCGCGCGCCCACCGTCTTTGCTCTTTGCGCGCGCTCCATTCGGAACTTTCTTCTGCGCCTGCCTCTTCACCCTCTGCTCCTCCACCCACAATCAGAGCTCGCCCTCCAACTGCCTGCCGCGGGTCGCTGCACTGCCTCCGATCCTCTGACCCAACGTGAGTCACGCCCGTCCAGTCATTGCCTGGTCGCATCCTTCCGAAATTTCACTTCTAACCGTTCTTGCCCCGCCCAGCCTACGCGCTTGCTTAAAGCACCCACCTCTACTCTCTGCTTGCAACCAGCACCATTGTCGATATCACCATGTCCGACAACCAGATCCAGCCCGCTGAGGCTGCTCCCGCCGACGCCGCTGCCCCCGCCGCTGCCCCCGCCACCGAGGCCGCTCCCACCGTTGAGCAGACTGCCAGCGCGTCCGTTGAGAAGCCCGCTGAGGCTGTCGCCGACGCTGCCACTGAGGCTACCACCGAGGCTGCCACTGAGTCTGCCACCGAGGCTGTCACCGAGGCCAATAATGATGTCAAGGAGACGTCCGAGTCCAAGAAGGATGAGTGTATGTGCTTCGTGCCCCCATGCGCTCTCTCGACTGCTGTAGCGCGTAATAACTCGACTCTGCAGCTACCGAGGGTGCCAAGGACGACACGACGAACCACAGAAACCCTCGCGCCAAGCAGCAAAATTTCCAGAAGAAGCCGGCCTACGCCGGCGAGGAGTCTAGTGATCCCGAGGAGATCAGGAAGCAGGTTGAATTCTACTTCTCCGACTCTAACTTGCCTGTGGATAAGTACCTCATGGACAACGTCGCCGGCTATGAAAACAAGCCCGTTCCCCTCAAGCTTGTCCACGGCTTCACCCGCATGCGCCGCTTCCAACCCTACTCGGCCGTCGTCGAAGCCATCAAGGCCAGCGACTTCCTCGAGCTCACCGAGGGCGAGGAGGTGCGCCGTAAAATCCCCCTCGATAAGCAGTTTGGCAACCACTACGTCGATAAGAATTTACGCTTCATCGAGGACAAGACCCAGCCGCGCAGCATTTACGCCAAGGGTTTCCCTGAGGAGGACGAGATGACCCAGTTCAACATTGAAAAGTTCTTCCTGACCTACGGCCCCTTCAAGTCGATTCGCCTTCGCCGCACTCACCCCGATCGGAAGTTCAAGGGCAGCGTTTTCGTCGAGTTCGAGGACGAGGAGACCCAGAAGAACTTCCTTGCCCTCGACCCGAAGCCCAAGTATGAGGACAAGGAGCTGGTGTTCATGAGCAAGAAGGAGTACGTCGATATGAAGGCCAAGGACATCGCCGAGGGCAAGATCAAGGCTCAGCCCCCCCGGCCCCCGCACTATTCGACTAACGGTCCTACCCGCGGCCGCGGCCGTGGCGGCTTCCGTGGTCGCCGCGACGACAGGAATGAGAAGGGCTCGGATGGCAACTGGAAGGAGGGCCGCGACAAGTTCCAGAAGGGTCGTGGCCGCGGTGGCCGTGGTGGTCGCGGAGGTCGCGGTGACAAGCGCGGCGGTGACCGTAACCGCGACCGTGAATCAAAGGGGGACAATGAGGAGAAGGCCGCCCCTAAGCAGAAGGTGGACGCCAGGTTAGTGCACTGTGGTAGATTTCCAAGCTCAAGAACCATGACTAACTCCACATTTAGGGGTATTCCCATTGTTGAGGCGACCGAGCAGCCCAATAAGAAGCGTCCCGCCGAGGATGACGCTGCCGGCAACGGTGCGAAGAAGGCCAAGCCTGAGGAGGTCACCGCTTGAGATTTTCGCACCGCGTACGCTTCTCCACCTGCAGTCCGCAAAGCTTCAGGCCATGAGGGTATTCGGAACACCAGGGCCTCATGCCGTGCCCAAGGCGGCACTGCTTTCGTGAATGTTTCAATTCTGTTTTGCATATCGACTGGGCTCGCATCAAGTCACGTCGCATGCATGATGCGTGTGCCCTTTACGGGGTACTGGCGTAGGGGAGCTTGCTGAGTACAGCAGCACCAAAAAATGGGTCTTTTTTTTTTCTTCCTCATTTTCTCCTTGTCGATTTTCCTCGACTTCTCGGCGTCTTCACCTGAGTTTATGGGGATTGACTGATTGCTATTTTCTCTCAGGGCCCTTACGGTGGTGCACATAGATGGAAGGGGCACAGGAGATACCAATACCATCCATCCAAAAATTGACTGGCATTTCTGCCCTACGTGACTTTCTGACGTTGCAACGGTTGCAGTTTTGCCGCGCTTTCTCACACAGTGGAAGAGATGGCCTTCGTTCGGCCTATGGCTCTCCATCTGCCTCAAGTAAATTGGAAACGAGCAATGTGGAGACTGAGAAAAAGACCAGGTGAAGTAGATGCCGCATCAAGCACTCACTCCCAACTCCCACAAAGAGAAAGGTACATACACCAGGTCAGACCGGGAGCATACATTCTCTCTCTCTCTCTCTCTCTCTCTCTCTCTCTCTCCCCCTCTTATTTCCACTCAACCCGAGATGGATGGAATGGGGGTAAAGGTACACATGCATATGCGAGACATTATGCACAGCGATGACGGGGGGAAAAGCCAGCCAGCGAAGTTGCCCGAGGTTCCGAAGCTGAAGTCCGGACCTAAGGCGAGACCAGCAAAAAAAAAAGGAGTTGCGAGGTTATTACAAGGTGCGGGCAAGAAACAAAGGTGATGGGGTAAAAAAAAAAAAAAAAACTTGAAGGGTGAGTGAGCGATTTAGCGAAGCGGCATGCAAGGGAAATAAAATGCGTACATTTTATGTACTGTACATATATACGTGCATGCATACGCTCGAAGGAATCGAGGAAAGCAAGCATGCAAGTGGGAAAGGAAAGGTGCGCGCGATGCGGGGCCCCCGGAACGGGCGGGAGGGAAAAGTGAAGCGAGAATGACGAGGGGGGAGGAGTTCTGGGTATTCATGGACTTGGCTAGCGCCTCGCAGTTTCCTTGTTTGAGAACGAGTGGGTGGAACAGGATTTAGGCGAAACGGGAGAGAGTCGAATGAAGACTTCATCTGGAGCGGGTTGTATCGCTCCGCTTGGCCGAGACGCATTCGCCGCGGAGAACTGTGTACATATGTACTCTGTAGATCCGGGCAATGAGTTCTCCTGTTCGGCCTTTCGCATGGGACGACGAGGTAGGTATATGCATGCTTGTTTCAAGCGCCTGGGGGTGAGTGAGTCTGGACTTATCAGTCCCACTCTAGAGAGCCATGTTGTTCACGTCGATTGGCTGTGAATGCGGTTGGCACAGAATTTTGAGAAACAGCTACAAGCAGCTGCATAGTTTTTTTTTTGTTTTCTTTTTCATGATGGCCGAGAAGCCGGTCACAGTATGTTATATAAGCGGCATCTAGGAAATAGATGCAAGTGATGAAGAATTGGTGAAGTTTGGATATCAAGCAAGAATGTTAAGAAAAGTAGGCAGAGAACAGTAACGCTGAGAATGGGAAAAACCGGGGTATAACAAGAAATGGTGGCATCGAACAGTAAACAAGAAAAAGACTTTTCCAACGCCGTCGCCTAATGCGCAATTTTCCAGAACCTTGAACGTCAATGATTGATTGAAACCCCCAACGCCTGCGCTAGTCGCGAGAAGCCCAAGTAAATTTGCTGCTTCCGATGGATGAGAGGAAAGAGGATATGTGAAGGAAAGTAGAAAAGAATGTCGGGAGAGTGAAGATGCTAGCGCCTTGAAGTTGGCTTTGAGAAGTTTGAAGAAATATGTGCCGCAGCTCGAAGGAGGCGGAGTGACGGTCATTTCCCTGTTGACCATCGAAAAAGAAGGTGCAACCGTGGTGAGGCACGCTGCTTCCGGCCTTGGCTGTCACAGGTGGGCAGTGAGCAGGCACATGTCGAGCATGCAGCCGTCAGCACTCGATGTGTGCTCCACGTCCACCAAGGTAACTATGTTCCAAGGTGTCCCGAAAGCACAAGCTTGTTGCTGTTCGCTTCGCTGTCGCCTGCCAGCAAAAGCGGTAGACTCTTGGCCACTGGTCTCTTTGCGGACTCCTGGATGTTCTTGTGTATCGCATGGTCCCGTCTTTCAGGGCCAAGATTCCTTGTCCATGTTTCTTTTTGAACTCGCCCACCGGCCCGAGTTGTTGATTCAATCACCCCAGATAATCTGGGTCAGGCCCACGGAGCTCTCGGCGGTTTCGGATGATCCGGGCTTCTTCTTGACGCCACGGTTGCATAGGAACATGAAAGTGACGACGACTTTACAAATAGCGACAAGAAGCAGCGAGAGAGCCGAGTGTGCATAGCGATTCGCAATGGCACCGAGGAACGATCCACCAAGGATGCTGCCGATGAAGAACAGCTTGCGGTTGCGGCCCGGATTGTGCTTGTGGAGGATCTTTTGGTCATGAGCGAGCATGACCAAAGCGCCGGTGACCTGTTCGAGGGAATTAGCGCCGTGTGTGCCATGCATGTTTGTCGTCACATACCATTGTGGTGTTCACTTCAGCCATGCCGACTGATAGTGCGAGCGAGATTTGACCACCAGATGCAAAGGCAAGCAGAGCGATGGCGGCGGCAGCAAATCGGTCAGGTCCGCCCTCTCCAAGGACGCCAAAGTTATCTACCGAGTGCTTTCTGATGACACAAGCTGCAATGACCATGAGCGTCTGGAAAGCGTTGACAAAGATCAACCACCCGCGACGTTTCCTTCCGATGAAGTTGTTGAAGTGCCCAAAAAGCGAAGCGCCGGCAAGGAAGGAAACGAAAGACACGGCAATGTGCGTCTCGGTCTGCACCACAGCCTCGGAGTCCAAGGCAGAAAGGGCAATGGTGACAAGGTTTCCGGTTTGCTTGGAACAGAAGACGCCGTAGAAAGCGAAAGTCATGGCATCCTGGATACCGGTGGCGAAACTCAACATGTAGAGCTCAAGCTCGAGAAGAGTATCGACCGCGATCTGTTGGTTGAGGTAGGCTTGCCAACGCTTCATAGGAGGGAGAGTGAGGAGCTCCACGTCCGAGTCGAACGGCTCTGCACATTGAGCTTCAAGTGAAGCGGGTGTAACGGCTCCGCCTGCGTGACGAGTCAATATACATTCCCAAACTGGAACTAGTTGGCTCGGCACACTTACCGAAATCCGGCGTCTGGACTCTGTCCTTCTCGAGGTCTATGGTAGCAAGCGAAGTCCTGCGAGTGCTGCAGCTAGTGGGCGAAATGTTGTCGGCCATCTTGTCTTCGCATAGTTTGGCGATGCCAAAGGATTCTAGAAGAAAGAAGATGTAAGAAAGCCGACAAACGTCGAAGGCGGCAGATGGGCGCTGGGCCTGGGCTCTTGACGGGCCCTGTGTTCCTTTAAAGGACGCCAGCTGGACCTGGCTGGGTGAAGGGCCTCCAGCGATCTCCTCGCGCGGATCCGCGGTCGAGCCCAAAAAACAAGCATGGAATACGCTAGGGTGTGGTCATAGTGTCAAACAGTTAAGCTTCCATGTCCGGGAGTGGCGCACAGCGCAGTTGGCTTGCGGCTGCTCTGCTTGGCGAGATAAGGGCACGCATTTGGAGCGCCGATCGCAAGAGTCATGATGGACGTGCGGTATGAGGTTGGAAGTAAGGGGAGAAGCTTGCTGCCAGATGTCGATGGGCGCACCAAACGACGGAGTGCCCTCGCGCAGAAATCCCATCTGGCAACGCTTGTCAATGCCGCAAAAGATGTCTGTTGGCAAGCGGCTGGAGTCTTGTTGTGGAGCGGCCGAGGCGGGAGCGGCAGGCTGGCCGGTATTAGGGAGGTTCTGTAACGCTGGGGATTAGTACGATACACTCTAGGAATGGAGGGGGGTCTGCACGGCCCAGTTTTTAGAACGGCTCAAGACCCTGGCCTAGTCACCGAGATGTTGCGACTTTGATTGGGTGGATTTTTGCGCTATACCTTCTATGGTGGCACTTTTCCCACCTGTTCAACGGACTGCAACTCGTTTGCAGAGGCTGCAAGCGAGAAGCACACCGTATTATAGGACAGCCAACCAAGCGACTTGATCTGGCTCTCTTGTTGGCTGTCCCATAAGCCGGTGTGCCCCATAACCCGGTGAAAGACGTTACGTTGGGCGCCAAGTGTTGTGCAAATACGCCGCTTGTATTTACAGAGCCTCCCTATCCCGGATGGGCGGAGTCCACAGGCCTAATTAGGGCAGTGAAATTATTGTCGTGCTCGACCTACGTATCTCTCGGCGGGACTAGGCTGCCACATGGGCTGGTCAGTGGACGGATCGGCTCCCGCTTGTTTCCCGCCATGTTCGAAAGGGGCAGGAGATGCAGCAGGGGGTGGAGAAGCGGTGCGTCGCAAATAAACGAAACAGACGTACCGCCTCTACACGGGGCTTGGCAGCCACACGTCTGATGCCAAGAGGTTCCGCCGTGGCTGTAATGTGTGCGCGTTCGTGCATCACCAGTATCCACAGACGCTTCTTGGCAGGCAGCACAGTGCAGTGCCGGAGCCCGTAGCGCGCAGCGAATCCAAAACCGTGACGTTTCTGCTTGGCACGCGTCGGGCTCGGCGGCTGCTGTGGGCCCAAGCTGCACTGCCTCAAGCATCCATGGGTATACCGTCGTGGTGGTGTTGGGAGGGCGGCGCCGATCGCCACGGCGGCAGATCCGCACAGGACTCCCCCTCCCCCTGCCCGGGCCGCATCTCAGCCCAGCTGCCAGCTGCCAAGCTGCTTCATCGTCGCGCTGCTCTTCTATCATCATCCGTGTCGCCTGTCACGTAAGCCTTGCTATTCCTGTGCCCCGTCAGAAATCTTGCAACACGAGCCGAGCGCTCCCTCTGGGCCACCGCCTGCGCACCTGCCCTTGCAGCAGGCGTAAGCTCATTAAAACGCTTTGCATGATCTTCAGTGCCCAACTTCGCTTTGTCCGGTGCAGGTACCGCCCCCTTTCCGGTGCTGTGGCTAGCATGCTTATAGCAGACGCGTGCACGATGCCCTCAAATCTCTGGGCATGGTGATCGTTTTGCCCAACCGCAGCCTTGACCCTCTGGTGTAGCTGCCATCCGCGACCCACACCGCCAAGTCGGAAGCATGCCGCGGCGTCAGAATGTGTTTCCTTCTCTGACGCACGCTTCGTATCGCATTTGCGCCCAGAGTGCGCAAGAGATACTGCCGGCTTGGCTCGCCTCCATTCTTCGCCTGCAGGGCGGCCAATGCATAGCTTCGTCAGTGCGGGTCGCAGTACCACGCTTGGTCCAGAGCGCAAGGCGACGAGCAGTGGCAAGAAGCACGCCGGCGGCAACGTGTCTTCCGTATATCCGCTAGCCCCGGGTATTCGGAGTGATTAGCTTGCTCCTCGCACGCCAGTCAAAACATGGAGGCTGGACGTGAGGGGCGCGCGCGCCGTCAACTCCAAAGCCCCACGTCACTGGGATGGACGTCATGCTCGTGCACCACCAAGCACGCCTGGGCCTCCTGGTATGCCGACGGGTGCAGGAGTGCACATGATTGTGAAACAAACAGATCGAGAGCCATCGGAGTCGGATACACTCGAGGCCGTCAGATGATCGACCGAAAATCGTAATGGGTGGCGGTCCGTCTTTTCCTCTTCCCCAAGGGGATTTGCTGGATCGCCCGGTTCCACGTGGGTGCCAAAGTGCCAGACCGTCATGGAGCGCTCAAGTCTTCCCCGCTCTTTCTTCATCATCGCCGAGACCCAATTCAAATAGTGAAGCTGGCTCTGGCAGATTTGACCCCACAGCTGAGGTGGGAGCACAGGCGCATTTCCTTGTGGGGGAACCAATAAAGTGCATATGGAGGGTTCAACCAGAGGCCAGTCCTGCGAATACCCCAACCGCTGCGTTTCGAAGGCTGACAAACCACGCGAGGAAGGGGCTCGCAATTAGTTCGGAGTCGCTGTCGGGTGCAGCGTTACTGGAGCCAAGGGGATTTGGGCTCAGTTGGTACAGGAAGGCGAGCAAGTGAAGGCTGGCAGGTTGGAGACAATGGGGATATATGGGTTGTGGTGGGGAGAGGAAGCGGAAGCGGGAAGGGAAGAAGGCACGGCGTTGAGAAAAGCGATGGTGGGAGCTAGCCCAAAACGGGACACAGAGCTCAGGAACGGAAGGTGCGAGAAGACGCAAAGGCGGTTCGACGCTTCTCGAGTATCTGATCTCGCCCTGCTTTCGCTTGCTGCCGGAAACAGGACGGCCTTTGCTCAGTGTATCGCACGCTCACGCCCTACGCATGCGCCGCATCGCTCTCGGGCAAAGCAAAGTATCGAATTCATTCTCCCCTAAATCTTCTTCCCGTTCAGACATCACGGTGCCTCTGTACACCCTCCCCATCATCTTCCCCCTTTTCCATCCAATCAGCGCAGCATGCTCTCCGCCCCACCCACCACCTCCTATTCTCGCTCCATCTAATTGCTTCTACGCCCTGTAACGCGCACTGTTCTCTCACCCGAATCATACCCCGTGGCCTTGCTGTTGCAAATACTGAGCATCTCCCTCTCCGAACCACACGGATGAACCGTACCGACGTCTTATCAAACACAAGGCATGTCTCTCTCTCTCTCTCTCGCGGGACTTGGAAGAGCCGTCCGAATCAGTGTGCATTTCAATATCTGAGGGGAGTTCCTATCCGTTTCCATTTTGAAACAAACCAGCTATCCCCTGCCCCTCCTCGCACCGGTGCCGGCAACTGTGTAAGGAGATGTACGTATCAACCCTTTTCGAAATCAAACCCGCATTTAGACACCATCTTTCCACTATGAAAACCGAACCGAGATACACGGTACTCCAAAAGAGAGAGACCATGAATGAGAAAGAAGAGATGAAGGATTAAGCCGTTATGAACATGCTCGTCCGTATATCACTCCGAAAGACCAGCCGTGTTTATCATGCCCGCTGAACCCAAAGGACGGCAAAAAAAGAGAGAAAAAAAAGGAAAGGGAAACTGGCTGGAAGAAGGTGGGTAGAAGATCAAGTGTAGCTCCTCATCGCATCCTCATACCCACTGCCGCCCTTGAGATCGCGCTCGAAGCTCTCGGCGACGGCCAGCACGCGCTTGATGTGCTCCATGCTAAGCTTCTCACCCATGTTGACGGCGAGCGCCTGCGCCGTGCGCACCGCGTTCTTAATCTGCCGCCCGTTGAGGTCGTTGCGTGCCAGCGTGTTGTAGTCCTCGTCGCGGAACTCGGCCATGTCCGCAGTCTCCATCTCGCGCACCCGCCGCAGGAACATGCGCCAGATCTGCCGCTTGGCGTGGTGGCCCAGCTCCTCGTACCGCAACCCCATGTGGATGCGGCTCTGGAATGCGTCGTCGAACGTCTCGACCCGGTTGGTCGTCAGGAAGAGGATTCCCTGGAAGTACTCGAGCAGCCGCAGGAAGATGGACACGAGCGCGTTGCGATGGATGTCGTGCACCTGCCGCCTTTCGAGGAACACGTCGGCCTCGTCCAGCAGCAGGATGGCACCCCAGCTGTGGGCGATATCCATGATCTTCTGCAGCTCCTGCTCCAGCCGCCAGCTATCCGTCCCGAGCTCGCCCGCACTGACGGCATAGAGGGGGCATTTAAGGTAGTCCGCGATGCCTTCAGCAGTGAGCGTCTTTCCGACCCCGGGGGGACCGTGCAACACAAAGACTAAGCCCTTGCCCTTGCCTTGGACGACGTCGTCGATGGTTTGTGCCGCGTGGAACTTGTGGCTCGATACAAGTGCTTTGACGATGGACTTCTGGTCTTGCCGGAGCACGAGGGAATCGAAAGCACCTTCGTTCCACTCGATATCTCGGACCCCGGACAGTGAAAACTCCATCCAGCGCTTCTCGGAGAAAGCGAATCCCAACACCACAGGAGAAGCAATCAGAAGCTCTTCCTCGGTGAACTCATGCTTCGTCTTGCCTTCGTCATTGCCCTCTTTGGCACTCTCTCCATCTTCTGACAATTTTTCCAGCTTCTCGGTCTGAATCTCATTGCCCTCGTCGTCGATAGGGACTTGAATCACATGTGCTTCTTTCTTTTCGTCATACACAATCTTGAATCTGTACCTCTGTCGCTCCTCCCTCTCCTCGCCAAAGTTTTGAGGACCCTCCAGCTCGTCGTCAGACTCGTCATCGCTACACCCGCAGCTGGCGAAGTCGTACAACCCATCCTGGTCTTTGGGCTTGATCACAGAGATGGGGTAGTTGGGGTTGATGCGGCGGAATATTGCAGGATCGATCATGACCCGCCCGTTGATGTTGTGCTTCAGCACCATCTTCTTCCTCTTCTCGAATGCCAAGCCCTTGTGGAACCGGTAGTTCATTCCAGTCATGGTGACGAAGCGCTTGCCGCGCTCAAGAAGTTGCTTCCTGATGCCGTCCGGATCCTTGTGGTATCGGAGCGGGTATGTGGCCAAACTTGTGATCTTTCGAGGGCCCTTGAAGGCATCGACGTTGATCTCAATCTCGCCTAACCCAAAAGTCTTGCCGTCATACTCAAGATAACGCCCTTCGATGGAATACCAGTCTCCGCGGATGAAGGAAGATTCTTTGGTGGCATAGTCGACCTTGAAGCATCGCGGATCCTCGACCGATCCGTATGTCGTGGTGTAGGCAATAGTGTTGGGCTTAAAAAGTGCCCACAGGAGATCGAAAGTGATGTTGCCCGCCTCCAGCATGGGGTAGAGTGTCTTCTTAGTCTCGTCGTAGTCCTCATCCAGATAGCCGATCATGACCTTGCAGTGGGCAGCCATCAACTTTAGCCTCCGCCTGGTCTTCTTCTTCTTCTGCTTCCTCGCCCGTGACTTCAGCGTCTTTTTCGCATAGCGACGAAGCTCTTCGAGGTAGAGGAATAGCATGTTGGGATCGACGCAAGGCTGCTCCTCCACAAGCGAGACGCCCTTCACATCCTTCATGACCTCTTGCAACGCTTCCTTCAAGAGCTTGGACTTGATGTCAACCACCGTATTCCTGTACTTATTCTCCCAATCGAACCTCCTGCGCACGTTGAAGATGGTGGAATTGAACTCGTCCACGGGGTCTTCAGCGCTTTCTGTGAGTTTGTAGTTGTGGATTTTGCTGTCCCACAACTCGTCCACGCGTTTGAATTCCAGTGTGCTGGCGCGCTTGCCCGACGAAGAGGACTTCTTCCCCTTCTTCTTAGTGTCCCTTTTCTCCTTTTTCAATTCCTTCAACGCCTTGAGGTCGCCAGCGAGCCTTTGCAAGCGCAATTCCGAAAGCTCAAGCGGATCCGGGGGAGCCAACGCTCTCCTACGCTGCTGTTGCTGCTGCTGCTCTTGCTTCAGCAGCAGCAACTGGTTCCGCTGCTGGGTCGACAATTTCACTAGATGGCCCGACAGCGACCCATCCTCGGAAACTTCATCCGCCGTCGCCGTCGCGTCCGACTCGTCCAGCTCCTTGGCGGCGGCGCGACGAGCCTTCTCGGCCTGGTGGCGCCGACGCGAGCGCTTCGTCTTCTCCTTTTCCCTCTCCGACTCCGAGTCCGACTCCGAGTCGGAGCTCGAGTCGCTCGAGCTGCTCTCCGACTCGGACTCGGAAGACTCACTCTCCGAAGACGACGAGTCGTACTTCTTCGACTTCCTCCCGTGCTTCTTGGCGCCCTTCCGCTTCGCCTTCGCCTTCGCCTTCGCCTTCCGCGCCCTCGCCTCCTTCTTCCCGGCCTTTTTCCTCGCCTTGAGCTGCTGCTGCTCATCCTCGCTGCTGCTGTCATCCGCCGCCGACGACGCCGTCGACCCGGTATCCCCCGAGTCGTCATCCTCACTGTCCGCCGTCTCGGACTCGTCATCATCATCATCATCACTGCTGAGGTACTTCTTCTTGCCGTGATGCTTGCCCCGCTTCTTCTTCGCCCCATGGCGCTTGTGGTGGTGGCAGCGCGCCGTCGCCGCCGCCGCCCCGCCGGCCTTCTTCTTCGTCGTCGACGACGACTTCTTGCCCTTCTTGCCCTTGGCGGCGGACATGGCCGACTTCTTGTTGACGCCGCCGTCCTGGGCGTTTGAATTGGACTCCGCGGCGCCTCCGCCGGCATTCAGCTCGGCGGTGGCGGAAGGAGGTGACGACGACGACGGCGTTGCCGGCTCGGCCGAGGCATCGACCTTCACGACGACATTCTCGTCGGCGGGTTTGTCCCGCGCATTGTCCATAGTGGAGGGTGGTAGGTAGTTGGTACAGTCCGGCAGGTAAGAGCGGTATTTCCGTGCCCTGAGCGGTGTGGCTTGACCGGGCGGGCGGGTCGGGAGACTGCCGCTTGTGGATGTGCGGGGAGTGAACGGGAGGCGGGAGAAAGTTGAATTGATGGGTGGGTTGGGGGAGCAACGACGATGGCGAGAAATAGGATTAGGTGAGGCAGGGCAGGAGACAAGAGCGGAAGGGAGGGCGGAAAAGCGGAAGGAGGGGCGGCGATGTTGCTTTTTCAGGAGCGGTCGGCACGGCGATGAACGAGGCTCACAGGCTTATTACGTGGACAGGAAATTGGACCAGCGGAACGACGATGGGCAGGTGGTTTGCTGAAGTCATCAGACCAGGCGCGTGCAGGGTGGGCTGCAGCAGGGCTGGCGGTAGTGGCTGCTGACGGTAGGGGCGAGAAGGAAAACAAAGCAACGGTGAGAAGAGAAGGATAGTGCAAGCAGCCCCCGCTGCTGAGAAAGAGGGATGGTGTAACTGGGAATGCCGGAGCTTGGCTTGCTGCGCTGGCTCCTGTAGTGCCTCGGGGTTTGGTGGCTACTGCATGAGCTTTGCGTGCCACATGCGACCCGGGCGCCGCCATGTTAAATACCCTTCGTTTTCGAGTGCGCGAGCGCGAGGCTGAACAAGGCTGCTGCCTCGTCCCGACCGCTGCCTCTGCCGGCGTGGCCAATGGCCGTGCATTGCGCGTCACCAACGCGCTTACCGGGCGTGCAGCCTTGTCCGGCTAATCCAGTCATCCCACCCAGCGACATGTGCGCCCTCGACCCTCTCAGCCTCCCAGTCTCGCGTCGATAATTGCCACTCCACGGCTGCCTACCGTCTCGCCGAGATATCACATCCGCTTGTCCACTTGCCCACTTGCCGTCGTTCCTCTGGCCCGTTGCTTCGCCTCCACTCAGCGCTTGCTAGAGGTGCATATGCAAGTGCTGCAGCTAGGCATCGCCAGCGAGATGTTGGAGCTGCATCTCCGAAAAGCCCGGCTTCATTTTGAGCCCGTGGGCCTGTCATGCTACCCAGTCGACACATCGATGCAGCCTTCCACAAGCACTGACTTCGAAGCAGCCTCGCTTTCCATGCATCGCTTGCTGGACATAACCAGGGTGCTCCTTTCCGTTGCTCAAGCGCTTACCCAATAAAGCAAGCGAGCGCGCGTAGAGAAAAAGAAAATGGACAAACGGGAGGCTTGCATTACCATCTACTGCATTCCATATGTTCCCAAAACTTCCGACCTGCATCTCAATGCCGCTGCTGCGCCTCCCCGTGCCGTTCCTCCCCCCTTTCCCCGAGTTCTCCCCCTTTCATATGACAGGGATCACCATCCACCGCCCCTCACGAGCTTGTTTGGGAGTCCTTCTTGGACTTCATGTGGCCCAGCCCGTGTGGATGAGCCGTCTTCATCTCTTCTTCCGGCACCCCTCCTGGCAATGAGCCCGTCGAAACGTGCTCTTTCCCTTGGACAACTCCCGCCGTCGGCTCTGTAGATGGGCTGGCCGCCTGGTCTTGCGCCGCTATGCCGTTACTTGCGAGCTCTGGGTTAGAGATGGTCGGGATAGCCTGCTGCTGCTGCTGAGATCTGACAGGTGACGCGTCTTCAGAGCTGCTGCTCGTAGCCTGAATGATTTCCTCGCCGTCACGCCCATGCGCCTTTAAGCCCATGGCCTCGCCGATCGTGTCTTCCGTAGTCACCAGACCCGCGCTGTCCTGCGTCTTTACGCTGCTTGCTTTTGACAGATTGGGGCTGCCGCCGGGAGGCGTCTCGGTCCGCAGGCCAAGCTCCTTTGCCGCAGTTCCGGTATGCGCTGACGGCTGTCCGCCTTTCCAATCGGCGGGCTTGGACTGGGGCACCTCCTCGCCCACTTTTGGCTCCGTAATCACCACCCCTGGATGGCCCGTTTCTGAGTCGGGGATGGCTCTCCAGACGACCGCTATCTTGTCGAATGCTCTGGTGCCTTTCCGGCTGCTGCCCTTGATGCCGTCCATCTTGTCCCATTCAAGCTCGAATGTGCCAGAAGCATCAGCCTTTCCGTTCTGCTCCGGGCCGTTGCCTTCGAAATACGTGTTGAACCAAACATGCGCAACTGACGTGACCATGGTGTAACCGTACAAGGCACTGTTGCGGCGCTCGAAATCGATGTTGATGTCGCTGGTCGGGAGTACCACTGGCTTGGACGGTTTGAATATGATGTCACCGTGTTCAGACGGACTGTCGCTTTCGCTCTCCTGCTCGTCCGAACCTTGCGGCAACTCCTTGTTGGCCTTGCGATCCACCGGTGTAGACGAGCCCGATGTCTGGTCCTCCTTGGCCGCCTTCTCCAGCTTCCGCTGCGCAAGGATCTCGTTGACTACATCGGCGAGGCCGCCCGTGTCCTTGACGGACCCTTTGATAATCTGTCGCTCCGCCCGGCTGAAGGTGTGAAACGTCTTGATCACTTTGCCCTCGTCGACGAAGCCATCAACGCTGACCTTGACGCCATTTCGGACGCCCCAGGCGTGGACCTCGAGGATCTCGATCTGGCGCTCGACGTACACCTTACCGCTCTTCGTCCACCGATCGACGTAGCTCACCCACCGCAACTGGCTCGGGATCGACACGCCAGGGCCGAAGCTCGGCCGCATCCTCCTCTCAGTGAAGCGCTTCAGCGCGTCCTCGGCCTTCCAGCCCTCCTCGGCGATCAGGTACGAGCAGCTGACGGTGCCGGAGCGGCCCTTGCCGGCCTTGCAGTGCACGACGGCGACGTTGTCCTTGTGCGCCTGCAGCCAGTTGCGCATGCTCGCGACGATGCGCGGCACCAGCGCGAACGGCGGCGGGTGGTGGTCGGGCCACGGGTAGTGCCAGATGCGTCCGTATACCTCCTCGTCCGGGTAGCCCGTCCCCTCGGCCCGGAACTCCCAGATGGCCCACCGGTCGCGGTGGTGCTTGTCCAGGAACTTCACCAGCTGGTCGAGCGGGTTGCGGTACGCCCGCTGCGGATAGGTCCCGCTCGGCCCCGACGTCGCGATGATCGAGTCCGTCACGTAGCACAGGTCGAGCCCGGCTTCCGGGTGCCGCGCGCGCGGACCCGCGACGATTTGGCGGAGAAGGGAGGCCTGTTCATCGTGCGAAAGCTTGTGTTAACCTCGGGGTTCATGGATACGGGGCGTTGGCAGAGAAGGCTGAGCTACGCACCATGACGCGGTCAGGTGCGAGATGGGATTCTCAAATTTGACGGTGGAGGGATGACGGTCATGCCACGCAGCGTTGTTGGGTTGATGTCAGAAGGCGTGCGGGCGGCGGGCTCATGGCTCGTGTGAGGACAGAGAGCTGGGTGAATGGGTGTTGTCTTTGGAGCTCAGTGGGCAAGATCAATCATGGCCTGCCCTGGCACCCTGGCACCTGCCCGCGCGCCGTTCGGCTGCCTTTAGCGCGATTTACGTCATGACCAGCGGTCCCCCGGGCCAACACCACATCAAGCCATGCCAAGAAGTCAGATCTTGTGCTTGTCACTTGTCGCCGCAGTCACCCTGCAGAATCAAGTCGTCACAGGGCTCAGTTCGCCTTCATTGGTGCCTCCCTGCATCCGTGTCTCAAATCCCCTATCGCGTGAGCTCCGTGTCCTGCTCTGACGCCTTGCCCCAATTGGCGTCCAACCACTCTCTCACAAACCTGACGTTCTGAGGGTCCACTCCGCACTCTTTCATCTCTTCCACAACCTCCCACGCACGTGCGTCTTGCGCCCGCGCGCACCGCCGCGCCATTGCGAGGAATGTGCCGGCCCGAGGTACCCATCCGCGGCTTCGCATCTCCTCGTAGTATCGGAACGCATCGTCGTACTTGTCTTGCTCCATCAGACAGATGAGCAAGAGGCGGTCATACGTCAGCGCATCCGGTTCCACCTTTCTCTCCACCATCTCCGCCGCCAGGAACATGGCGAGGTCCTTGCGCTTAGGGCATCCTCGAAACAGGATGTTGAAAGTTGCCGTTGACGGGCCATCCTCGCATACTGTGTGCAGAGCCTTGTATATGTCGATCGCTGTATCCAAGTCGTCGCGGCTGACTGCTGCTTCGATCAACGCGTTGACTGCTGCGAGAGGAGCCTTGTAGCCCTCGTCCTTTAGCTTCAGCAGCTGTTCGAACAGTTGCAGTGGGCGTTCGGCATGCGCGCACGTCCACCGAACAAGCTTCCTTGTTGAGTAGTCATCCGGCGGCGTCCCACTGGCCTGCATGATGCATAGTACCGAAAGGGCCGTCCGCATGTCGTCAACTTGGATGTATGTGTCCACGAGCATTTCATAGTGCTGCTGTGTAAACACCTCTTTCCGCTGGCTCAACACACGGAAAACATCTGTTGCCAGGTCGCCGTCCCCGACTCGCGCTGCAACACCAAGAATATTGAAACAGGTGCCGGATGGAGGGTTGAGATAACCTGGGCCAACTTGACGTCTCCAGATGTAGTCTATTGCCGCAAACTAGCAATCTGTCAATTGGAAGGATGGGCATCGGCGTAGATGTGCAAACTCACATTGTACGTGTTGCTAGCAGCATCAAGTAAGCTGGACCACAGTGTCTTCGAAATTCCGTGCTCGCCAGACTCGACTCTTTGCTGCACAATCCGGAGTGCTTCATCGACCTCTTCAACGTCACATAGCATGTAGATTGCCATGTCGTATAGCCAGCTCTCAATGCGGATGCCTTCAGAAACCATATTATCCATGCTCCTCAGCGCCATCTCAAACTGACCCCCCCGAAGAAGACCCACAACCACGTCGTGGCGGCCGGCGGCCGAAATGTTGAGCCATCTCTGGCGCATGTACTCGGTAATGGCGTCTGTAAGAAGGTAGTCCGGATGAGCGGCGAGGACCTTTGTCAGGGTCAGTCCCGCAGCAAGCATGATCCATACACAAGTGCACGCACCTTGAGCATGTTGTGACATATTTCAGCTGTCGGCTCTAGTCCTTCCTCTCCCAGTTCCCTCAGCAGCGCAGAAGCTCTCGCCGCGGAACCGTTTTCCGCCGATACGTTTGACAGGATGGCTGCAGCGTAAAGAGCCACGTTCGGCGTTTCTCCCCTCTTCGTTAGGAGGTAAAAAATCAGGCGGTCGGCCGCCTCCACGTTTCCATCCGCTGCACATCGACGCAGGCGGGTGTAGAGTTGCGCCGTCTCGATGTTATCAAGTTCATCATCCGAAGCCGAAACCAGTCTCTCTTCATATGCGCGTTTCTTCCTCATTCCTAGGAAGGGCTGGGCTCCGGGCGAAACCAATCGCAGTGGTGGCCCTGCGGTGCTCGAATGTCGGGCACATTGCGCCGGCGAGGGAGCGCTTTTCGAGTAGAGAACGCTTGGGCGGCGAGTCGGCTTGTTCAGGAGGGCACGTCGGAAGCCAAGGGAGAGGCGCGCATATGTGGGACAGAGCGAATGCCACAGCCGGTCAACAATGAATGGTGGCGTGGTCATTGGGAGGGATGTTGGTGTTGTTGTTGTCGAGGCGAAGTCTAGCGTTTGCGGAACATGGCGCGGAAGCTCTCCGCCCGCAACATTTGGCTGCCTGTGACAAGCATTCGATCGACAGGTACAATCCCAATCCACCGCGGCTCTTTCTCACTGACGCCTGGCGTATTTTTAGGGACGGGTCAACTTGGCAAGGCGAGCAATTCGGCGACAATGCGCGCATGATCTGGTATATTGCAAAACTTCGTGACGACATTAACGACTCAACATGTGCGCCGAAACGTCTTTAATTTTTCCGCCATGCTTCGGCTCCAGTCCTTTCTTGGTGCTAGCCAACCTTCAAACCCGTAGAAACGGTTTCTGCGCATGTGCGCGTCCACCACGTTTCTTCCACGACGATTCAGATCTCTCCGACGCCAGCCCTTTCCACCAGAAGGGCCCCTGTGGTATACACGAACACCCAGCCCGAGATGTCTCGCAAGCTGCATGCGCCCTAGCGTTCGACATTCCAAAGCCAATTCGGGGATATGTTCCTCCCACTGCAATTGCCCAGAGCTCATGCGCCACGGCCGCGGCCACGGCCACCACGACCTCCGCGGCCCATTCCCCGGCCTCTATCGCCACGTCCGCCGTGGTCTCCACGTTGGTGACCACCGCCACGGCCGCCACGGTTGGCCTGGTCACGCTGTTGTTGCTCCTTCACCAAGTCGATAATCTCGTCGGGCACGCGCAGGTACTTGATCTGGACCCAGGTTAGCGGTGGTCGGCAGAGGAAGCGGGCGCAGAGCAGCGTACGTTGTTGCCACGGATGTAGACTTCGGGTAGCCTCCAGAAGCGGTCTCCATCGGGGCTCGTTTGCACAACCTCCTTCAAGGTCAAGTTCATCCAGTTGTCGCAATTGACCAGATGGCCGTTCAGCGTCTCGCCGTTCTTGAGCTCAACGAGCATGGGATGGCCCTGGGCGGCATTGAGAAGGCCTAAAGGCAGCTTGAAGACGCAGAGTCAGCACCTGCATGTCCGCGTCATTCAATAGCAAGCTCGGCGGTGGCAGCTGCGGGGGTTGGCTCACCATTGCGGAGGGTGGGCTGGCGGGGTGCGGAGGGGCGTTTCAGGAGCGGTTCGAAGTGCGCGGCGGCAGCTGGGACAGCGGGGTGCAGGGAGACGGTTCGCAGATTAGCGCGCGCGCTGGGGTGCGTTGGATGGCGGTGGTGGTGAATGGCTATACGCAAGGGCACAAGCAGCGCGCCCGCGTCACAGCTCGAGGCTTGGCGGGCGACGACCTGCTGCTAGGAGCGCTGCGGGCCGACGAAGGCTCCGGTGGCCGGTGCTACTAGTACTACCTACTAGTGTGGCAGTAGCGGCAGCGAGCATCTGCCGGGGCTGCCGGCACGGGCGAGGAATGGATGTCACTGTCAGCATCGACAAGGTTCTCACGTGCGCTGGGGGCCAGGGCGCGCTCTCGGGCGTGCTCTCGGGGGCGCGCGCACCCACTCAGCGGCGATCCCCTGGCAGCAGGCTCTCCTGCGCGGGCTCGCGGCGCAGCTCCGACCTGCGGGCTGCAGCACGGCGGCGCAGGTCGCGCGACGCCGGAACAAGAGTGTCGAGCGCAACACGCGTGGCTCGGGCTCGAGCAGGCGCGACCGGGCGCATCGTGTGGCCGGCAGCGCCAGTGTACAGTGGCCCGAGCGCGAAGGGCCTCTTGCAACAGCGCCTCGCCCCCCGAGGCTGACGCGGCATCTGGCGTTAAAAGTCACAGCCCTACCCCGTGCAATCCTGCTGCCTGTTGCTCGACTGTCCGCTCCTCAGCTCCACTACTCCGGCCTGTCGCTGTGCTACTGTTCGTGTGTTGGTTCCAGTTGACGTTTTGCTACACCTTCCCCGTGCCGGCTACCACTCGACTCTGCGCGGGGACAGCCTCCCTCCGCCATGCGCGCTTCGTTCAGGCACGCCCTCGCCCTGCTGCCGGCCCTCGCCGCAGCCGCCGCCCTCCCGCCGCCCGCCCACCGCGCCCTCGCCCGCTCCCAGGCCCCGGATGACGTGAAGCCCGTGGTGCTCGAGCTCGGTATGCCCTCGTGTTGCCCTCACCTCCACCATGTCGCTTGCTGATGATCGCCAGACGCTCAGAACGCGCAGGCAACCTTCAGCGTACCCTGCCAAGGCTGTCTTGGCGTCGCCGATGACGAA
Organism: Diplodia corticola; assembly: GCF_001883845.1. Classification (NCBI taxonomy): domain Eukaryota; kingdom Fungi; phylum Ascomycota; class Dothideomycetes; order Botryosphaeriales; family Botryosphaeriaceae; genus Diplodia; species Diplodia corticola. Next base: position 255,764 of record NW_017971502.1, read on the forward strand.
TCTCTCGTATGCTGCGCTGTCTTAAACCACGCCGTCGCCCATGCTGACTCTGTGCCTCAGGTTTTCGACTTCCAAGTCTTCCCCTCTGCCCAGCCGTGCGGCGAGGCAAACATCACCCTGAACGGCCACCAGCTGAACCAGGAGTGGAATGGCATCCGCGCCCAAGGCAACGGCACCATCTCGAGTTCCAACAAGGCCACTGCCGACCATGAGCCCGACCACGACCTCGACCTGTCCTGGGAGACCGCCTGTCTGTTCGAGTCTCTTTCCGAATCCGACGCCAGCGAGTACGGAGACGATGTTGCTCAACTCTTGACCGTCAACATCCAGAAGGTCGACGACAAGGGCGTCCGCTCCCCTGCCGGTTTCTCCGTCTCCTTCAAACAGACTGCTCGCAAGGTCGAGCTCCTCAGGCTTGCCACTAACCCCGTCTCTCTCCCGGACGCCCTTGGCGGCCAGGACTGGCGCGACCCGCCCGCCGACCTCCGCCTCGTCTCTGTCGACTTCGCAGACCTGCCCGAGGGTTTCTTCCGCCAGAGCGCTTCCATCGAGGACGAGATTGAGACGCTGCGTCAGCTCGAGGCCGAGGAGAAGCAGATACAGGAGCGTATCCGCCTGCAGAAGGCAGTCATCCAACAGCACATGAGAGACCATGCACACTCGCTAAAGGACGAGTTGAAGACCTGCAACAATCTTTCCTGCGTCTTCGGCGCCTTCCTCCACAAGGCTCACGGTGCTGTACGCATCATCTACATCCACCTGAGTCCAGGTCCGCACTACCCCCACGACGACGATATGGACCGCCCGCCTTTCCCCTACCACGGCCATCCCGAACAGGCTTTCGCCGACATTGACGGGCCGCCTCACCACCCCGGACCCCACGCCATGAAATTCGACCATCACCAGCCTGGACCGCCCCCGCCGCCTCCTTTTGATGGACCGGGAGGCTATGGACCACCCCCTCCTCCTCCGCCGCCTCCCCCTCCTTTCGGTGGTCCAGGAGGCTATGGGCCGCCTCCGCCGCCTCCGCCGCCTTTTGGTGGCCCGCACGGCCACGGTGGTCCCCCGCCGCCCCCGCCGCCCCCGCCGCCTGGTTTCGATGGTCCAGGCGGCCGCGGACCACCCCCTCCCCCTCCGCCCCCGCCCCATGGGCATCATCACCATCATGGCGGACCTCGCCCTGTCCACGGCGTTCTGATGGCTTTCGCCTCTTTGACTGGACTGGCCTGCGTTTTCGGCTTCATCCGTCGCAACTGTTGCACCCTGCGTCAGCGCACCGAACGTCGTGCCACTCGCGAGGAGCGTCGCACTGCCAGACAATACCGTCGCCTTGCTCGCCGCCACGCCTGGAAGCAATGGTGGAACGGAAGCGACGACGACTGGGACCGTAGGGCCGATTACGAAGAAAAGAGGGCCCTGATTCTGGACCAGGAGGACAGACTCGAGGAGGCCATGCAGGAAGAAATCAAACACCTGCGGACTGCTCATGAGCTTGCCCACGACATTGTCCAGGCTGAGCAAGGAAGGGCTTCTCCGGCTTCCCCCGGACCGTCGACTTGTCCTTGTGTCAATGCTCATGCCCACAACCACGTGCACACTCACCCTCAGATGCACGCCTACCCGGGACCTCCCATGGAGCCGCTCCCCCAACCCCATCACGTGGCTCACGGAATGTACACTCCGCCCCCGCCGCACAACATGTCTCGTACGAGTAGCCTTCCTTCGTACAAATCTGATCTAGGTAGCGTGGACACGGATGACGCTCCTCCGGCGTATGAAGAAGACGCTGATGGCAGCGACATTGTTGTCGATGGTTTCCGCGAGTACACCCCTTCCGTCACTACCGTCTTCACTCCTGAGAGCAGCATTCCGGACGTCTCTCCGCGCCCCAGCTTCGACACTATGAGGGAGCCTGTGGAGCCCATGGAGTCTGACATTGTCGAGTCTGCCGGTCTGGACCGCGACAGGAAGAACTAAGCCCCTTATTGCATCAACCCAATGTGGCGCCAAGGCTAGAGGCGCTCAGGGGCTGTTTCATCTGACATGGGCCGTTTCTTGAATATTCTTAACTTCATTCCCATTCACGTTTCAAGACGGGGAGGCACACTAGCATCATGGCGAAAAGAGAGGAGACGACCAAGAGCCGGACATGAGCCGCATCAGAAGCGACTGTGCAGATCACGAAACCAATTGACGACTTGATTTCATGCACAAAATAGTCTACTTTTCATTTTTACTCTTCACTCGCAAGCATGCGCATGATCGGCATAGGTAAGTACGTTTGTATGTTTTGGAGATGGATTTAAACGTTACGGGATTTTCACGGAGTTCCATGAGTTTGGGTATGGCGTTATTCGGAGTGGACTTTAGTAGGCCGCGTAAGCCTCGTTTCAAAGAGCAACAATTCCACAAAAAGCTCCTCAGCCACAGACCACGCGCAAATGCAAGCGCGACCGATGGCACGGCTATGGCTTTTGCTCTCCAGTCATTTGTCGTAATCTTGCAGTAGCAGCGAGTAGCAAATGGCACGTCCAGTAAGATACAGACCATGGCACCTACACACACGTCTCGGCACGTGAGGTGACCAGTTAATAATATCATGAGAGAACATTACATGTGCACCATGAACGCATCTGTCTAGCGGCCAGTTTATTATCAGGCACAACTGCTTTCCCTTCCTACGCCTAGCTTGTGCTCTCCCTGCTCTTGACTTCCCAGTACACCAACGCCTGGCCGTCCTCCAAGCCCCAATCGCGATCTCTCTCTCTCCGAAACGGGGAAACAAGCTCAACGACCAACGATCCCTTCCAGAACAAGGAGACACAAGCAGCTGCTGCGCCCCGCCGCCCATCATCATTCCCAAAATCCCGGGACCGCACCTAACCCGCAATCGGCCAACCCAGGAATCCCCAGCCTCTCGCGATAATTAATGCAAACTCCCCCCTCTCCCCCCTTTGCAAGCGCATGCGGCTTCGTCGGAAGAGAGAGAAAGAGAGAGAGAGAGAGGAGGAGAGATGAGAAAGTACACCTAGAGGAGCTAAGCCTCCCCCATCCTTCCCGCCACGTACGTACGTGGCATGGCTTGAGGGCTTTTGACGTGGCCGTGACCGCGTCATGAGCAGAGCGCAGACCTTCTAGAACTCGTGCCCTGCCTGCCGGCCGGCGGACAGGAAGCTGAAAGTAGATGGCTTTTTTTTGTTTCGCAAGCAATTCCCCGGCTGGGTTTAACGTTTTTTATCATCCCCGATGGCGCTTATACCTTGGGCATTGGCGGCATAGGCCGCCTCGGAGCGGTATAGTTGACACCCTCGGGGTTTTTGATTGACGCTTACCTCCGAGGCTGAGAGGGAGGGAGAGAGAGGGAAATATTGACAGTCGTCACGTTTGCCGATTATTGGCAAAAGCTTGCAGGGGTGGGGGGTCGATGGAGCTAGCCAGCAACGACAGCCCTAGTCGAGGAACTTTCAAGGTTCTTGGTCGATCTTCGCGAATGGTTGGTTGATGTAGCGGCGGGGGGGTTTTTTTTATTCGACGACATGACACAGCGCGAGTATTGGTCTAGAGAGAGGACGTGGAGCAAAAGTATCAGGCTTTGTTTTATGTGTGAACGCGCAATCCAGCTCCCTTGCCTGAAACTGTTTCCTTGGATATCCGCCACCAGAGCGCCGCACATACACGCACGCTCTCCCGGTTCAACTTTCCTTTCCGTGAAGCCATGCACAGCCTCCTCCAACCCCTCCTCTCTCTCTCTTTCCCCCTCCCCACACAGACCCCATTCCTCGAAGAGGATGCAGCAAGCATACGTAGTAGAAGCCCCACCATCAGACTCGAGTGGCCTCACATCCAACTCCCCCCACCCAATCAAGACCCCAAATCCGTGGTGACCGGGGCACCATAGTACCCATTCATCTCAAGCTTCAACAACAGCCTATCGATCGTGTTCTCTTCCTCTACCACCACGTCACGCCCATCACCACCGAGGAGAAGGCCAACACCAGCACCGCGGCCGGCGGCAGCAGCCCTTCTCGATCCACGCTTCCCCGTCAACCCGCGACAGACGGTCATGAAGACGTTGACCTTGCTCCTAAACAGCATGTGCATCTCCCTCACCTCGCGCGCCTCCTCGGCGGAAACGGCGACGGCCGTAAGCTGTTGGCCGCCGCCGCCCTGTCTGCCGCCGGCCGGGCCCGAAGCCGCGGCACCAGCAGCACCGCCACTGCTGTACGCGCCGCCATTGCTGCTGCTGCTGCCGCTCGCGCGCTTCGCAAACGCGAGGATCGTCTCGAAGATCTCCTCCAACAGGCGCATGACCTGCTGCTGACGACGCCTCAGCAGGAGCGCGAACATGACGCGATCGAGGCACTCCTCGTGGGCCGCGCGCACGCTTTCCAGCCCTTCCACCACCAGCCTGCCGAAGGACGAGTCGCCGTCAGTCCCACCGACCTCGTCATCGCCGTCACCACACTCATCCTCTGTGCGCATCCGCCGCTCGAGCCCGTCCAGGCCCGCCTCGAACGCCTGCCACGTCTCGCCGATGCCCGAGTCGAAGAAGTAGGCCGACACGGCGCTGACGAAGTGGTGCGCCTCGTTGCGGAAGCACCTGCTCTCCCACACGCCGGCGACGCCGCCCTCGCGCGGGAGCTGGTGGTTGACGACGAAGAGCATGCGCACGATGCGGAGCAGGAGCCGGAAGCAGCTGTCGTACTTGTCCAGCGCCGACGCGGTCATGACGAGGTTCAGCGGCGGCGGCGGCGTGTATTGCAGTCGCAGGAAGTCGAGCGCGTACAGCGAGTTCGGGTCCATGCACTTCTCGATCTCGTCGTTGGAGAGGACGCGGATCGAGAAGCTGAGGTTGCCCGGGAGATCGGGAGTCTCTCTGAGACGCTTTTCCTGCTTCTTGTAGGAAGCGTGGTTCTTCGCAGAGCGGTATAGCCTTGATGAGTGATAGCTTTCGCTCAGGATGCCCATGAGCGCGAGTCGCAGCTCAGAGCTGGCCGGTGGCCATGTTGACCGTGACCCCAGCTTTATTCCCATGGGAGCTCCGGTTCGCACGGTTCCTCGTCTTCTCTCTGCAGTCTCAAGTTCCGGACTGAGTAATGCCGAAGTCAGCCGGTACATGAACATACCATCACCTAGGAGCTGATACTGCCGCTGCAAAGAAAGATGGAGACGTAAGTTGTGTGATCGAAAGAACAGCCTAAGTGTTGTTGCGTTGACTAGACGAGCTTGTGCACGAAACAATGGAGTCAGAGAAAGAGTTGGAGTCAGCGCTATCGGCGGAGCGAACGTATAGACGCCTTTATCCGGGTGGCTCTGTGGGGATATGGATGAAAGAACTAGCGAATGCAGAGTAGTTGCTGACGCACTCTCCTCATGAGCAGGGTCCTGGTCGAAAACGTCAATCGTGTCGAGGATTTCGCGCTCATAATTTGCTGGCTCCATGACTGGCCTGGTGTCCGTACCATCATCCGAAGACCTCCTAGCGAACTGCTCATGGTCTGTTGAAGTAGGCTTGTATTTTCTAATAGCTTCGGCCAAACTCCTCTCGTAATTCTTGGCTTTGGCGGCAATGCTCTCCATATCTTCCCAACCGAACTTCCAGTCGAGAGGCGGGGCGTGTAGGCCAACCTTGTGAGGAGCGCACAAAGGATGGCTTGGATGATGGACTTCGAGGAAGCGTAAGCTCTTCCCAGTCTCGAATAGAGTCCGGCCGTCCTCGTCGGGGATGAATGTTGGCATATTCTCAGATCTGTAAAAATGCTCCGGTGGTGGACGAGGCTCATTTTGATCCTCCGATGTCTCTTCTACGCCAACAAATGTGTGCTTAACGTCTCCTTTGGTGAAACCGGTTTTGAAGCCGCGGCGAAGCCCAGCCCATTCAGCAGCAAATTCGAGCCAAGGATTGCTGACGCTCTTGAGGATGTCCAGAAAGACGGACCTCAACCAAGTATCGTCTTGTTCCATGTCGTGAACGTGCGTGTACAACAAGGTGATCAAATCCTCGTTCGTGGATAGCGGTTTCACCTCGTCGGTAACGGCTTGGACCTTCAGTAGTATTTGGTGAGACCGACGAAACAGCTGCTCAAGCTGCAACAAGCTCGATACGGCATTCCTCTGACTGCCGAGGTGGTTCTCCATTGTAGACAGGATGGTTTCGATTGCAGTGGCCAGAGCCACCTTGGACGGAAACGTATTTTGAGCTCCACGGGTTCGATCGGCGAATTCGCGAAGGCTTTTGAAAGCAGAGCCACCGCGCAGGAAGTCGCGGATCAGGTTCTGGGCAGAAACCAGTGAGAAGCCAGACATTCTCTGGTCGTGAATGGCCTGGGCGAAGGCATGCTGCGTTTGCTCGTACCTGAACAGCACCGAAGAACGGCCAAGACCGAGATTGAAGAGCGAACCCAGAAGTATGTCCGACCTAACGATCCTGCCTGCTTCCTTGGAGGGGTCGGCCTCTTGCATCCTGAGCAGCGCGGCGTCGAAAGCCTCTGGGCCAGCCTCAGCGATGTAGGCATGCATGGGCTCTTGAAAGTCAGGCTTCTCAAACGCCTCCCAAGTGTGGAACCTCACATCGTCCCTGGCGGGCGCCAGAGCGGCGGCATCTTCCCAAATCTGGTCGTCGGGAGCTTCGGGTTGAGGCAGGTGTTGAGCAGGAGCGGCGGATTCGGTGGACTCCTGGACCGAGTCGAGGTCGTCGAGAGGGCCATACTGGAAGGTATCGAGATCGGGAAGGCGCAGGTCGTGCTCGAGGCTCTTTGTGGGGGCGTAGGGGTTGTCGATTTTTATGGCGTTGACTTTGGCGCGTCAGGTCAGTCGCAAAGGCGTCGGGCTGGTTGGACTCACCGTCGAGCTCCAGCTCAGGAAAGAGGGTCGCGTCTGGTTGCAGGTCGGGCAGGGTGAAGCGCGAAGGGCGCCAGAGACGGCGGACAGAGAAGGCATCGGTATGCTCTTCGATATTTATGTCCATGATGCCATGGTTGCGATGGCGGCGTGCTGGGGGACGCGTCGCTTGTCCGGATCATCGCGCGCAGGCCGCGCTTGGGCCGCGCGCCGGGTAGGACGGGCGCGGTCCATCTCGTGAAGTCTCGTCCATCGCAGACAGGTCTCGGAAAATGCTCGTGTCTTTCTCTTGCAAGGTTGTCTGGGCTTGTTCCGTCGACTGGCTGTTCCGCAGATAGCAATCCCAAGAGTGCTTAGCGCCAGCTGTCAGATTGGCTCTGCAACGTGGACATGGTGGGTTCAAGTCGACGGCCTGGCCTCAGTGCGACGTGCATACGCAGTAAAACGTCGGCTGGTGACTGGGGGGCATCCTGGGGGCATCCCGGGCATCCCATTCTTTGTCCGACTGCCCCGCACTTGGGTGGATACGGAAGGTGGGATGCACCACCTTCTTCTGCTGGTGCCGACCCATCTCTCCCACGCCATCACTCTCCATCATGCCGTCCACCTTCGACATTGCCAATGCGCGCTCCAAGTTCCCGGCTCTGAGCCAGAAGCAGGTCTTCTTCGACAATGCCGGCGGCAGTCAGGCCCTGGCCGATGTCATCAAATCGTGAGCAGAAAAACATACTAGAAAGGCCCTCATCTATAGCGCTGACCCTTCTCCAGCGTCTCCGACTATCTTTCTACCAACAACGTCCAGCTCGGTGCTTCCTACCCCGTCGGCACTGCATCCACCAAGCATTTTAGCGACGGCCTCGTGGCGGGAGCTCAATATATCAACGCCGAGAATGACGAAGTTGGTACGCTCATCTGAAAACCTCGTGACAATGCACCTGATGCTGATTCTTGTCCAGTGATTGGCGCCTCCACTACTCAGCTTTTCCGCAACCTCTCCATCGCCCTCAACTTCTCCCCGGGCGACGAGCTGGTCGTCTCAAACTTGGACCATGAAGCAAACATTGCTTCCTGGGTCGCCATCGCCGCACAAAAGAACCTCACCCTCAAATGGTGGACCGTCCCGCACACCAACAACCCAAAGCTCACCCCGGAGTCGCTCAAGCCACTGCTTTCCCCCAAGACGAAGTTAGTGACCTGCACCCACGCGTCCAACATCCTCGGCACCATCCACGACATCCGCTCCCTCGCCGACACCGTCCACACCATTCCAGGCGCCCTCTTCTGCGTCGATGGCGTAGCCTACGCTCCCGTAAGTCGAACCCTCCGTTCTCCTGCGCCCCTACAAATCTAACCACACCACCCCCCAGCACCGCCGCATCGACGTCAAAGCCCTCGGCGTCGACTTCTACAGTTTCTCCTGGTACAAGGTCTACGGCCCCCACATCAGCATGCTCTTCGGGTCCCGCAGCGCCCAGTCCTCCCTCACCCCCCTCTCGCACTACTTCAACCCGACCACCACCCTCACCGACAAGCTCGGCCTCGCCGCCTCCAACTACGAGCTAACCCAAACCCTGCCCCTGATCCTCGACTACCTCGGCGGCCCGGACCCCACCGCCGCCGCCGCCGCCTCATCCGCCATCGCCGCGCACGAGCGGGCCCTCCAGGCCATCCTGCTCGACTACCTCGCCTCCAAGGGCGACTCCATCACCATCTACGGCGAGCGCGACCCGGACCCGTCCAAGCGCGTGCCCACCGTCAGCTTCGGCGTCAGGGGGAAAAGCGCGCGCGAGGTCGTCGAGGCCGTCGAGGCCGTGTCCGACTACGGCTTCCGCTGGGGCCACTTCTACAGCAAGCGCCTCTGCGACGACGTGCTCAAGCTGGGGCCCGAGGGCGTGGTGAGGGTGAGCATGGTGCATTACAACACCGAGGACGAGATCAAGGGGTTCGTCGAGACGTTTGATAAGGTCATTTTCGGATCGAAGGCATGAATGAACGTTGGGTGGAGATGTTGGGGGTCCCGAGAGATTGGATGATATATCATGGCCATATGTAACTTGTCTATGAATCAAAGATCAAGCCCAAGGACTTGCTTCCCTTTTTCGGATGGCTTACAAGATCATGTTGTGGGCTTTTTTTTTGGTAGCATTCCGAGAAATGATAAAGCTTTGGCTTCTTCAAGTATTCTCTCACAAATTCGCAAGCATATTCGCTGCTGTCAAGTCCTCCAGCTGATAGTATTGAATGCGGGTTCGAAATTGAAATTAGGATTTACTTGTTGAGACTACTATTCTCAAAGGAGGAAGAAAAGAAGAATGAGAACTTCGACAGGAATAGGAAAAATAGACATGGCGGACGAAAAGCAGAGGACCAAGCCAAAGGGAATCTCAAGAGGACAAAGAAGGAAAAGGGGAAGAAGAAAAAATATGAAAAACGAAAGTCCCAACCCCCCAGCCATCAGAAAAAGAAAATTATCTTCCAATCAGATTTACCATCCAGAACCCGTCAAACACACGACACAAGCACGGAACCCGCAATCCCAGACGCCCGCGCAACAATCAACGATACTGACCCCTTCAAATCTCCCCCACGATCCTCACCTCCTCTGCCTGTGCCAACCTCTCGCACTCGGTCTGGATCGCAAGCACCCAATGGTCCCTCTCGGCGCGACTCCTCGCCTTGAACACCATGGTGTTGCCGGGCACGCCGAGCTGACTCACGAGCTTGAAACGGCTCCTCCGGCCGCCTTCCTTCTCCAGCACCTCCTTGTCCTTGTCGCTCTCGCCGCCCCTCCGGAACAAGCTCTTCTTGCGCCCGTGCCACAGCGCGAAGCACGTCATGTAGTCCTCGTCGGTGCTGGTCCAGCCGTCCTCGAGGTAGATGCGCGGCAGCGCCGTGTGGCCCGGCTTGTTGTTGTCGAAGGTGCGGTTCTGGTACAGCAGGTCGTTCTCCGTCAGCAGGCCCGAGTACAGGTAGCAGTCGCGCAGGTCGAGCGTCGAGATGTGCTCGTGGTGGATGTGCGCCAGCTGCTTGCCCGTCGACTTGCGGACGGAGTCTTGGAAGATCAGGAGCGTGCCCGCCGATAGGATGACCGAGCACCGCGTGAAGGTGCCGTGCCGGCGGGGCTTGCGGAACAGAATTCCGGAAATCTATGTGATGATGATGGTTAGAAAATAGCTTGATCGATCAAGAGGATGATGCAGCGGTGGTTTACATGAATGGAACGGCATGCGGATATGCCGCACATGTTGTACAATTCCGAGCTGGCGTGGGCATGCAAGACCTCCCATTTCCGTGCGAACTGGCCCACGATTGCTTCCGCCTCTTCGTCAATGTTGAGCAGGTCCAGGTTGTACTTTCTGATCGTCTTGTAGAGTTGAATATCGGTTGCAGTGCGGTACTTCCAGTATTTGACAAGCTGGCGAAGACGGTTCATCCACTCCTTCTTTGTCATTTTGTCGAAAGCCTATGCCGGTCAGTGATCGCAACATTCTTAAGGGTGGCGTAAGCTTACTTGTAGACGGATGATGAGACCATTTCTCAAGACCAGCTCGAACGTCCTGTCATCATCGAATTCGTGAGTAGTACCGTCGTCCTCCCTTGTGTCATCCACATCAAGATCAAAATCGACATCAGAGCCTTCTTCCATATTCTCATCAGCCGCAGATGCGCCGCGGTGTACTTTGCGCACCTTCTGGATGTTGCAAAGGTTGATGTACCCATCGCATTTCAGCAGCAGGTTCGTCTTCCTCTCAGCCTCATCCTCAGCATCTCGATCACGGTGACGGATGTCTGCTGAGGAGCTCTCACTGCCCTCTGCAAGCCATTCTATTTGGTCGTCCTTGATAGGGTAAGGATTTACCTATTTCCAAGTCAGAACCCGTTGAAGAAGCAAAATTACGGAGCACTTACAGCGTATATCAGGGGAGCTGCCTGGGTAATCTCTCTCGATGAGGGTATCCGCGAGTTGAAAGAACCCGGAAGCTTTGGTGGCGGTGGTGGAACGGCTTTAGCTGGTCGGGTGAATACTAGATAATTGTCGTGCGTCGAAAAATAAAGGCGCTTGAAAAACATGCGGCCGAGCCTCTTATCCAGCCCCCTCTGGCTTGTCAGCCTGATCAAGAATCCTTCCACTGGCACAGGCTCGTCGAGAATATTGTTCTTTTTGGTCGTTGCTTTTGTGGGGTAATGTTCCTTGGGGCGTAGCTCTAGCTCATGCGTTCGTGCCATGGCAATAGAACCGTACATTTTCTTCTCGTTAGGGCCATGGATCCATTCCAGGCGGTCATAACGCTTCCAGGCAAGTCCCATCCGTCCGGATTTGGTCCATTCTTTGACGACTTCAGTGTAATCAGGTGTCTGTATTAGCATGTCGATGGCACGGTTCATGATGTTTTTAGCGACAGCCTGCTCTTGTTGGACCGCCTTCACCATTGCTTCTGCATTCCCTTTCGCAGCTTCGTCTAGCTCTTTGGATGATTCCAGTTCTTGAAACGGGTTCTCCAGGCGGAGACTCACGTCGAGACCGGGCACATTGACTTGCAGCTCCGAAGCTCGGTTCCATCCTAAGATGTTTCTCAGGAAGGTGTACCACTCTGCAGCGCTAGATCCCGAATGCGGACGCATGATGAAGATTTTGGTCCCTTTCCGCCACGGCGTCCATATGACGACTGTCTTGTCGAGTGATGAATAGAGATTGACTTTGGTGTACCTAGGGCCGAGTCGCACTTCGTGCTTTGCTTTTTTCTTGTTTTTCGATGCTTCAACAGCCGCAATCACCTGTTTCGAAGGTCAGTAAAATGTTGAAGAAGTGATGAAAAATCGTCTGGATGTGCTTCGCAAGGAAGACAAGACGCCAGAGCAAAAAGCAAGGGAAACACCTACGCGTGACTTGTACATCTGGAGTACGAAAGGGAAATCTTCATCGGCCTCGTGATTGTCACGGCACACGACCATGTACTCCCGCCATTTCTCAGTGGTACGCGATTCAACCTTGTGGGCTTCATTCTCGTCGAATTCTTCACCGATTTCGGAGAAAGTGGTGTCCACGCGCACCAGCATCTTGTCCATTTTGACTATCTGGCCGTCACGAAGCCGGGATTTTCGGAGACGATGGCCTTTCCGGCGCACATGAGTCTGAGCCATTCGTGCCTTCGCCTGGATCTCAGCACGCTTTGAATCCTCGGGCACTGCAAACTTCACCAAACCACGACCACTGTCCTCCCGCGGATCACTTGGCTCGTCATGCTGCGTTGGCACCGGTGCTATGGGGGTGCTGCCAGCATTGGGTAGCAGCGAGGAGGTGGAGCCGTCGCCACGTGGAGAAGAAGGGACCTGCAGGCTGCTCTCGGCCACGGAAGTTGCAAAGGGCTCGTAATTGGAAGGTGGACGCAGCTCTTCGCTGGCCGTGACAAAGGAGCCTGTATTGTCTCGTTTGTAGGAAGGCCTCCATTGTTTCTCCTTGCGGCTTTTTGCGGTACTGGTCCGTGTTTGCGTCCTCCTGTGCTGCCCTGCCAGCTCTTGGTTCACGATCTCGCCGTCGGCAGCGCTCGCGCGCGGCACGGCAACGGATGCGGCGGGATCGGCAGCCTCATCTCCAGTGGCCTGATCATGGTGCTCTTCCTCAATAATGTCGGCGGGCTGTGGAAAGCTTGGGCGAAACGGTTTCGAGGATCGAGGCCCGTCAAGGCCGGAGGTGCGACGGTCGTGGGTGACGCGGAGGTCGGTCGAGAAGGTGGCAGCGCGCGAGGAGTAGTTAATGTGCAGATGGTGCTTGTACCAGTCGCGGCGGTGCGACTTGAGCCATCCCTCGGGAATTGGGCCTATGAAGCAGCGGCGGGAGGTGAGATAGAGATGCTCGGGGGTAGCATGTTGCTGCAAGGCGTTAGCATGTCGCGAGTTGCGAAAGCCGGGCAGGACGGACTAGGCGTTGCGCGGTGTACGAATTGGGGTCGAGCGCATCCGCGTCCATAACTTGTGGCGAGGAGGCAGTAAGACAGGCGCTGGTGAGCGGGGATGGAGGGCTGTGGTAGGGCTTGTCGCGGGCTGCGGACGCAAGGAAAGGGGGAAAGGCGCCCTACAGGTCAAAGCAGGCAGGCGACATGGTGGTCAAGGGCATTATACATTAAGCAAAGCGTTGAGGAGTTGCGCGCAGCTGGCCAGCAGGTGCCGTGGTCGTAGATGGCAGCGGCGGCGCCGAGCTGTGGCTAACGGGCCCAGAGCCCGCCCCATTCCCTGCTGGACCCCTGTCGCACATCACGTCCAGAGCCGCCTGCGGCCTGTGCTGCCTGCGCTGCCTGCGCCGCCTCGAATCGTCCCACTCTTCGCTCTGGTCCTTCCCGCTCGCTCGCCAGCCGCCTTTCCTCCCAACTCTGGCTTGCCTGCTGCCGTCTAGTCACCACCCGCCATCCGCCTAGTGTGACTTCTGATATTAACCTTGCCGGAACCCATGTAGCTCGCTTTTCGAGCCCCTGTGCTGCCGGTATCAGCAATCATCTTGCCATTTCTCATGCAATTGCTGCCCTACAGACACCTTCCAAAGCATGGACCAGTCATGATGTCAGAGCTGAGAGCCTGAGAGCCTGATCATGGGGAACACCTTGACGAATGCGCCATGGCGCCTGCGCCGAACGCCGGATTGGAAAACAACCCTTGCTCCTTTGCTGCATGACCGTGGAAAATGGCCAACCAGACGAGCAGGATCTTGCTCCGCCTACTCGGCTCCGCTCTAGTTGGAAGGCCCTCCTTGCTGCCGCGGGAAAAATATTATTATATTAAGATCGCTTATCTCGATGTGCCAACGGCTATGGAAAGAAAAATCAGGTATACCTGACTCTAGCCGGTGCAGCATTTTCTGCCGTGTAGAAACCCGTACATTGGCATCGGTTCTTCATACAGCAGTTCACAAGATATGCCAATCTGTGCAGCACGAAGGGTCATCCACCACAGTGGGTGACGAAAGAATTTGACGTACAGCGATCCTTTTGTGGGGCAATTGAAGCAAGTGTATCAGCGTAGATGTGCTTTCTTCTTTAGTAGCTGAAGATATCCTTCTTTCTTCACTCACTGTGCAACAGTGACTTGAGGGACTCAATCACAAAATGCTACTCTAGTTCGAAAACACCAATGCTGGTCTTCCTACTTGCCCACTAAATTGAAATTCAATGCAGTGCGCAATAGTCTCCAGGGACGCGGCCAGCCCAAGAGCTTTTACTCATATAGGCTCTTGTGATGCCATTTACTTGTCTACTTACAAAGTCCTTACGAGAATCACCGTTTGAAAATACCACTGGCTACATGCTCATCATCCAAACGCATTATTGTCCAGTCATGCCTTCTTCTGTCCATCCAGGCTCACCATCGAACTGCGCGAGGGGCACAACGTGAATGCTACCACCCAACGGACACATTACACTAGCGGAGACATCAACTGGGAGGTAAGCCCACCGCAAACAAAAGAACAAACCTCTCATCGATTTAATCCTATCCAACCCTACTAGGCTCTCCAGGGAACTGTTTCAAATATCTTCAATGTCAACCAACTCACCCACGCCGCTCAGTTCCATATAGATGACTTTACTCCTCCTACCTCTAGCTACAAGCCACGCCTGGCCAAGACCTTCTGGGATATGTCCATCTACCACATCGGCCATCTAGGCATCAGTGGCGACTACAAACTCATCATTTACGTGCTCTTCATCCAGAAGGACACATACTGGTTGAAGGGAAACAGTCGTTTGGATGAGACAGTGGCTGAGGGCTTGTGCGTAATAGCCATTGAATGAAACATGCCCCGACCTTTCTTTATCAGTAGCTGAAGCAGATATCCAGATGTGGATACGGGAATTAAGATTATACGAATACATCTAGATTTATGATTCCGTTACCCATGTAGGTGAGTCAACTTCTTTCGTCACCCACCGTGAAGGTAGTTCGAAGAGACCTTGGCCTTGGTATAAGAAGAGTGAGTCACTATGACCCACATCACGAAACGCAAAAGAAAAAAAAGAGGATCGCGGCCAAAACATGTCTGAAGCCCAAGCCTGTATGCCTCTTTCTCAGACCTCCTCTACTGATTCTTCTTGTTCACATTGAACGGGCTCTCCCTCGCCGCGGCGAACGCATCGAACGAAAACAACGTGATGATGTACAGCGCGAAGAACCTCACCACAGTGTCGAGCAAGCCGCCACGCCGTTGCGTGAGGTTCCAGGCCCAGTCTCCCGTCGTCCTCGCGCCGCTGCCGCTGCCGCTGCCGCCGGCGCCCAGCACGTGTCCCTTGGACTGGAAAGCCGCGCTCGTGCGTCCGGGGCCTTTGGCGGCGTCGGCCGCGGCTTTGGTCACGGCGGCGCGGAGCGCGGCCGGGTTGGCGCCGCGGATGGTCTCGGTCACGGAGCCGCTCTTGAAGACGAGGAATGTGGGCATACTAACACATCCCATCCTCTCTTGTCAGCCTTTGCCAGCCCCAATTTTTTTGCTTTGAAGAAGAAGAAGAAGGGAAGGAACGGGGAGGAGGGAACGTACGCAGATACGCCGTACTTCCCGGCGACGCCCTGCTGGGCGTCAACGTCGACCTTGACGAAGGCCAGGCGGCCGGGCTTGGCCTCTTGCTGCGCCAGCTGCTCGAAGACGGGCGCGATCGCCTTGCACGGTCCGCACCAGTCTGCATAGAAGTCTGCCACGACGTATGTGTTGGATGAGAGGATGTTGTTCCATTGCGGCGTGCCGCTGATGTGTGTGATCTTCGACATGGTAGTGGTGGTGGGCGGCGCGAGAGAGGGCGAGAAAGCGGGCGGCGGAGTAGGACGGACGGTCAGTGGTAAGCGGGAGTGTTAGTCTGGCAGAGTAGCTCGCAGTGAACGGAATCCTTCCAGCTGGTAGATGTCTAGGCAGCTGTTGCGCGAAGGTGGAAACGAGGTGGAAGTTGGGGGAACCTAGGCGCAAGCTGGCCGGAGCTCTCGCCCGCGCCGCATCGCCTCAGCCCTGCACCGAAACTCTTGGGCCGGGGCCGACGATCTCCACGGCCCTCCCGCTCTCTCTACCAGAACACGCGTTCGAAATTTGCTTCACAGGTTTATCTTCTTGCCGGATGCTACCATCATATAACGCTATTTATTGAAAATGGAAGAATAATTAACTACTTACGTTGAGATCTAAAAATAACCGTTATACTCCGAAATAATGCGTATCCTTCCTCATAAACAGCAACTACGCTCTTGACTACATAGCAACGGACCTTTGGTGGTTTCTTTTGGGGCTTCTAACCTCTATTAAACCACCTACTACCACGGCCTCTGTCTCCAGAAACCGGGGGTCCAGGCCTCAACATCACTGCTCTCCTTCAGGACCTCCTCTGCCCTTCCCACCGTAGCCATCCCGCTGCCTCTCCTCCCGCTCGGCCTTCTCCGCCGCCGGCCCCTTTCCAGTGGCGCATATTCCCTACGCACACTGTAATCAGAAAACGGCTGCGGCGCATCACCCCTCGCAACGTCACTCGCCGTATCCAACAACCCCTCAAAAGCTGCGTCGATCCGCCCCTCACGGCCATCGTTGTCCCCATCGTCCCCCAAACGCCCAGACCTCGGTCCCTGGCTCCTGAAATACGGCCTTCTCGATCTCGACCTCAAATCTCCCTCTAGCCTTGGTTCTCTGATAACGGTCGATATCCTCGAAGGTATTCTCGAATTGGGAGGCGGCACGATGCCACCAGCCACATCAGATCCGCCGCGATGGATGAGGGCAAGCGAGTCAACCCCGCCACAGAGCTGGTCGATGAGATCAGGTTCGTCTTCGCGGCGGGAAGGGCAAGTACAACCCCTTCTTGCCCTGGCCACTCCCCTTGGGGTTGCTCTTTGGTAAGGGGGATCGGGAGGCAGTAATGGCAGTGCAGAAATATGAGGAGGCGGCAACGGCGGGAACGGCGGCATTGGTGGTGGTGACCGAAAGGGCAACGGCGGGGACGGCGGGGACGGCGGAACATCAGGTGAACCCAAGAGCGGCCTCATCCTAGCGCGAACATGCATGTTGCCGCCCCTCCCCCTTTGTCTGCTGAAATCGTCTGCAACGCTTCCATACTCAGCGTATGAATAAGGGAACGCCTCCCGCCGTGTCTCCTGATCTCTCCGCTCGCTGCGAGGAACGCACCGGCAGATACGGATGGATGGCCATAACCAGTGCCTACTGCAGTTGCAACTACGACTCGTCGAGCGAGAAGGCGTGTTGCGGCGGCGAACGGCGATAAATTGCCGGGTGCGAGTAGAGCGCAAAGGGGTCTGGTGATGTGTCTGGAGGGCCTCGGGGTAGTTTGCATGCTCCAAGCATGGGATCAGGCGACGGCGCGTGCGGACCCAATGGCGGTGATGGTTCAGAACAGGGTGATAGTGGTGAGCAGGAAGATCCAAATCGGGTATAGGTAAGTAGCTCAGGCGGTGAGGAGTTATCGGCATGTTGTTGAGGCGAAGGTCTGAAGGGGAAGAAACCGAGGTACGAGGATTCAACTTCGCCTAGGAAAAAATAGAAAAGCAAGTCCAGACGAGCAACCGGAGGACTAAGGGAAGCAAAGGAGATATCCAGCGAAAAGAACCTACCGGACATCGCACCTATTTCTACCTACCACGGCTTACTAGGCGCGCAGAAGGGATGCTTATTCCTATCCATAGGCATGTGTTCTCTGTCCAAATGTTTGTGAGGAGGATGCACATAACAGTTGCCTATTTGTTGTCGACAAGTGCTTGTGGTCTTCCTTCAAACCGAGCATGGATGTCACAAGGCGACATAATGTCAGTTCGCTTGTGCAGCAAACCTGTGATTAGCCGAATAAGGGAATATGGAAGGACCGCGACTCAAGCATGGAGGCCTCCAGTCAAATCTTCCGGAAATTATTGGCGAGACATATCCGGAAGTTCCGCTGCTCTTTGTATGCCGATGCAGAGCTTTGTCGATTTCCTTGGTGCACGAGCGCTCCGCCATTTCTTGGTCGTACCCACTCTCAACAACGCATCCTCACCACAGTCGGTCCGAAGACGGTGATCAGGAGAATGAAGGGAAACGAAGAAGAAAGGTGTCTCGCATTCCGGGGTATAACGAACCAATTAAACAGATATAGGGAAACTAAAATGCAAGGGTCGGCCGTCATCAGCGCGTAACCCGCTCCACGATCCGGAGCGTACTGATGGAAAATGTCAGCAGCCATGCCACTAATGCTAGTAGTAAGACAGCCGTTAATGCTTTCTGCTGGTTGCACACGCTAGATTGGAAGCATGACTGGAAATCTGGGTCGTCGCGCTCGCTGTTGTCCACACACGCCCAGCTTGAGTCTGTCAGAGATTGAAAAGCCTTGGCAATCCGTTAATTCTGTTGAAATCGAGACGGATGCGGGGTAATCTTACAATACTCAGATTTGCAGAATCGAAGACAATAAAGAGCAGGTCAAAGAATATAAGACGCAACTTGGACTTGGGGTTGCGCAAGCCAAGCGGCTGGGCTGTATACTCGTCGTAGGTGATGTAGCAAAGGTAGACAATAGCGATCACGTCAACGATGATGGCCATATAGGTTGACGAACCAGCGTCACAGCTACTGCGGTTGGTGAGGTGGAAGATACGGCCTGAGATGCCCAGAGCTGCAGCGGAGAAGGTGAGGACGGTAAGACGAATGACGAGCGGGATATAGGGATTCCGCATAAGAATACGCTGTGGACTGTCAACAATCTGAAACACGAAGGAAGACAGTCACGTAACGGCGGCGTCACACAAGTCCCAAACGGGACGAAGCGAGAAAACATGCGAAACATGGCGGGTGTTTGGGTCGCAGTTCGGCCCGGGGAAAGTCTCACATGGAACTTGCGGAGACGGCTCTTCCGCTTTGCATGGCTAAACAACCAGAACCCAGGCTGCTTTTCCGTATCCATCTCCATCGCCTCGTCCGGCTCCCACGGCGAGTCCAGGTCGTTGAAGTTGTCACGGATCCATTCCGGCGAGGCCACCTCACGGTGAGCGGACGACTGGGGCGGGTCGGGATATTTGGAGGCAAGAGCAAATGCACGCCAGCGCGATGCTGTCTCGACCGGAGAGGCGTTTGGAATCGGCGGGGCGGCTTCGCGAGCATGGTCGAAACGGCGGCCGGCGGCAGCGCCAGGGCGAGGAGAGGGATGCGAGTTGTGCGAGGCAGGACGGACGGTCTGGGGCGTCTTGGGTAGCAACAGCGGCGTCACCTGGGTGTCGAGGCGGAGCTCGTCGGAGGAGTCGTTGTGGGCAGAGCGCACCCAAGCTGAGCAAGTAAAGGTGAGCACGCGAGCGCGATCGTGGTGCAGATGCACGGGGGCTTACGAGGAACCGTCCGGGGCGTCTCATGGTCGGCGGCCATAACTTGGGCGACCGGCGGAGTGGAGAGATCGGGCGCGAGGGCGAGTCGAGCGACGTGGTGGTTTGGAGCAGCGTTTTGGAGGAAGGGCCTCCAGCTGCCGGCGGGTGAGAAAATACCGGCCTTTGGGGAGGCTGAGGATCTCCAATTACAGGCGGCTGGTGGCCGGAGCTGGGAGGATGTTGCCTGTGCAGATCGCGTCCGGGAGATTGCCTGTCGCAGGGGCCATGCATGACGTTTCGACACCGCCGCCGAACCGCAACGCCTCAGGCTTCCGCACAGCTGCCATGGCAAGCGAGAACGCGCCGCGCATCAACTGAGCCTGCAAAAAGCAATCCTCCTCCTGCTGCCCCACCAGGCACTGCCCGCTTCACGTCCAACTCTAACGGCCGCCGCCCGCCACGATGCGGTTATTCCTCCTGCCAATTTCCACCCGCCGCGCTCTCATCTACTGCGAGCGCCGCTCCGCTGCGGCCGGCGAGAACCCTTCGGTGCTCGACAAAGTCACCAATAAGGCGAACCAAACATGGGCCGACTGGGAGAAGATGTCCAACGAGGTGGCGTGGTACAAGGGCGGCTGGAAAAAGACCGTCACTGTCCAGGGCAACCGCATCTTGCGCCGGATCCCATACCAGGAATGGGGACTCAAAACGATACCTGCGCTCAGTGGGAGACGCCGCGAGGCCGAGCTCGCTGGCAGCGAAGTGGTTGAGGTCAAGTTCCCGGGCCTGTTCCTCGATCAAGAGCGCGTGTCGCCCATCCTGCAGCAACTGGCGAAGGGGCGGCAGTCGTTGCATCGCAAACGCCTATGGTGGAGCATTGTCGGAATGCCGATATCTGCACCGTTCGCCCTGGTGCCAATGTACGTGGACCATGCACGCCGAGCACAAAGGATCAATCCAACTGACCCGCCCCCTACAGAATACCGAACATCCCTTTCTTCTACCTCGTCTTCCGCGCATACTCCCACTGGAAGGCCCTGTCCGGCTCGAAGCACCTGGAGTTCCTTCTCAAGAATAATCTCATCCAGCCAAAGCCGTCCCACGAACTCGACCAGCTGTATGCTGCAGGCCTCATCCACCCTACCAGACAACTGTCGCGCGATGCATCGCCGCCTTCGAAAGAGCAGGCCGAAGCGGTCGCCGAGCTTGTCAGGCGGCAAACGAACAATCAAACCGAAGACGTTATGGTTTTGCAAAGGTGGAATGGCAAGCTGCTGGCTGAGCGATTCCATCTGCCGGAGATGGAGGTCGAGATCGAACGAGCGGTTGAACAGGTCGAGAACTCCATAAAGGCAAAAGAAGAGCTTCATGAGGAAAAGAGGGAGATCGAAAAGGCAACGGCATACCCAGAAGACACGAAGAAATCCACAAAATAATGCTGGTGATTCCGGTGTTACGGCGTCGGCGCTGGCGCAGGCGAGTATCAAACGCGATGTACGATTGCTGTTGTAAGTGGGGATGTTTCTGTGCATATGTGTACGACTAGACACGACTCAAATGTTCCACTAAATATCAGGAGAGATCATTTACATTCTATATCGTCATTAAATCGTTACAGGGTGATTATACATAAAACATGAACATGACATGACACATGAGGTTTAGAAGGTGGAGTTACCACCGTCGACCGAGACCGAGTTACCGGCCATCCAGCCGCTCTCTTCGGTGGCCAACTGGATGACCATCTTGGCGACATCCTCCGGAAGCTTCGCAAGGGCTGTCTGCGCCTCCTGGGTCTCCTGCCAGTTCTCCGGCATCGACATCTTGGTATCTATGCGCTGTCAGTCCGTGTTGCGTACCAGAGCTCGTTGAGGGTTGTGCTTACAGCCGGGGCAGATGGCGTTCACGTGGATGTCGTGGTTGCGGAGCTCGTTGGAGACGGTTTCGGTCAAGTCGGTGACCAGGGAGTGCTTCGAGGGAGTCTCGCCCGCTAGAGACAGTAAGTGCATGCCCGGGTTTCCACGATTTAGCCAGTGCTTACTTGATCCGGTCTGGACGCCAGCGATGTTGATGATCCAGCCGCGGTCCATGCTAGGGAGCTTGTCTTGCTTCTTCATCTGGGCGCCGGCGTACTTGCAGCCAAGGGAAGTGCCGCGGGCGTTGACAGCAAAACTCCTGTCCCAGGCATCCTCGGCGATCTCAAGACTGCCGTCCTGGCCGGTGACACCAGCGTTGTTGATGAAGCTGTCGATCACATGGTCAGCATGGTCATTCCGACGACGAGTACGACGAGCATCATGGCAAGGGAGGGGAAATGGGAGTCCGAGTCGGTGAAAGCGGCCACCTCATACGGGAAGGGTTCTGGAAAGAGATGGAAGACTCACATATCAATCCTGCCGAAGTGGCTCACCGCCTCTTTGACCAGCTTTTTCACGCTGTCGGCTCTGGTCACGTCGGTCTGGACGAAGATGGCCTTGCCGCCAGCGTTGTTGATTTGGTCGTGGGTGGGCACGTCGGTGTCGTCGCTGCCCTGTCTCCTCTCGTTCAGGTCGGCGCAGACGACTTGGGCACCCTCGGCGTGGAGAGCAAAGGCAACGGCCTGGCCGATACCGATGGTGGAGCCAGTGACGACGGCAGTCTTGCCAGCAAGACGAGCAAAAGACATGATGACGGGTGATGGGATGATGTGCTTTAGGGTTGGTGCTGATCTTGATCCAGTCGAAGATACGCAACGAGTCGCGAGAAGCTCTGCTTCTAAAGATAGGCGGAGGAGGTGGAGAGGTGGAAAACGAGGTGTGTTGATAGGAGCAAGAGAGGGCGAGATGTAGTGCTGAGTCTGGGGCTCACCGCAAGTTGAAGTCTGTACCTGCAGAAAGAATTGGAGCTAACCATGAGCGCTGCGAGCACCCCATTTATACGGAAGACTGAATCACTGTCGAGCAAGTCGAGGCGGAGGGGAACAGGCGCTGGCTAGAGAGCTATGGCAAGCATGGCATGGGCCGGTGCGAGCGGCGCCGCTCCCGCGAACGGGACGAGACATCGACACGGGTGTGGACTTGGCCCCTTCCCAGCGCCAGTTGGATCCACGAGAGCGCTTGCGTCGCATAGAGTCGACGCAGGGACAGACACCGAGTGGGATGGCAGCATCCGGACCTCACCGGTGGAGCTGGTCCCCACGGACGTGAGCGTCTAGAACGGCGCTCTCCGCTGACACGACGTGTACGGATGAGGAACGGACCCACTGCCAGCTTGGTGGGCGCTGGCACCAATTCGGTGGTGGGATGGCATGAGCAGGTGGGGCAGCCAGCGCTCAGGGCGGGCGGTGCAAGCCCCGAGGGCGAGGCGTGAGTGGCAGACGGGCTGTGGCTCGAGGCGCTGGCCTAAGGGGGCACGTGGGGGCGCGCGCAACGGTCGGTATGCCGAATCCGATGCAAGATCACCGCAAATCGGGATCACCCGAGTGCGGGGGACAACGCAGGGCCCGGCCAGCGAAACAAGAAACAGTCGGCGCCCTCGCGCCCAGCCAGTCACCGGCCACCGCGCGCCTGCCGTTTCAGCAACGCGCGCCTGCCAGGCGCCCAGTGACTCTTCGTGACTCTGGAGGACAGCGAGGACAGCGCCGACAGCGCCGACAGCCTGCCGTCAGTGGCTGCGGCTGTGCCCCTTGGAGCCTGGCGCCCGCCGGCCCACTGCTTCCATGAATCCATCCCGCCGCCGCCACGCGGGGTCCGCCAGGGGAAAGCGGCAGCTAAACTGGTTTGCATCCTGTCCATTTGCTCATAGCATCCTGAAGCTAAACTTACACTTCATCATGCTAAGTCCGTGAATGCCATCAGGCGCCTCACTCTTGACGCGCCCGTTCCGGCCTTCCGCCTCGTCGCCGCCGCCACTGCCAGGTTTCCGTCCTGGCCCCCCGTCTTTTTCCGGCTCGCGCCCGCGGCGGCTTCGCTACACCACCGTCATAGCCATCACACGTCAATGCCGTCGACCGTCACGCCCTTGTTCCATTCGTACTGCATGACGCGCGCGACTTCAACAGCCGAGTCGTGCGACACCATGGCGCCGACGAGATACAGGCTGGCGTCCAAGCCCGTGGTAATGCCGCCGCTTGTGATGACGCGAAGGCCCCCAAGGCGCAAGCTCGACCGGCGCACGATGCTCTCGCGGCGGCGGCCCTCCTTCCACGCATTGCTGCCCTTGCGCGCGATGCTCTTGCGCCGGCCGTCCGGGCGCTTCCTGAGAATGAAGGGGTTCTCGTCCTCGTTCTCGCCCAGCTCGAAGCGCGCGTTGTTGACCACGTACCGCTCCTCCATGACGTTTGTCTGCTCGTAGTCGCCCTGCTGCGCCGCCTTCTGGCAGATGAGCTCAAACTTTGTGTAGTAGTCGGGGTGCGTCGTCGCCGACAGCCCCTGCAGCACGCCGGCCTGTGCCAGAAGCAACGAGCCCGTGCACACTGACATGAGCGTGCGCTCCTTGGTCAGGTCCGTCTTCTGCAGCTCGGCGAAGGCCTTGATGAGCTTCATGGGCTCCTCGTTCTGGTCGAGGACCTTGTCGGTGCCGCCGCCGGGGATGATGAGCACATCGAAGTCGTTCAGGTCTTCGTGGGCATCGTCAAAGTCCATGTGCGCACGGAAGGAGGCGCCCTGCTCGGAGACGGTGTGCTCGGTGGCCGAGACGAACTTGACGTTGAAGGCCTTGCCAGCTGTAGTAAAGCGATATCCACGTCAGCAACCGCACGTGACGAGGGAGGTAGCGGGATTTTTGGTTTGACCGTCCCCGGTTTTCCTCATTGGCGTCAGCTTGCACCTACCAGGGTCGCTAGGGTTGTGCCTGGCCGTGTGGAGCACCTCGACGGGACCGGCGACGTCCAACGTGTCGAAACCAGGGTGGAGGGCGTAGAGCACCTGGATCGGAGGCGTCGGCCCACCACTGGTTTCGGCAATTGCACTCATCTCGGCGGCTTACGGCTGATGCACTGGGGGGAATTGGTCGAAGAGTGACGGATGCTGAACTCTGCGGGCGTCTGCAGAACTTCGGGTGAGGAAAAGGAAGACAACAGCTGTCCAGAGAAGATGCGGGGTTTTGTGGCCTGTCGGCGCAGCAGGCCAGCCGATGCCCGTCTGGGGACAGCCTGGAAGGTGGAAGCAGCTCACCTGAGCACCTGAGCAGCTACCCCGCCTTCTGTTGCTAGCGCCCGTCCATCCCCCACACGCTAGTCGTTGATCTGCAGCATCAAACTCTCCCTACACATCGCCATGCTGCTTCTCTCTCCGTGCTTGCGCTTCTCCCGCAACTGCTGGCTGCTGTCAGCATCAGAGCTGCCAATGGAAGCCGCAGATTTTGTCAATCAGCAGGCATCTGGGCGGCATGTAGCTGCAGCCAAAGAGCAGCTGCACGGCATTAGTGCCTGCCACTGCATATGCCCCCAGCCAACTGTCGCTGCGGGTAATCTCCTGCAGCCATCTTCTTCGAGCGTAGACCGCCTGTGTGTGTCTCCAACCGGTGAAATCTCTCGCCACATTTCCGGCCTATCGCGGCCACGTCTTTACTAAAGAACGCCTGGTCTCGCAGTTCTATCCATCCTGGTCCCCAAATTTCTCACGCGTAATTAGAGGATATAGGTGCTTGAAAGGATTTAGTGTCACTCATGTCATTTTGGTGAGTACGAAGGAGGATGTTTGATATATTTCAGAGGGTAGTAGGATGCTGTAGATTCTGTAGCGAAGAAGTTCCTTCGCTTCACTTGGGTTGAACATGGAATAAGGTTATTTTGAAAAGTATATCTTATCGGCTCTCCAGATGAATATAAAAACCAAAACATTCTCGGTTGCTACACCGATGCTTGAGGATTTGAGACGCTGGATCACAGTTGAGGCGTGGATGAAGTTGAGGACAATAGCAGGTAGAAGGTCTTCAACGTCGGCTAGAACCATCATAACTTATTGATGCCCGAGGATGTATTCAAAATCAAAAACATCGTATGTGAGTGATGCTATTGGGTATGAAACTCGCTAAGCTGAACTTGCAAGCCCTGGCGGGAACTTGTTGAAAACTGCATGACCGACAGGGAGAATGTCCAAAAGAGTTGCTGATAGTTCAGTGCTGTCGCCGACATCTAGCCTAATCTTCCACCTTGAGAACCGTCCTGCCCTGCACTTTCCCCGCAACGACGAGGTCGATGTATTTGTCAAGCTCGCTGAGCTTTCCCTTCGTCAAGATTGGGTGCACAAGTCCCCTTGCTGTGAAGTCGAGCATCTCGTCGACATCTTTCAGCGTTCCAGTCACACTTCCCACAATATTCAGCTATAACAAACTTTGTTAGCCATGTCCAGAAAATTGAACCATAAGAAGTCGAAAGGGTCAGGTTCAGAATAAAGAAAAAAAAATTACCCTTTTCATTGCAAGGATTTGGGGCGGAGCGCCAGCAATAATCGTTCCGTCCTTTGGGAAGCCTACAGCCACCATCGTCCCACCCGGTCGCAGCAAGTATGGAGCAACACCATAGCTCTGCTTGTTAGGCGCGAACACAATCGCACCATGAGCTGTTTGCGAAACAGTCAGCATCAACGCCGGATCGAACGACAGGAACAGTTTCAAGAAAGCCCGTACCTCCATATGTCGTAATCTTCATGACCTCGGCCGCCAGGTCCTCACATTTCAACGCGTCGATGTAAGCCTCTGCGCCCAACTTCTTGCATAGCTCCTCCTTCTCCGGACCCACATCGACTGCAATGGTCCGCATACCCATGACTCTGGCGTACTGCACGCCAAGCTGCATGGCAGTGGAAGCAGAGTCAGCAAACCATCCGCGCCCATCCGAAGGGGGAAAAAAAAGACTCATTCACTCACATGGCCCAACCCACCGCCTGCCCCAAACTGCACAATCCACTGCCCCGGACGGACCCCACTTCGCTTGCACGCCACATACGACGTCACACCTCCGCACATGAGTGGCCCGGCCTCTTCATCAGTGACGGCATCCGGGAGCCTCGTCGCGTACCGCGCGTCGGTAGCGACATAGCGCTGGAAGGTCCCGGGGGTCGTCAAGCCGGAGTTGAGCTGCGCCGGGCAGTGCAGCTCGTCGACGCCGTTTGTGCAAAACTCGCAGCGGCCGCACACGCTGGCGCACCACTTGATGCCCGCGCGCTCGCCGACGCGCCACAGCTCCGCGGCCGCGACATCCGGGGCGACGGCGACGACGGAGCCGGCGCCCTCGTGTCCGCACACGCCGTTGGCGCGGTCCCGGACGAGCGTCTCGCTCCCGAACTCCGGCCAGTAGTCGCGCAGGAAGCTGATGTCCGAGTGGCAGAGGCCCGTCCAGTTGATCTTGACGAGGATCTGGCCCGGCTTGAGCTCCGGCACCGCGATCTCCTTCATGGGCGCGATGTGGCCGTCTCTGACCGCGGCATTCTGCGTGGTAGGGATCTTGATGTCTGTTTGTGGCTGCTGCTGCTGCTGCTGCTGCTCCTTCTCGCTCTGTCCGCCGGAGCTTCCATGGATGAGATTAGTCAGGACTTTTGACATGACGGGCAGTGTAGACGGGGCAAGGGTTGCTGTGTGAGGAAGCTGCGGGGGCAAGCTGTGTATAGACAAGGAACGGAGTGCTGGCGAGCCGACCCTGTCTTATAGAGCCCAGGTGACTGCTGGCCGGGCATATGGATGAACCTCGGTGCCCCGCATAGGGCTTCGTACTGTGAGACGCGGGGGAGGCCTCAGCCTCCTTCTCTGGCCTCCAATAGTGGGCCTTGAGATTGGCGATAGACCAGGGTGGAGCGGCGGGTCGGCATCGTGACTTGCCGGGTTGCCCGGGGAGACGCAAAGCGTCAGATAAATGTGACAATGGGCAGCCAATAACAGGCTACACCGAGAGAGACAAAACACATAGATACACGGGGCAGGAATATTTCCAAAGAGAAGAGGAAGCCTATGCAGCGGACAAGACTTCGCCAATGTCGAACCTGAGAGTCGGGAGTAACAACGCCGCCCAATGCTATGACTTGAATAGAAACCCTCCGTCTAAAGGGAATGATGCAACCTACTGTACAAATGTTTTCCTGTCTAAAACCCTCAACCTGTTCGTATACAGGTCCCAATCATCACAAGTCTTAATCTATACTTCCTCTTGAGTAACAAGCGGATGCCGTTCAAACCACCTGAGAAGAGTCTGGTAAAGGACCAACATAGTGCTACTCTGCACGCTCGTCCAAACAGCTCTTGGACCGACTCCACGGAACAAACCCCAAACACCCTCCGTCTTATAAATCAGCCCAAGACCCCTGATGATTGAGGACGTGTCGAGCGTGGTTGCCGTATGCTGCTTTAGGGAAGTAGAAGGCGACGACGTTGAGATAGGCCGCTTGGTACCTTTGGGCGGACCATGGCCTGGGCCAGGACCCGAACGAGTGCTGTGCTTTGACGAAGGCCCGGCGCTAGGCCCTGTCGAACTGGACGAAACTCTTGGATTCTGTTTAGCCATTTTTGCGTTAAACGCTGCTGTGGCTTCTGGACTTTGCTGCGTTTGGATCCTGGTCTTGACTACATCGAGGGGGCAGGTGATGGTTCCGGCCATGCCACCAGCGGTTGCGCCGGTCAAAATCTCCAGCGGGAGGCCTATTTCCTTGGATCCAGCCCAGCTCTTAGCCAGCTTTTGCTCCTGTTCGTAGAAAGCAAACTGCAGCGCTGAAAAGGGAAGGTCGCGTGCCAAGGTAGCCTTGAAGCCGTGGAAAAGAGCGTGCCATCCTTCTAAGCGCACTATAGTCCTTGCGGCGTGCCAGGTACCGCGATAGTTATAGCCGGATCGGAAATACGGGTTGTTGTAACGACCTTGGAGCTGAAGCCGGGTCTTCAAAACCTCTGACGGAACGTAGAGCGGTGCAGCAAAGAGATCTGCTAACAGGCCTAATCAAGGCGTCAACATGGAACATACAGCGGGATCGCGCGGATAGAGATTACGAACCTCCAGTGAAGTAGGCGATTGGCGGCGCGATGCCTGAGTCGACCATGAAACGCTTGCTCCACTCATAAGTTCCAAAGAAGATAACAGTTCCAGAAAAAGAACCTAGGAATGCAGGTATTACTCCACCATACAGCCCTCGC
This sequence comes from Diplodia corticola, assembly GCF_001883845.1. Taxonomy (NCBI): domain Eukaryota; kingdom Fungi; phylum Ascomycota; class Dothideomycetes; order Botryosphaeriales; family Botryosphaeriaceae; genus Diplodia; species Diplodia corticola. The sequence continues at coordinate 283,997 of NW_017971502.1, forward strand.
AGCAAACCTTCCTGGCGAAATATTGTGCGATACGTGGAGCCCATGGATGTATACTTGGGGGGCATGTGCGGATCGCCCTGCTGGCGGGTCTTCACGGTATCCAGAGAATGCATGAGCATGTCTCCGGTGGTTCCGCCCAAGCCTCCAGCCAACATCGCCTAGCCAGCGTTCGTCAGCCTGTGCATCTGCCATGGTCACGCCGCGCGCCATGCCGAGTGCCATCTCACATGGATATAGGGTGGGCGCTTGGCCTCAAGATCGACCTCCTCCTCTACCGCCGCGTCCATTGTCCCGGTGATGGGCGAGGGGAGATTGAGGTGCGCAGTGGGTCGTTCATCTTCTACCAATTGCGCCTTGGTCGGGTCGGAGGACGAGAAGAGGCCGGCCACGCGGGCAAGTACCATGAAGGGTCAAAGGGTGAGCGCGCTGCGCCGCGCGTTATGCCGAGGCTCTCGTTCGGACTAGAGGACGATGCAGTGGTGGAGCAGCCCCAAAAACGTGGTGAGCGCGGGACGTGCGAGGTGGAAGAAGCGGCGGAAGAGCGGGCGGATTGGAAATGTCGAAGATGCTGAGGGTTCGCCCTGGTGGGTGTTCCTGTCGGCCGCCAGTCGGCAGCTTTTTTCGCGCGTCATCGGCCGGCCCACCCGGGCTTCTCCCGCCGCCAGCACCACCCAACGCCTTCTGCTTCGCCACACCTCAGCCGCGCCCGCACCTCACTTCGGTTTTCCTCGAACTCTGTCAAAGAAGACTCCAAGAAGCATACAAGCAAAGGCGGAGCAAGGGCGGAGCAAAGGAATGTGCACATCTAGGTATCCGCCCTGTCTTTGAGGAGTCCGTGCTCCGCTGAGTCTCTTGTTCCCTATTTGCTAGAAACGAACGAGCATGAGCATTTGGCGGGTTGGTAGAACACCCATAATAGATTTCTTGATCCTTCGAATCCTTTGAAATATGGTTTGTACCCTATTGACAAGGTACTTGAAGCCTGCCTCGGAGTGCTTTCGCACATGTTCATAACCGATACGTGAGCCCGAACATTTGCTTCATCACACCTTCTAATGATTGTCGGGTCTTTCGTGGGATATGGAATGGTGAAAAATCCATGAGCTCGCTATGAGCCAATGACCAGAATAACAGCACAAACGCTGACTATTCTTTCCTTTGGAATCTCAATTTTGCTACCCTCATTCAAATGATAGCTCCAGCTTCTCAGGGAAGGTTACCCATGTGAGCAGAGCGATGTCGAATGCGACCTCAGCGAGCAAAGCATGCTCTAATACATAGTAGGTGGGAATGGGGGGTTGGCATGATCCGCCCCCAGGCAGCTAGCGACGCTAGTTTGGGCGATTGTCTCAAGCGAGTTGCAATGCTTGCATCTTTGTTGCACTGTGGCATCTGGCATCGATGGCGCCGGTGGAGTTACAGCTGAAGATGTAGGCAGGTCTCTGCAGAATTCAGCGTTGTTTTGGCAGGACTTCCGGATGCGGTGCGGGGTTTCGCTTAGTTACGTGGTGAGTTGTTTACCCAGCGACTTCGAAGCATCCCACCCGCGTGCTCCAGCTCCCGTCCACACTTCACAATCAACGCCAGCTCAGCTTGTCCATCTGCGCACACACCGTTTTCCCGCCCTCATCGCAGCTGCATCGCATTGCTTGAGCTACGCGACCGCAACCATTTCATAACACCGCCATGTCGTCCTGGCTACAGAAGCAGCGCAAGGCCGAGCTGGTCTACCTGGCCGATGAGGCCGGCTATACTGGGTACACAGCTACCACCACGCGTCAAGAGCACGAGCGCGTCCATCACTAACCGAATCAGATACGAGAACATGCTCAAGGATGACCTCGTCGCAGCCCTCGATGAACACCTGAAGAATAATTCAACGCGCCTCGTCGGCAACAACGTCTTCGCCGAATACTACGAGCGTAGCTCGTCCCCTGCGAAGAGGACCCGCGCCAATGTCCCTCTGGAATCCGACAGCGAGCCCCGCTCCACGCGCCCGCGCAGGCGCGTCACCAAGATCAAGCAGGAGCAGATCGAATCGCAGTAAGCTCGCATGACTGTTGCAACGCGTCTTGGGGGTTGGAAACGCGTCAGGACCAACGCATGAAGCTAATCATGGTCCGCGTGCAGAGATGAGGCAGAGGCTACTCCCGTGCAGGCCAAAGCACTCGCCACTCGTACTCCGCGCGCCGTCCAACGCGTTGCTGCTCAAGTCCCGCTCCCGCCATCTCCTGCTGTCGTTACCGACGCCATTGAACGCCAGACTGCCATTGTCAGGACCAAGGTCGGAGATGCCTGGACGAACTCGGGCTTCACCGATTGGGCCGAGTACATTCGTGAGGTGTTGAGCTCGGTAGTAGGCGTCGAGGCTGCTGTCGTCCTGGTCGAGGCCTTCTACCTCCAGAAGCAGGTCTTGCCGTGGTTCTACTTCTTCGACATTCCCGCCATCAGCGCGCTGGGCACCAATTCGTACCCTGTGCATTTCCCCGAGTTCTTCGCCCTCTTGACGAGCTCTTTCTGGAGCCCCTCTTTGCTCTGGGCCAACACCAGCCTGTTCATTCCGCTCGTCTTCGCCTACTTCTTCAACATAACCATCAAGACCCAGGCCAATGGTCTCTCGTCGAAGCCGGCGTATCAGGTTGACCCGCTGACCTTTAATCTGGCCAAGGCACTGGTATCGTACATGGTGTATGCTCAAGGCGTTCGTTTCTCGGGCTTGGTTGAGGATGAGACGGTTTTCACCGTTTCCAACGCTTTGCCTGGTGGCCACTCCAGTGTCTTTATTGGCGCAGGTATCGGCACGATTGTCAGCATCTACGAGGCTGTGCTCAAGAGATGAGCTAAACCAGAAGTGTGTCTTGGTTTTGTGAATACTTGTGCTTTGTTCTTGCGATTTTGAAGCTGCTTTCAAAGGCGATTGGACTCGGCGTCTCTCATCGTGCTCGTTGCAAGCCGCTGGAGGACTTGGCTAGGCGCGTACGGTGGCGTCGGACGGCGTTTGCGGAATTGTTCCCTTGAGCTATCGTCTACAGACTTGAGCAATCCATGATCATCAATGCGGTCTGGTTTTGGGAGAGTTGTGTCGAGTCCCTGGATTGGCGACGACTGTCGTTGGCGTAATTGCTAGAAGAATGCACATTCTTGCCGATTGGATGATAGCTTGGTCTGCTTGGCTGCGGGACCCTTGCAACTCCATATCGATACGGGGATGACGTAGACTCAATGCAATTACTGTCGCATGAACGCGGGCTCCGAAGATGCTGTTCTTACTGTATGTGTTTTTTTCTCACTGACGAAACACGAGGACCGGCCTGTTATCTCCGCAGAAGCGTCTTTTAGAATGGCACCAAAGATCTCCTTGACGCCGCTGTCAAGCTTGAGAGTCAGCAAGCACCAAATTCCAACGCACGACCTCACCCCCAACACCAGCATCCAGCATAGACCGTTGCTTATCTACCATTCGGCGTTCGAGCCTTCAACGGCATTGGCCTCGGCCATAGAAGCCCACCTCAGCAATGTCGATGTTGTGGTACCGCAATGGCGGTATACCATGTACTCTACGACGCATTTCCACAGCACGACTCATGAAGTCCTCTGCATCAGCAACGGACGCGCCAAGCTCTGCTTCGGCGGCGAGACCAACGACGGCAGAGTCGAGCCTGTGGTTGAGAAGGGCGATGTGATCATCGTGCCGGCTGGCGTCGGCCATCGGCTTCTGGAGGATCAGGGCGGTGGCTTCGAAATGGTGGGCAGCTATCCCAAGGGCTGCAACTGGGACATGTGCTACGGAAAGGAGGGAGAGGAGGAGAAGGTCAAAGGGATCGAGAAGCTAAGCTGGTTCGAAAGAGATCCGATTTATGGTGAGAGAGGGCCGGCGGTGGGAGCCTGAGACGGTGGGGCGGAGAGGCTGCTGCCTGAGTTTGGACTGCTGGCAGCCTAGGGCGGCATGGGCGGTGATGCGTTCAGCGGCGATGACGGAGGGAACGGCGGCGGCGCTGTGGCCGCGGTGAAAGGGGACACGCGCCACAAGCAACGAGAAATCTGCCTAAAGCCTTGCCAGGAGGTATTGTTCCGCCATGCAGTGTGAATGCAGAACATGGAATGCTTTTTGCGCGTGACTCGGAGCGTAGGCGGAGGAGTTTGCGGCGAGCTGGGGTTGCGGGCGGTAGGGCTGAGGCTGCTGTACTGTGTAGGCGGCAACCGTACCGTGGGCCGTTGAACTCGGCGGACACGCCTAGCCGCGCTGCACCTTGCAACTTCACCTCCATCCCTCTTCCTCTTTCCACCGTCGACTCCCTCGCCACCTCCACAACCGACCCCCGCCCTTGTCCTCGGTCGCCCGCACCGCGCCCGCTGCGACTACATCTCGCGCGAGCTACCCCGAGTCCGCGTGTCGCTACCGAGCTGCGCCCTGCTACCGCTTGCGCTGGGCCGCCGCACACGCGCAGCTTAGTGCTTGCATTCGCCGAACCGCACCTTTTCGGGTCGGCCTCAGCGTCTAGAGAGCAGTACCTGGACGGCAAGGGGAGCACGACCTCTCCTCCTTCGTTTGCCGCCGCCACCTCCGCCTCGCCCACTCTCCCACTCCACCGTAGCGATTGCGACTGTCCCGAGCGGCAGTCCGCCTCAGACCATCCACAATGCCATCTCCTATGCCGCCCATGCCCACCAAGGATGACTCCGCGGGCACGTACGTGTTGCCGCCTCTCCGACCTTGTGTGCACGCGCTGACTCGCTTCGCTGCAGGTGGGGATATCTCCAGGCCGGCGTGGACCGGATCATGACCGACCTACGAGAGGGTATTGATATGAAGACGTACATGGGCCTCTACACAGCGATTCACAACTTCTGTACTGCGCAGAAGGCTGTTGGCAGTGGAGGCTTCGGCACAGGCGGTGCTAGCGGCGTCAACAACCGTGGCGGTGGTAAGTTGACCCCATCTATTGAACAGCCTAGGAAAAGGGATAATGACGCAGACAAGCACACCTCCTCGGCGAGGATCTCTACAACCACCTCATCGATTATCTCAAGCACCACCTAGCCGAAGTTTACAAGAAGTCCACCGAACACGCCGACGAAGCCCTCCTCACCTTCTACATTAAAGAATGGAATCGCTACACAACCGCCGGTCAATACAACAACCACCTGTTCAGGTACCTGAACCGTCACTGGGTCAAGCGGGAGATGGATGAGGGAAAGAAGAACATCTACGACATCTATACGTTGCACCTGGTGCGGTGGAAGGAAGACATGTTCTTGGCCACACAGAAGAACGTTATGAAGTCTGTGCTGCGACTGGTGGAGAAGCAGAGGAACGGCGAGACGATCGAGCAGAACCAGATCAAGAGTGTTGTGGACTCCTTCGTGTCCCTCGGCCTGGACGAATCGGACACCACCAAGACCACCTTGGATGTGTACAAGGAATTCTTCGAGAAGCCGTTCCTCGAAGCCACTGCCGAGTACTACAAGCAGGAGTCGCGTCGCTTCCTGGCGGACAACAGCGTTGTTGACTACATGAAGAAGGCCGAGGCACGTCTGGATGAGGAGAAGGAGCGTGTTCCGCTTTACCTGCTTGACGAAATCATGGGCCCCCTCATGAAGACATGCGAGACGGTTTTGATTGCCGACCACTCACAAGCTCTTCGCGAGGAGTTCCAACTTCTTCTGGACCAGGACCGCATCGACGATTTGGCACGGATGTACAAGCTGCTTGCCCGAATTCCCCAAGGCCTCGACCCTCTTAGGACCCGTTTCGAGAATCATGTCCGGAAGGCCGGTCTATCTGCGGTTGAGAAGGTTGCTACAGACGACCTTGAGCCCAAGGTGTATGTTGAGGCACTGCTGGAAGTTCACACTCAGTACCAGGATCTCGTCAACAAGGCTTTCGCAGGCGAATCCGAATTCGTCAGGTCGCTGGACAATGCTTGCAGAGAGTTCGTCAATCGCAACAAGGTCTGCAAGTCTGGGTCCACCAAATCGCCCGAGCTTCTGGCCAAGTACACCGACCAGCTGCTGAAGAAGTCCGGTGCGAAGATGTCCGAGGAGGACGACATGGAGAAGCAGCTGTCGCAGATCATGACTATCTTCAAGTATATCGAGGATAAGGATGTATTCCAGAAGTTCTACTCACGCATGCTTGCGAAGCGCCTAGTCAACACCAACTCGGCTTCCGACGATGCTGAAACCTCCATGATCGCCAAGCTGAAGGACGCCTGCGGCTTCGAATACACGAACAAGCTGCAACGTATGTTCCAGGACATGCAGATCTCCAAGGACTTGAACTCGTCATTCAAGGAGTGGATTAGCGACACTTTCGATGATGAGGATAGGAAGACGGCTGTTGATGCCACCTACCACATCCTCGGTACTGGTTTCTGGCCGCTCAACCCTCCTACCACTCCTTTCGCTCCTCCGCAGGTCATCGTCAAGACATACGAGCGTTTCAACGCTTTCTACAATTCCAAGCACTCTGGCCGCAAGCTCGCATGGCTGTGGCAATTGTGCAAGGGTGAGATGCGCGCGAGCTACATCAAGATCCCTGGTAGCAAGGCTTCCCCCATCTTTCAGGTCTCCACTTACCAGATGGCCATCTTGTTGCTTTTCAACGACTCGGAAACTCTGAGCTACGAGGATATCGAGCAGGCAACGAAGCTTGACAGGGGAACCATGGACCCCAGCATTGCGGTCTTCCTCAAGGCGAAGGTTCTGACTATTAGCCCCGAGGGCTCCAAGCCTGAGCCTGGCACCAGCTTCACCCTCAACCAGGGCTTCAAGACCAAGAAGTTAAAGGTCAACCTGAACATCGGCATCAAGAGTGAACAGAAGCAAGAGGTTGAGGATACGCACAAGACGATTGAGGAGGACAGGAAGCTTCTTATGCAGGTAGGTTTAACCTGCTTTCTTGATGTCATTGCATTGCTAACCCAACTTTTAGTCTGCCATTGTGCGTATCATGAAGTCCAGGAAGAAGATGAAGCACCAGCAACTCGTGGGCGAAACCATCAACCAGATCCGCTCCCGCTTCACGCCCAAGGTCGCAGATATCAAGAAGTGCATCGACATCCTGCTAGAGAAAGAGTACCTGGAGCGTCTCGAGGGCGAGGAGAACGACCTGGGGTACTTGGCTTAGGTCAGCAGGCGCAAGGCTGTCTGTCAAGTATGCTTTGAGATTTTCCGCGAGCAAGAGACAAAGTCGGGTTCTGAAGAGTCGCACCGCGACGCAGCCCGGCCTGTCTGGCTATCGCCACGACCAAACACCTTCTTCTGGCGCTGGCGTTCGTACATTCCGTGTGCACACTCATGGGCAGGCGTCAGCAGGAGACGGGGGCTTCATGGATAATTCCTTGGGGAGGGGGGATGGGCCAGTCCATTATTCCTTGCATGGGGCAGGGCTTTCCCGATCCTATTTTGAATGACTTCGCAGTCAGCGTCCCCCTTCCTTTACTCTCTCCCTCGGTACTTCTTTCCTTTTCGTTTTCTTTTTTCTCTCGAGCTTCGGCCCCGGGAACGGATGGTGGGGAGGTTTTTACAATGATGCACACGGTCTGGGTAGATATGATGGTCCAAACGATCGGTATGATCCGCGGGGAGAGCAGATGGCTGACAAATGCGCCTCTCTCTCAAAAATTCGATTCCTCCTTTATTCTGCTTGTCTTGTACGTTTCATGCTGGCTGTCCTCCTGTTGAGGGAAATTTGTATTTTCTAACCATCCAGTCCCGCCCCTGTTTCCCCTCCGAATGCTATACTTCTGTCAGGGAGATAGGGAGAGAGAGAGAACCCGGAGAAGTGGGCGGCTTCATTGGAAATTCATGGCGAACCTGCCAAGATGAAAGTTCGCACCCTTTGTTTACCGGCGAGACATGCTCGTATCCGGTCGGCTTGGTTCACACAAAGCGAGAAGCGAAAAAAGGTAGAACAGGACAGGAGTTGTTGCGAGTTCGAGCAGCAAAGGGGAGGAGGGGGGTGGAAAATAAGCAAGGGGGTTATGAGACAAAAAAAAAATCGAGGGCGGAGGGCGGAGGGCGGGAGGAAGGATGCGGTGAAAGTATAGAAGCAAGTGAAATTACTTGGCTCGCTGGTTCAAGCGCGTAACCGGGTGCCGGCAGTGCTACCTACGTAAGAGTACGTGAGCCCAGGGAGGGACGAAGGCGAGATGGGTGTGGTGTGTCTATGAAGGTGGTTTCTTTTCGGTCTGTCGTCCCCTAGGCTTTGTGTCTCTTGAAATGTTTATTGCAGGGCTCGAGAAAACAGTGTCGCGTAGATGGTGTTGTTGGAGGGTCATGTCAGCCGTTGGTCATCACTGGTAAACCCTACATTTAGGTAGTCGAAGTCCATGTGATCGTATGTACTCGGCTTTGTTGTGTTTTTGCTACTACTAGAACATGTGCAGAGGACAAAGGACAAAGGACAAGGGGAGGAAGGGGGGGGAGAAGCCTTCTTGCGCACCTATGCCAAAGTCCTCTGTCGTGACGTCACCTCTGCCCCCAATTATCGACTTGTCCAGCGACGGTGCTCCATGCGGCTCGGGAGGCTTTGTGTCGCCCACCGGTCTGTCCATGCAGGATCGAGATGGCTGTGCCGCAGGCTCAAAACGGCAAATGTTGTGCCGCAGCCCAGCCGTATGCATACATCGTGCAGGGGATGAAATGGCTAGGGAGGAGCCGCGGAGAAAGAAGGCAACGGAATTAAAGGCAAACGCTCGCACGCCTAAAGCGGGGCTGGGGCAGATTGCCGCTCTGGCAGGTGTGGGTCAGATCGGGGACGGGAGCCCGCCGAAGACGGCTGTTTGGGTACGTGCGCGTGCAGTTCTGTCTCACAAGATGGTTGACAATAACGGGTGGACGTAGAGGATGGGAAAACTACGGGCCAGCTGCCTCGCAGGCACGTACATGATACCTCGTGAATTCCTCTATCGTGGCGGACGTTAGGCGGGTATAGCCGTTGAAGAGTGGGGGCAGCTGGAAGGCATGACGAGGAAAAGAAAATGAGTTATTGGATTTGGGATTTTAAATGTGCGCCTAAAGAGTCAGCTTTACATAGAAGTCTGGGGGGTCTATGCGGCGCAGTCGAATGCACACAGCCTATCAGGAGGAGGGCCAGCGCATCAGTGCGGCCATTGGTCCACACATTACCTAGCGCACTATGGGACATGATTGTCTATCCCGCTCTTTCACTTTCCGTTCACCACAGCAGTGATGTTACAGTGGAACTGTTGGCAGCATGAATTGGTACTGCATTAGTTTCCTTTCAGTCAAGGTATCTTGATGGTTGCAAGAGAGGCACATGCGCTCACATATGATGAGGTTTGTGGAAGCCGAGCCGCACTTTACATAATGTGGCTGCTGTGTTGCAGCTGAAGCTCTTCCAGACCTTGAAAGAAGACGAGAGCGGTGCAGAACAGGGTGTGACAATAATGACCGCTGTGGGCCGGCTTCCGACAAGCGTCTGGACCATGCAGGAAGCAACCATCATGGAAACCCGATTCCGAGTCATGGCTCGTGTCAAGGGACTGCACAACGAAGCTGTGCTTTTCCCACGAGAGTGGCCATGGGATAGTGAAGGGTGGAGAGAATGGTTGGGATCCGGGCGGCCTCCTGAAGTGAAATGAAAAGCCACGGCATGCGGTGGAACTGGAGGCAGCGACAGAATCGCGGAGATGTCGGATGGCCGACTATCTCTCTCAAGCTGAATAAACGCGTAAGAGATGATAAGAGAAGTTGGTAAGAAGCACTGCGTCATACGGGAATAAGGATCAAGTGAAGTGAGTGGATGGACTGGCAGCAGTGGTGGGAGGGATGTGAGCAAGCTCGTACGTAGGAGCCCCGACTTCGGGCATGCGGAAGGAGATGCGCATGACACTGAAGCCCATCACAAATGTGTACGGAGAGTTAGGGCCTATGGTTGTAAGGGCCATTGCTTTTTGGCGAGGGGTCGGTAGACCTGCCTGCCGTACATGTGGTCTGACGAGAATCCAAGCAGCCCAGTGTGTGCGGACCGCTTTTTCCTTGAGCGGGCCTCAGTGACAAGACCATGCAACTATCGTCGTTGAGCAGGGGCGGCAAGGCGCCTAATGTACATAAGCGCGCGTGAATCCAGCCACACACAGGCCGCGGAGCTGGCGGGAGCAAGGCTCATTGGCGGGGGATGCTCGGCCCGGCGGAAGTGGACGACGATGGTCTTGGATGGCTGCATTCCAGTAGTTCGCCATAGGGAGAAAGCAGTGAGATTCCGATCGGGCAATTTCAATCGCGAGCAGAAATGGAATACGACTTGTCGAAACCATAGGGAATCGCATCAACGACCCCGCAAACAGCGATTGCTATCCAGCAGTCTGTGAGTCGGAATGCGGACATTGAGCATGCCAGCGGCTTTGTCATGTGGGATGCAGTTGGAACAGATATATGTAATGCTGCTTCGCGCTGAGTGCAGCAGTTCTATATTTAGTCCAATGTCATTTGCCTTGTTCTCGAGTCAATTGAGCAAGGCCCAGATGATCATGGCGAGCCGCTGGAAACATTCAGTTCGTGGTCTTGTCAGCCTCTGAAAACACAAGGACGGAGCCTGCCGTTGTGCTGGAATCGAGTATGTGGCAGGCGCTACACTATCCTTCTGGGGCTTCAGGGAAACCGAGCGGCTGAAAACGAAGCCCCCTTTGACATCTCTTTGAAGTGGATCGTGTACGTGACAAGCAGTGCGCGAACCGCGTGGTATAAGGCGTTCGAGCGGTTTCACGCTATCTCCCTCCAGGAAAAAAAAAAGCTGTCGGCTTACCTGCACGTCGTGCATTGAGCCAGTGCGGCACAGCCAGTGCGCTAATTGCAGGTGGCGACCAGGATGAGCACCTGATTCGTCAAGCTGAGGCGGCTCACGCACTATCAAAGGATGCAGCAGGAGCCCAACCGGCACAGATGTGAGTTGCCATGGCTTGTTGGGAATGCATGGAGACAGCATGACAGCGCTTCATCCTAAATTGCGCCAGTAAGCTTGCTTTTGATGGTAAGCGTGCATCCGCAATGACGAAAACACGGCAGTGAAACGTCGCCATCATCCAAACACACACAAATCCTGCAATAACGCCCAGAAAGAAGCGCTGATAGCTATAGTTGTGGACTAGCATAGTAACAGAACGGTGAACCCCCAATGTCCTGTTCCACATGACTTTTGCAGATCTTCATAGACGTGGGGTAAAACTGAAACGAAAGAGCAATTACCTGACGAAGAAAATCCTGTCTTCTCTGAATTTTGCCGTGTTCCGCATGTCGGGACCTTCTTCAATCTTCTAACACCGCTCGGGTCGAGCCAATGGCGCACTGCCTCCGAAGCTACTGACCAAGGCTTCTAGGTTAAGCAGCTTGAGAATGCCTGTATCGATAGGTATGTCGTTTGACTGGAGAAACTTGGCCTTGCATAAATTATGCAGGCTGTGAAGATCGCGAGCATGTCTCAGTGTCCGAGATCTGGGACCCTGGAGGAACATGTCACAATGAGGTGAGGAGAGCCACGTTGCGACCACAGCGGTACAGAACCAGGAAATGCCGCCCGTCTCTCGTTAGCGTCCGGATTGACAATGCGCCCCTGCAGCTTGTGTGATACGAAAGGAAGGCGGCAAGTCCGACGCCACACAAACACCCACCCACCCACAGACACACACACATGACTGCCAGACGGACAAAGACTCGGAAGAAATGGAAGACGGAGCGGGGGCCGTCTTGCTCACAGCGGTCAAGATGCGATGCAGCTGCGTAGTACAACAACAGCTGCTACCACGCTTCTGTGTCAAGAGCTGATAGGCCAGCCAGATGCGCCCAAGGCTGCAGACGCGCTCTGCTTCTACTCACCTAAGGTACAATTCGGGGTTGGCTTACCTTTGCAAGCTGAGGGTGTCGTGGCTCCTTGCGGGCTCAGTCGGGCCAGGGCGTCGAGCATGTTTTGCTGTCATGTTCATGAAAATATTGGTGGAAGCCTAGGGTTCATAAGACAGTCCATCACCCTCGTTGTATGCCAGCCCTCCATTTGAGACGACTGGCATTTACAAGGGACAAGGTACCGACTCCATTCACTCTGATCCATTCAAAGTCCCCTGTTCCATATGAAAGTAGTGCTGAGAACGAACGCAGGCAGTTCGAGAATCTTGGACATGACGGCATTGTTGACACTCCCAAACGAGTTCCCAAACGAACTGCTGGCCGGCATCGCCGAGTATCTGCAGAAACAAGATCTCCGCAACGTGCGGCTGACGTCTCGGCTCTGGAGGGAACCGGCGGCGAGGTAGGGTATGCCCCTTCTAGGGGCGTCAGCAGCAGCAATCGTTTGCTAATGTGTGCAGATTCCTACACAACCGGGTTTATCTTTCCGACCATCATCGAGACATCAAAGTCTTCAGGAAAATCACCAGCAATACCGAATTGCGGAAATACGCTAGAGAGCTGGTGTTCGACATGAGCACATTCAATGAGGACCTCCTCAATTTCGCCTGTTTCCTGCAAATGACGGATCGGCATCCACCGAGATGTGTGCGCGACGACCAAGCACACGGAGGCCACGCCGATGATTCTGCTAGAATCCAGAATTGGCATGACATGACCGCACGCCGATGCCAAAATGATGTTGCTATGGTCCGCACCCAGCAAATTGACACTGTCACCGAGTTTTTCCAGTGGTTTGAAAAGCGAGTTCGCCGGCACATCAACAACCGCCGCACGAACGCAGCATTCAAGGCCTTTCGGGAAGCAATCCTATCAGGGTGGGAGGTCCAGCGGATCATCGTCACTAGCTTGCCCGCGGGGCCGGACCACGAGGCCCGTCCTGATAGGCCATTTCAGCAACCGGACCGTTCACCGGAATGGAGGAAATGGGAGGATAATATGCGGAACACAACGGGGCCGATCCCCTGGGAAGAGGTCCAGCCGAGAGCAAGCTGGATGACGTCTGATCGTCAGCTACCGGAAATCCTGGAGTTGGGCAACTCGGGTAGTCTTGCTGGGGTGAGTTCGCCATGTCAGCCGAGAAATACCGCCTGCCAAAGCTAACGAGCTTCCAGTGGCTGAACCAAACCCCTGGTATGAGCTGGCAAGAGTGGAGCACCAGGAATGCAAGTGGTCGGGAACCGAGATGCTTCCACGCTAAGCCGGTGGGGTCGCCATACCGGGGACTGTTGACGATCGTTCAGATCCTGCACGAGACCAAGAGGCTTGCGTCAATCTCGGAATTATCAGTGATACCAAACCGACAATACCATCCGGCTTGCTGCGATTGTGGCGAGGGCATGTCGTCGGCGATTTTCCTGACGGACGGCCCCGACATGGTACAACTGCAACAGTTGGCCAAGCACCTCAAGGTTCTTCGCCTGGTTCCTGAGGCGGTGACAGACTTGGACGAAACTCGTTTCGAGTATCCAGGGTTGCGCAGATTGCTCCAGCAGGGCAGCAAGGGTTTGGAAGAGCTGTACCTGGGGTTCGTCCACCATCAAACATTGTCCGTGGACCGTCATCTGCTCCGGGGCCTCACTTTCAACAGACTGCGGAAAGTCCATCTTTTCGACGTTCGTTTCACTGACGTGGAGCTTTTTACGTTCCTGTCCGATAACCGGCACTGCATCCGCAAGCTGATTGTGTGTTACTGCCTCATGGTGGACGAAAACGGAGCGATGCTCGATGGGGACGATGACACTGAGCCAATTGAAGCCACGGGATGGTGGTGGCCAGTGCTGGATGAGCTTCGGAGCATGGGGTGCTTTGGAGGGACGGACCTCTACATCGACTCGGTGATTCAGCAGCGGGACACATTGGAAATGGCAGGGACCCCTGAGCTCGAGGAAGGCATGTCCAGGTGGAAGACATGGACTACTGCTGGTGGTGGGTTCCCGTTAGTCGGGGGTTGTCCGAGGCAAGACCCGTCTTTGGCGGGCATGATCCCAGCCAACTATCGGGGCCAGTTGCGGTCAGCATTGCTAACCCGCCGTGAGTAATGCCGACCGAGGATGACAAGCCTGCGGTGGATGCGATCGATGGAGACTTGTCTCGGCGGAGGAGCGAGCGGACGAGAGGTGGCTGATGTGGACTCTGGACATAGTAATAAATCGCAGGTGATTGGGCGTGTTTGACCGAGAAATCAGGGCGTGAGTGCCGCGCGGGCTGCTTGTGCTTGGACGAAACAGCGGGAGGCTTGCTCCTCTGGGATTAGTGGTTGCCGCGACTGCCGCCTGCCGCTCGTTTGTTCCTGCCGCATCTTCTCCCCCAGGTCCCGGGCTCTATGACGCTGTTGCGGTCTAGATGCCAGCATCCCACGACGCCTTCTCTGCGCTGCTGCTGTGCTCTCGTCGGACTCGACCCTCTCCATGTGCACCACCCGTATACCCCGCTGATCCAAGCTGGTCCACTTCGGAGAACCACGAAATCGTGGAAATCGAACATCACTGGCTCGATTGCACTGCCGATCAGAGCCGCCGAGTCGTGGGCAGAACCCGGTACGTTCAACGTTGTACCAGTCGCCACGCTTAGCACCAGCTTCAGTTCGGACCAAGACTCTTCCATGTCAGTTCCCTCGCAGAACCAGCTCGCTTGCACACATCGAGGGTATTCGATCGTCGTCGATCGTGGTCGTCTCCTTCCCCAGAGCTCCGGCTTGAAGCTTACTCGACCATCATCTGCCAAGCCAATGCGCGAGAACCGCGACTCAACCTCAGGGGGCCATGCGCAAAGGATAACGACAACTGTTGTTTCGGCTCTTGGAACAGACTGAGGCTGCGTAGCAGTCTTCAAAGTCACCTCGTCGCCCGATCCTGCTTGCCCGATCGGCTAGGACTTCGAAGAGCCCGGATTGGGCGCCACGGATCGTGCGTGGGGCAAAGACAGACACGCTCCACAGGACGATTAACAGCCACGGAGCGTGAGACATCGTCCAAATCTTTTCACACATCGTTGAGCCACTGCACTGCTCTTATTTCGGTCGCTCAGCTTGTACTCAATTCGTTCTTGCCTCGCTCGCTTTCGACCGCTAGGCCGTCGCTACCTACCAGCTACCCCGAAACCGGTGTCATTGTCCCGTTACCGGACGAAGGATCCCTGCAGTTGAAGTATTCAGAGATCGTCTCGTTATGCCGCTGTTGTCTTCCAAGCCGTTCAACATTGCCAACAATCTGGATCAAGCCGAGTCTGTATCCGTCAGATCCCATTTTTTACCCCCTCGAACTTGTGTTTCCAGAGAGACCAGAACCCGGCGAGCCATCGTTCATCTTGACGTCTAGGGAAGAGAGAGCTGACATGGTATCTGCACAGATCGAACAGGCGACGAAGAAAGCTAAACTCTAGCATCCTAGTTCCGCGAACCTTCCACTCATGCCACACCTCCTAATGGTACACTGCCTTCACTCCATTGAGCCGAAAACACGAAATAGAGCACAATCGAGGCGCGACAGCACAGCCACATTCAGTGCTATGCATTAGAGAAACCACAAACGCTAGAGGGCCAGGAAGCTTTGCGCCCTCTAACACGTCTGGGCCCGGACGAAAAAGTCTGCATAGATGACGCGTAACCGAGCGACCAAAACATTAGCAGAGAATTGTCTGGAGAAGCTTGAACTCTTTTGTTTAAGGTATCGATATTGAGGCTAATCTAGCAATATGCACAGCCTTTATGCCCTAGGTTGACCGCCCCATTGTAAATCCCGAACTAGGAGCATCTAAGCCATCATAAGCGATCCAGCAACCTCGAAAATCGCCGTTCAACCATCCTCGTGTCTCCATTGGTTGGTAAGGCCCAAGTTCGCGCAGAATCTAGAGTCCGCACATCGCAAGCAGAACCTTCTCGCCTTCCTCCTCGTGGTTGACGTCGCCCACATAGCCCACCATACCCTCACCCACCTCCGCCCACGCCATGGGCGTCTCGTCCTGGCCGATCGGCGCCGGCGCAAAGACAAAGCTCTCGACGTGGCTATCGCGGGTCGGCACATACAGCCGATCCTTCTCGGCCACACCGGCCAGGGTCACGCCCTTCTGGCTGCACTCCGACGCCAGCTCGGCAGCCTGGGCAGTCATGCGGCGCACGTTCTCGGGCCTCAGGACGAAGGTCGAGCGGTGGTAAGCGTGGGCCTTCCACGGCAGGTCGAAGGCCGTCGAGAAGACCATTTCCATGTGGGGCAGGCTCGCGGTGCTACTGAACTGCTCGCAAAAGATGGCGACGCCGCCGGCGCGGACGTAGAAGCCGAGCGCAGCGTAGACGAGGCCGTACTGCTTCCGCTCTTCGTCCTTGATGCGGTTGTTGTGGCCAGTGATGCCGACTTCCTCGCCAGGAGAGCGTGTGAGGGCGCCGTCGCCGATCAGGACGACGGACGGTCTGGCGGCGGCGGCTGCGTTGAGGTGGGCGAGCGCCTTGGCGGGAGTGGTGGCAACGAGGACGTGCGCGCGTTCCTTGATGCTGCTGGTTACGTCTTCATGCAAGCTGTAGAGCGCGTGTTCTTCGGCCTCGTCGAGGCAGAGGAAGAGGATGGTGGGCCTGTCGGCGGATGCCATGGTCGGTTGAGCTGCTGGGTTTACCTCTGCGCCTCAGTCAATAAACTGTGAGGTGGTGAGACGCTGTCGGGTGGTGAGAGGGCCATACCTGTAGGCTATCTTGGCTATGGAATCGGGAATGTAGATGACAAGTGGGTATGGCTTGAAAAGGTAGGTTTAAATGTGAGTTGGGTTTGGATGGCACGAGACTGTTCCTGCAGGGTCCATCAACAACGGCAGCAGCGCCAGCGTCAACAACATCAACGCCAGCCCCAACACCCACGACAACATGGCCAGCAACGCTGCCAACGCCTACGTTAACGGCGCCTTCTCGGAACAGCTGCAAGCAAAAGGGCAGGTGCGCGCCTACTCGTTTTGTGCCGCACGTCAATCACTCATCCGTAATAGTAGCAAGTGAGGAAAATTGATCTGTAATTCGATGATGCCAGAGCCTAAGTAATAAGCCCAAGTATGAACGCTCTGATAGCCTTGTCCGTCTGCCAACCCCATACTCGAGAAAGAAATCTCTACATTATGAAGCAATCCGTGACCCAGCACAGTCAGGAACAAAAAAAAGAACCAAAACCCAAGAAGCAACTCCATGCCTCCGGAGAGAGGGGAAAACAAAAAGCAAAGGAAGACAAACAGCAAGTAAAACTTCTAGTCCCCATCAACTCCAACCACATCCTTTCACCCACCCATCCGCCCGTCACTCCGTCACTCCGTCCATCCACCCACTTCAAAACAAGCGGCGCCTGACAGAGCCGCTCCGCGTACCGCGGCGGTCGTACGACGACTGGACAGCCGACGCCCGGCGCTTGCGGCTGGCCGGACGGCAGCCCAAGAACTGGATCGCCTCCTCATCGTCGTCGTTCTTGCACTCCTCCTCATTCTCATCCTCCTCCAGTTCCTCCAGTCCCTTAGCGAAGCGACCAACGCTGTCCCGAGCGCGACCGGTCGCGATCGTGGTGGTGACAAGCGGCCGCTGGGGACGGGCGGCGCCAGCAGGAGGGGGAGTGGTGGTGGTGGTGGTGAGGTCGACGAAGCCAGAGCGGGAGCGGGGGCGGGAGCCGGAACCGGAACCGGAGCCGGAGGAGTCCTTGTGGTCCACTGGTAGACGGATGCTGTAACAGGGCCTCGCGGTCGGCTGCTGCTGGTCCGCGTGCGAGGCCGGGTCGTACTTGGGGGACGTTGGCTGGTAGACGGGCGAGGGCGAGCGAGCTGGGAGTGGGGAGGCGGGGTCGTGCGTGTGCCTATCGTGGGGGGAGGTGGGCTCGTAACGGGGGGAAGCCTCGCCGTCGACTGCGGTGGTGCTGGTGCTGGATGAGTTGTGCCCGTGGTTGAGGGGGTTGTTGTTGTTGTTGGTAGCGTGCTCGTTGTCTTCGGCCTCGGCCTGTTCGCACGCGGTCTTGAGCCTTGCGACCTGGCTGCCGAGCTTGTTGTGGGCTGTCCAGAGCTCGGTCAGGAGGTGGTGGTATTCCTGGGCGCATGTTCAGTGAGCTGGCTGGGAGTCTATGTGTAGAGCACATGGGCTTACCTTCCTGACCGGGTCGTTCGAATCCTTGCCGGACATGTTGTTCGTGACTGCATCCTGGAGGAAGGTCATGTCCTCGAAGATGCGGTGAGCATATTTGAAGACCTCGTCGTTCGTGAATGTTGGCATTGTGAAGGTGTGATAAGAGAGAGTTGCTGGGTTTGGGGTTGCAGATTGTTGTAGGGTGGTCGATGGTTGGCGGAGGTAGGTCTTGGAGTAGGAGAGGCAGTATTTTATGGTCCGCGCGAAGCAAGGCTGGTCACGGGGAAACGAGTGGTGTTATTGTTGTGCTGCTACTGTTAACACCTTGGTGACCCCGGATGGCTGCCTGGCCAAGTGAGGTGAAGTCACCGGATTTGGGTGGTTGACTAGGCCACGTAGCTCTAGAAAAACCTTCCTCGTGGGCAGTGGAAGCGAAGACCCGGACATAGATGCGACATTCAAAACGCAAGTACATCACAACATGGGGTCTGATTGATCACGTCAGTGAGCATGAGATAATTGTGAAAAGCTTCCATTCTTTTGTCCTACCATGATTGCGACCACGGTGGTCTGATTTTTTACCTTCGTGGCATACGGTTCCGCCGCCGGCTGAGATTGATATCACCTCCAAACTAATAGACGCCCATGATTTTGGTACCATCATTCGGCAGCTTGGCCCTCAGTACTGCCCCCGGATGGATTCTCAAGTCCTGGCCGTTGTTCCACATCGGCTGGTATGGTAGTTGATTGATATTCACGTAAAAGTATCCATCCTCACCCACGCTGGCTGAGTCCGGCCAGAGAATCCTTGGATCGTGTATGTAGCCATGCGTCTGAAGGTCATTCGGGTCGTAGTAGAAAACTGCGTTGTGCTCTGGCACGAGCTGATAGATCAAGCCGTTTGAGTCACCCTCGAAGCCATTGGCGTTGCCGCCCCGCTGCCCGAGGTTCGAGACGTTGTTCTTGGCAGCACGCTCAGCCAATGCATCGTCGTCACGCTCAAGGAGATTGGCTGCCGGAACCGAGTACAGGTAGTTTCCAGTGAGTGGAGAGTAGTAAATGGTTTTGCCATCTGGCGAGATCTGGATGCCGTCAAGGCCTTCGCGAAGATGGCCGATGGGTTGACCCACGCTGCGCTGGTAGAAAGGATGGCCTTGGTAGCTTGGGACATCGCTGTCAACCCGGAGTACGGAAGGGTCTTGGGTAAGGCGCCGCCACGATTCGCCTGTTCCGAGGTCGAGTATGATGAAGCCGGGACGTCCTTCGTCGCTGGAGTCAACGATATAGGCAACACCCTTGCCGCCGGAGGTTACGTTCGGGCGGAGGTCGAAACGAACATCGTTCATGTAGCTGTCTGGATAGTGGACATTGGCAGGAAATGTGAAAGTCTCGTAGATCGAATCATTATTGAGCGAGATTCCCACCAGCTTTGGGCCTCCGGGCTGAGCATATGGCACGGTGACTTCTCCTTGCGAATCCATGATAGATGCTCGTCCGGTATCCAGCGCCCAAAGTGTTTCATCGCGGTCTGTTGTTTTCGGCGTGATGTACAGCGCCTGGACGCTGATCAGCCCCTTGGAGTCGGCACTGCCGAATGGAATGCCGTTGTAGCTGGTGTTGAGGGCAGAGACGGCGAGGTTCAATTCGGCCGAGGGGTAAGGAGCCTCGGCAGTCTTGTTTACTGCTTCACCAAGCGTGAAGGTATACTGACCACGCGTGTAGCAGACGAACAGCCTCCCGGTGCTTGAGATGGCTAGCCCGATAGGCCATTGGTCATAATAATAATGGAATTCCTCCAAGGGAGGTCCATACGTCCCATTGTCTGTGCGCAGAATTGTACCAGAAGCGTCTTGGTAGGTGACCTGGCCACAGACGAGGGCAAATATCGAAGCAAAGGCAAGGAGCTTCATGGTTCAGTCCAGGCAGTCGGGAGGAGAGTCAAGAGAAAGGAGAAAAGTCAAGAATGGGTTTCTGGAGAATACAACCCTGCTCAGGTTATAAGTGACCCCGCCGTCAAGTGATACCTATCCATCTCCAAGACCTTACCGATTTGTTGTGTAATGCACTTAGCGGGCTGCAATATGACGACATGGCAGCGCCTTCGGGTCGATCACCCTCGCCTTCTCCGCATCGTCTATCTTGGCATATCCAAGCTTCTTGCCAAGCATCGTCGTGTCGGTAATGGACAGAGCGATGGCAGCGTAGCTTTCGATCGATCTGGATTCTTGGCAGATACGTGAGCTGTAAGAGGACCAAGTGTTGGAGAAGGCAGCGGCAGGCGTAGTAATTGATATCGATGGTCATGGCATTTGGTATCCCTTTCGCGGCTCGGTGCGAACATCCACCGTGACCGTGTCCGAAGGGCAGGTCTTGCATTAGTGATGATGCCGGCGTAGCCCTCCTATCCGGACAGAGCACCCAAACCCGGCAAATCGGCAGATGGTTTCGGGAACGCTGCCCAGATGTGCTTTCCGTGAGCGATGATAGACATGAAGAAGCGGACTTAGCTGCTATAAGTGCGTGAGAAGTCGTCGAGTCGGCGAGTGCGGGAATGGCGAGGAGAAGGTCCGTGGCCGGCAGGCCCCGGGGGCGGCGCGTCTTCCGGCTCACGCAACGTCAGCACGGCGCGACGCGCACTTTCCGTCTCCCTCAGCACTTTTTTCAAACCACATCCCATGCTCCGCATTCCGCGCCATGCGTTGAGAGCTATCGTCTACGGGCCCCAGTCCTGGAACCGGCTCATTGGCATCCGCTATGCCAGAACCAAAGCCCGTGCTGTGCCCGCCGACGCGCCTCCGGTGCCCGACGCGCCTCCACCACCGATAACGAGGCCCAACATACAACTGCGCGATTACCAGGAAGAATGCATCCAGAGCGTCCTCACTTACCTTGAGAAAGGCCACAAGCGACTCGGCGTCTCGTTGGCGACTGGAAGCGGGAAGACGGTGAGTGCGCGTGCTCGTCTGTCAGTGAAGCAGCACTGACAATGCCCAGGTTATTTTCACCCAACTGATTGACCGCGTCGCGCCTCCGAACGACGATGCGACGCAGACACTCATCCTTGCCCACCGACGGGAGCTCGTCGAACAGGCAGCTCGCCACTGCACAAACGCATACCCGGACAAGACGGTGGATGTGGAGATGGGACCCGTCCATGCTACAGGCGCAGCCGACATCACCGTGGCCTCGGTGCAGAGCATCACGTCGGGCGATCGAATCGAAAAGTTCGATCCGAAGAGGTTCAAGCTCGTTCTGGTCGACGAAGCCCATCACATTGTGGCCAAAGGGTATTTGGAGGCTCTCGAATGGTTCGGCCTGAGGCGAAAAACCGATTCCGCCACTGCGCTGGTCGGCGTCTCGGCAACCTTTTCCAGATTCGACGGGAAGAAATTGGGTACCGTCATCGACCACGTCGTCTATCACCGAGACTATGTCCAGATGATCGAAGACAAATGGCTGTCCGATGTCATCTTCACCACTGTTGCTTCCAAAGCCGACATCTCCAAGGTTCAGCTCGGAGTCAACGGTGATTTTCATACTGGCGCATTGTCCCAAGCGATCAACACGGACGAGACGAACGAAATCACCGTGCGTTCGTGGTTGGCCAAAGCCGGTGACAGGGAGTCCACTCTGGTGTTCTGTGTTGATCTAGCACACTTGACGGATTTGACGGCGACTTTCCGCAGGCATGGAATCGAAGCTAAATATGTCACTGGTGACACGCCGAGCAAGCTTCGAGCTGAGCGCATCGACCAATTCAAGCGCAAGGAGTACCCGGTGCTCTTGAACTGCGGAGTCTTCACCGAGGGCACTGACATCCCGAACATTGACTGCGTCATTCTCGCCAGGCCCACGAGGTCACGGAACCTGCTCATTCAGATGATTGGTCGAGGCATGCGACTGCACTCTGGAAAGGAAAACTGCCACATAATCGACATGGTCGCGACACTGGAAACGGGAATCATCACCACGCCAACTCTCCTGGGATTGGATCCTGACACTATTCTCGAACAGACTTCTGCAGATGATGCCAAGAAGATCCAGGAACGAAAGGAAAAAGAAAAGATTCGCGAGCAAGAGCTCTCCCAGGTTGGGCCGGGCGCTTCATCTGGCCCAGTCCAGACCAAAAGTACAGTCACATTCACGGATTACAGTTCTATCCACGATCTGCTTGACGACACCTCTGAGGATCAAAGTGTCCGAAAGATAAGCAACTTCACGTGGGTTTGCGTCGGACAAGACCGCTTCATCCTCACGTGTGCCCAAACCGGCCATCTCGTTGTGGAGCGGAACGAGGAGGGGTCGTTCATCGTCAAGTATACTCAGGTTATACCCATATGGAAACGAAGAGCTGGATCGTCCCCTTTGGGCAGATCCCAGCTCATCGCCGAGGCAGAGACACTAGACCACGCAATACGCAGCGCCGACACGTTCGCGGCTGAGACATTCCCGTTGGTGTTCATCGAAAAGTGGGCGCCTTGGCGCAAAAAACCCGCGTCAGAGGCACAGGTTGAGATCCTCAACAAGCTGCGGGACAAGGACAACCAGCTGACGGTGGAGGACATCACCAAGGGCCAGGCCATGGACCAGATCACGCGAGTCAAGCACGGTGCCAAGTCGCGATACGCGAAGATCAAAGTGCAGAATGCAAAGAGGGAGCGGGAGCAGCAGCGGGAGCGGCGGCAGCTGGAGAAGCTGAACCCCACGGTGAAGGTTGGGCCTCTGGCGCAAGATGCGTGAGCGGTCATGGAAAGGGAAAGAAGGCAGAGGCTGGAAGACCAAGGAGGTAGCAGCATCCCAGTTCAATAATTTCGAAGAGATCGACCGGGATGGCGACCGGGATAAAAATAATGAGGATGATCGTGAGCGACCGGGATTCGTGCAGCACTGGCGGCTTGGGGGAGGGGGCCACGCGTTTTTTTTCTTGTCCTGCATCACCGTCGCGGTGCAACTCCAGTTTTGCGAGACGGGCTGCGATGACGCGACAGCGCTGGTGGCACCCAGGCGTTCAGCGGCCGAGGGTGTGAGGGTGCTGCTGTGATGTGTGCTCCGTCCTGCAACAGGTGGGTGACGCAGTACCACGCAGATTGGCCTCGCTGTGTCACACGGGCAGCGGGCGTCTGACTACCCCCATCCGTCGTGCCGTGCAGGCTTGGTGCGCGACGGCGAGCCTGTCCATCCCCCCCCCCCCTACGGCTGACCGGCTGGCGCGCAGGGGCGGCGGGCGGTGGGCCGGCGCGAAAATATTCAGATGGCCTCTGCGGGTTTTGCTGGGGTGGCCGCGCGCGCAATAGTAGTCATGACAAGAACGGTACGGGGCTGGGGCCAGCTTGGGCGGCTCGAGATGCTCGGAGATTGGGGCGCCGGCTGCCGGTCTAATTTGGATGGCGTGTGGCTCTCGTGGCGGCAGAGGCTCGCGCGGTGCGGCAATGGCGGGCGTGGGGAGCAGCAGGCTGCCAGAGCCAAGCGTGAAGCCAGTGCGGGAGCTGGAGCTGCAGCGCTGCAGGCAGGCGGGCGGGCGGGCGGGCAGGCAGGCTGTTTGCGGGCGGAAAAGGAGCGCCTCTGCATCGGGCGGGCAGCGCTGAAACGAGCCTTGAGGGAGCCGCGCGACCCGGGCTAAAGCCGCGCCAGTCCTTGAGCTGCGCTTGACGGGCAGGCAGAGTCGTCAGGACGTCTGGCCGCGCAGCGATTGGCTTCCTCACCGCGTGTCAAGCTTGTCGCGCGCATTTCCCATCGCACGGGGCACCGCTCCCGCAAGCACCGCAGCTGGGCCGTCCCTAGGCGCTCGCTGCTCAGAAGGCACGAACAGACCTCCTCCACCGCCGGCCGCGACCCAGTCCCACGAGCGACCCTCCGACCGTCTGCTGCCCCGGAGACTGGCCGCGCCAGAGTGCTGTCACTCGTTTTCCCCAGAATCCCCTCCGCCGCGAGCGAGTCACCCACAAGCCGCATCCGGTCCCAGTCCTCACGCTGCTGCTGAGCGCGCCCGTCCCTCTTGGCTCCCCGGGCG
The DNA here is from genome assembly GCF_001883845.1 of Diplodia corticola. Classification (NCBI taxonomy): domain Eukaryota; kingdom Fungi; phylum Ascomycota; class Dothideomycetes; order Botryosphaeriales; family Botryosphaeriaceae; genus Diplodia; species Diplodia corticola. The sequence continues at coordinate 308,011 of NW_017971502.1, forward strand.
ATCACCGCGACACCACCGCCGTGAGCTGCAGACGCGCTGGCTTAAATGAGGAGACGGTCATCTGGCTCCGCGACCGACGAGGACGACGACAGCAGCGCCATCCCGGACGCCCCAGCTCCGCCAGCTCCTGCGTCGCGCTCGCCGCCCGAGCATGACGATAAGCGCCTCGACGACCTGACCACCTACACGCCTCGCACCTCCACCGACGGCGTTGCCAAGGAGCGCCGCCGGAATAATGAGACTGTTGCCCGCGCATCTCTGACAAAGTCGCGCGCCTGGTCCGAAGCCCACACCGCCCCCGTCCCCGAACGAGACCTCCAGCGCAAGATGCTGGATAAGGACATAATACCCGACGACATGAACGAAGGCTACGCCCGCCGCCGCTCGCGATGGCGGAATCCGTGGTCCATCTCCACCTTGACCTTCGCCGTCACCGCCGCCGCCTTCGTCGTCCTCTTCGGCATTGTCCAGTCGTTTTTCACGCGCCAATTGGACCCCAAGGGCTGCGATATGTCTCGCATGTGGGCTGCCTTCGTCAAGTATGAGGACTTTGACACCGAGCACACTCGCTTCGCCAGCAAATACTCGTTGTACATGTACAGGGAAGGAGGCATCGACGAAGACACCAGGGTAGGCGCGCTTGCGGTGCAAGGCCAAGTTGAAGCTGACAAGTCGTAGGTCAAAGGTGTGCCCGTCCTTTTCATCCCCGGCAATGCGGGCAGCTACAAGCAGGTCCGGTCCCTGGCGGCAGAGGCAGCCTACTACTACCACGACCACATCCAGAACGACCCCGACGCCCTCGCGGACGGAAAAAGAGCATTGGACTTCTTCTCGGTCGACTTCAACGAGGACATCACGGCATTCCATGGACAGACCCTTCTGGATCAGGCTGAGTACTTGAACGATGCTGTGGCCTACATTCTCTCGTTGTACCACAATCCGGCGCGGTCGATGCGGAGCTCTGACTTTCCGGACCCGAGTTCGGTTATTATCGTTGGACACTCCATGGGCGGAATCGTTGCACGGACGATGCTCACAATGCCGAACTATCAGGCAAACTCCGTCAACACTATTTTGACATTATCCGCTCCGCATGCCAGGCCTCCGGTTTCGTTCGATTCAGATATCGTTACCACCTACAAGACCATCAATGATTACTGGCGCCAGGCATACTCGCAGCGTTGGGCCAATGACAACCCGCTGTGGCACGTCACACTCATTTCCATTGCCGGTGGAGGATTGGACACTGTGGTCCCTTCAGACTACGCCAGCATTTCTTCACTGGTCCCGGAGACGCATGGATTCACGGTGTTCACGGCGGCGATTCCACATGTGTGGACGGGAATGGATCACTTGGCGATTACGTGGTGCGATCAGTTCCGGAAGAGCGTCATCCGCTCTCTGTATGATGTCGTTGATGTTTCGCGCCCCACGCAGACGGTTCCGCGAGCAGAAAGAATGCGCAGCTTTAAGAAGTTCTTTTTGACTGGGCTGGAGGACATTGCCGAAAAAACTCTACCGCACAAGGAACCCAGGACGCTTTTGACGCTGGAGGACAACTCCAACTCGATCATTTCCCAGGGCGAGCGTTTGACTCTGCGATCATTCGGACAACAACGGAAGCCCAAGGCCTATCTTCTTCCCGTCCCTCCCCAGGGTGCTCCGGAGGGGAGGAAATTCACCCTCATGACGGACCAGAAAATCGACGCAACCGGCGACAACGGAAAGCTTGAGGTGCTATTTTGCAGCGTTTTCCCGTTGCAGGCAGGACAGTCGGCTGCGATATTCTCCATGGACATGGATCTTTCCGGAGACAGTTCTGGATCTACTCGCTTGGCGTGCAAGAACGCTGCGAGCGACGTGATATCACTCCCCGCGTCGACGAAGGCCTCCCAGTTTCCTTTCGACAAAGCACAGCCTTTCTCGTACCTTCAATACGACTTGGAAGATCTTGCTGATCACCAATTCGTGGCTGTTGTGGACAAAGCGGTCGAACACACCAATGGCTGGGTCTTGGCAGAATTCACCGCGCGGTCACAGGCGCTCATCCAGCCTAAGATGGGACTTCGCAAGCTGTTGTCCAACGGACTCCATGTGAAATTGCCCGAAAAGCGACCAATGGTCGTGGACATTAAGGTCCCGGCCCTCCATTCAAGCCTGTTAGCTTACAAGCTGAAGATCGATTCAAATTCCAAGGGCTGTGGCCATGACGGACAGCTTTTCGCCCCGCTGTTGCGGCAGTATATCCAGGAAGTTTACGAATCGAAGTTTTACGTCAATGCCAAGGAAGCCGACATCAACCTGCACGGAGTTGCACCGTATATGCCTCCGCCGTTTAAGCGGGAGAAATCCATGAGCGATCTCAACGGCCTCTCCCTCCAGCTTTGGACTGACCCCACGTGCGAGGCATCGGTCAAGGTTGACTTGAGCGTCGACTTTTTCGGCAGCCTGGGTAAACTTTGGATGCGGTACCGGACGGTTTTTGCAACCTTGCCTCTGGTGGCCGTATCTTTGGTCCTGAGGAAGCAGTTCAAGGTCTACGACGAAACAGGTATGGTCGATAAATCCTGAAATGGAAGCTCCACTGACAGACTTTCCAGGCATATTCATGAGTTTTGCGGAAAGCATGAACCAATGTCTTTGCTCGTCGATTCCCGTGCTCTTCCTTGCTCTTACATTCTGCGGCTTGTCTCTCGCAAGCGCCAGTCAGTCTTCGTCATCCCATGGTTCGCATTGGTTCCTGTCCCGCAATGGCAATGCTACTGAAACCCCATCAGACTTCACCAAGAACGACCTTTTGCTCGGCTCACAGGACACCTTTTTCTGGTTTCTTGTTCCCCTGTTCGGCCTGATGTGCACCGGCGTCTGCGTTGCGATCAATTACGTTACTCTCATCATCCTTCATGTCTTTGGATTGATTTACACTTGGGTGAGACCTGCGCTTCGGTGCGATGAGGGAAGGTACGAAATGGTCTATGCACGCACGGATATAGAAGCAGCAAGGCTGACAACGATCCAGGCGGTCTCCTACGGCGTTTGCGGTCAGTTCGACAAAGCAGCGTGTAATCACCACAGGCGTCCTGCTTTTGATGGTTTCGACTGCCATCCCATACCACTTCGCCTACATGGTTCTCTGCGTTGTTCACATTGCAACGACGACGAGATCCCTCAGGATTGCGAGGGAGACAGTAAGTCTATTCTACGGGCTGATGGCGAACGGGAGCACTGACCTGCTACAGCACTCCGAAGCCAACTACAACTTCTTTAATTACTGCCAAACTATCTTAGTGCTAATGATCTGGATCCTACCAATCAACATCCCCGTCCTGGTCGTCTGGGTCCGCAACCTGGCCGTCCACTGGTTGACACCGTTCTCCTCGCACCACAACATCCTCTCCATCATGCCTTTCATCCTCTTGGTCGAGACTCTGAGTACCGGTCGAATGGTGCCTAGAGTGACGAACAGGTGCGTGTGTTGCTGTTTCGGATGATTTTGCGCAGCTCTAATGTCGATAAACATAGGTTCCGCTACTTCACCAATATCCTCCTCTTTAGCCTCGCTGGCTATGCCGCCATCTACGGCGTCACCTACGCCTATCTTCTCCACCACATCGCCAACATCCTCTGCGCCTGGCTAGTGGTTATTCATCTCTCCTCGACATCCCTCATCACCGTCTCGCGTAATCTGAGCCACCGATTCGATACCCGGCCTAGGGAGGTGGGAGCGGGCGGAGGCTTTCTCAAGAAGAGACCCTAATTTTTTGCCCAATCCAACGGGTTTTGTCTTTTTCCTCTTCAATCCGCAACTTCAAGCGTGCTTTTGGAATCCAAGTTCATGTGGGAATAGAAGTGCTACGAGTTTCCTTTTTTTTTTTTTTTTTACCTTATTTTCTTTTCTACGATGGTACTATATTAGCATCGTTCTACCAGGGGGGCTTTTAATTTCTCCTCCTGCTTCTAGGTTTTCCTTTCTCCTATGCTCTTGATGTTGGCTTGGAGAAGAAGAAAGCGGGTTAAGTCTGGAAAGAAAGGGAGGTCTTTTGGGTTTTGGTGTGTTCCTGTTCCTTTTCCCTTCGGTAGTTTTGGATGGGATGACAGATGATCATCCCAGCTCGAAACAGGGATTTAAAACTTTTTGGGTGGTTGGTTCTTTTCGCTGGCCCTTTGTTTTTCTCTCTGGCCTTTTTGGAACTGCTGGATGATAAAGGGATTTGGTTGAACGGGGAGGGGCTGTCGTCGACGCACAAGGGACGAGAGCAACGCGAAAAGAGAGAGTGAGAGAGAAAGAGAAAGAAAGACAGAAGTAGTAGAAGAGTATCATTTCACAAAACGGATGACCTCTTTGTTGAGGTGGTCTGCTTTTCTTGGGTCTTCGATCCTGTCTGTGCGCTGACTAGGTACTACTCTTCGTTCTCGCGTCTTTTTTTTTCGCTCTTTTTTTTTTCTGTCCCCCTTCGTTGAACATTTGCCGCTTTCACCTTGCTGCGGATGGTGCTTTGGAAAAGAGAAACCATGGTAGGTTTGTTTTGGCTTGGCTTCATAGCCATGGCCTTGGGGGGGAGAGCAAGGTGCTCTTCTCTCTTCCGGGGACGAAATGGGCTTTGTGTATACGGGTTACAGGGCTCGGCTGAACAGGGGCTTGCGTGTTGTGAATGGAACTGGGAAGGAAGGGAGGGAGGGGTGAGACGTTGCATGTGCGTCACTTCTTACTCTTCCTCCTGTTTTTTTTTTTTTTGTTTTTCCTCGAACACATGTGCCTACTATGAAGGAAGGGGGGCGGCGCTGTGTGTTTTTGGTTCCGCTCTGGCCGAAGGAGAGGGGGGGAATGTTGGACGAGAGTAACTACTGGACGACGGATGTAATAATGAGTGGGGATGAGGTGCGCGTTGAGACTTATGGCTTTCAAGTTGAAGCCCCATCTATTGTAGGCGGTCGGTAATGTACTAATGAACAGACCTTGTTGGTCACTACCACAGCGAGGAAAGACCGCAACCATCATCTGTGAGCACGAGCAAGTTCGATAGGTAAGTGATGTGAGCTCTCTCTTTCTCTCTGTTTACCTCCCCCCTCTTTCCGTCCTACCTACTACAGAAGTGGGGGCGTCTTCGAAACGGGCTGCAGACGGATGCCTTTTCACATGACCGAGAAAAATTCCCCCACTTTCCGAACGCGACTTCTCCGAAGAAGCTTGAACACAAGCTAAACAAGCATGACCAATGATACGCTCGCATAAAAGGTACACTACTTTCGCGCGTCAGAGGCACCAACAAGGTCCCGGTGGTGAACCAAGTTTGCAGCAACCTCTCTGTGTAAACAAAGCACAGCCTCGGCACTAGCAATCGTACGACGGAAGCACAACTCCGAAGTATGTGAAAAGACGTATGCATTTTTTTATGTATGTACCAGAATGCCAGGGTGTGTGCTCGCTGCGCTAAAGCATTACTTTGCTAAATGACGCAGACAATCAGTTTCAAATCCAGACAGATCCGTGGGACGATGGCCAAGAGTGTCTGCCGCTTCCCCGCTCACCGTCCGAGCCCTTTCGGTTCTGATACCCTCTGCCCTTGAACTCAGCGGTAGTAACCACACCTGCCGGCAGCACCGTCGTCGTCTCCCACACTGTGGCCACAGTGCTCGTGATCGTCTGAACGACCTCGGTCCCGTCCGTCACCACAGTCGACTGTGTTGTCACCGTCGCGATTGCTGTGTTTGTCGCAGTAGACGTTGTCTCCGCAGACGCTCCAGTTATAGTCGTATCACCCGATGATGACGACGACCCCGACGCCACCAGCACCGCCACGCCCCAAGCCGGCAGTTGGATTGTGAAGGTGCCGTCGGAAAGGTCCGGGGTGCTGATGACGGGCTTGACGATTTCACCGACCTCAACACTGTTCTGGGTCGACTCGGGCGCGCTCAGGATGATTAGCGTACCGGCCGAAGCACCCGCCACGTTGATGCTAACGCTCTGCGAGTCATTGCCGTAGTTGGCCAGCTTCACGTACGTCTCCCCGTTGCCTTCATTCGCCGACGCGCCCCAATACACGGGACCGAAGCCGGTATCCGAGTCGATGGCACGGGTGGTGCTGCCCCAGTGCTGAGCGAACATCTGTTGGACAAAGAAACTGGTGCTACGCACGATGCCGTCAGGGTCCTGCGTGAAACCGACGAGGTCGGGGGTCCACTGCGTGCTGTTGAAGAGCTGTAGGAGCGGAGCGTAGGCGGACATGCGGATGAGGTCGGCGTTACGCTCACAGCCCAGCATGTACACGGCCTCGGCGACGCTGCCGCCCATGTACGGGTAAACGTTGCGGTACGCATTGTCATTGGGGTCTTCCTCGTCGTTGTCGTTGGCCTGCGAGGCGTATGCCGAGAACTCGCCGATGAGGAGTGGGTTGCTACGGTCGTAGTGGTCGAATTGAGAGAAGTTGGCGACGAGTTCCGGGGACGCGCCGTAGTTGTGGTAGTCCAGGACAACACCGGCTGGGACGGGCGAGGGCAAGCAGGTCAGGTCGTCAGTTCCGGCAATGATGGTGAGGGAGGGGTAGGCGGCGCTTATGGCGTTGTAGAAGCGAGGAAAGCGGTCGGTAGCGTAAGATTCACAGCCGCCCCCAAGGTTGGGCTCGTTCCCGATTTCGACATGCTGGAGCGGGAAGGGATCAGAGTGACCGAGGGAGGCGCGGAGGGCGCCGTAGGTCGTGGATGAGTCACCGAGGACGAACTGCCAACCGGGTCACGTCGGTCAGCAAGGGGGAAAGGGGGGTTTATGGGTCGAGGGGGGTGCATACCTCTAATTCGTTCAGGACGTCGTCGACATAGGGATTCAGGGCATCGCCGGTGATGGGCGTGTCTCCGCCAGAGTTGAGCGAAAATCCAGCCCAGACGGCGAGAAGGGGCGAGAGATTCATGTCTTCACACCACTCGAAGTACTCGACTATGCCTGTCAAGGCGTCAGCAAAATCCTTCAGGCCATGGTATGAAGGATCACATACCAAGCGCATCCGTGTTCGGGTACCCCCAAACACCTGTGGTTGATGTCAGCACATGCTAATATATATGTGGGTCAAAGACGTACCCTGTCGACCAGGACGATCCTCAAGTGGTCCTATCGTCAGGTTCCACTTCCACCGGTTATCCGCACTATTTCCTTCCCTGGCGGATTTGTTAGAGTCCGGCTCAGAGGACTCGATTTCTCCGGATCTCACTTACAAGTTGTTGCCGCCGGGGAAGCGCAAAAAGGTGGCCCCCATATCATTCAACGTATTAGCAATGTTCGGCTTCAGCCCGTTCGGCCTGTTGTGGAAAGTCGTGGGATAGAGCGTGATGATATCAAAGTGCAGAGTAGAGCCTGCAGTTTTTCCACCGTCAAAAGTCAGAGTCCACAGGTTCAGACCGTCAGGGGCCTGTCGGCTTTCGAAATTAGTCTGGTAATATGTGTAATCGTTGGTGTTGCTGGAGACATCCAGAGTAACGCTGGCGAACTCGGTTCCACTGTCTCTGCCGACGAGCTTGATGGTCACGCTGCCGCTGTAGGCTCCTTTGACATAGAAAGAGGTGAAATACTGATCAGCGTTGACCAGAATGCCCCAGTAGCCTTCGTTGCTGAAACCAACGTCGCCTGTTGCGCCTTCCGGCACTGCCACTGCAAGAGAGCGTTGGATAGCAGTTGTGAGCGGGTTGTTGGAGTCAACTGATAGATCAACGTCGCCAATGGGAGCATAGGCAGTGGTGTTATCATCGTCGCCTTGAAAGCCATTGTTTCGCAAGAGCTGGCCGGAGATACCACCGTCGCCAGAGTGGTTGATATCCTGGGGAGCTGTGAGTATTTGTACGTATATATGCTTGAGGAAACCCCACCTCGAACATAAAGCCGTACATAAGCGGAGAGGTGGCATTTCCACCGCTTGTGGCCACCTTCAGGTTGATTCCTGATGCACCCCCGACGAGAGCGGCGCCTGTCGCCAGGCGAGTGAGGGGGGACGTGAGCCAATGCATTGTGGGCTTGATGGACCGAGGAACAGCGGCAGGTGTTCAGACAAGCCCTGAAAAGCAAGTCTTTGCTGCGAAGTGTCGAGGAACATACGTGCCCACGGGCACTTTTATACGTGTACAAGGCCTTTGGCAAGGCCTTGTTGAAGTCCGAAGACCGGTGATGACGGTGAAAAGCCATGGCGTCGAGCCAAGATGGCACGGTACATGGTGTATCACGAGGACCTGATAGCGGGCCCAGTGGAAGGTTCGGGCTTACTGCTGCGGCTGCAACTGCGCCGCGGAGATGTAGTACTCGTACGAAGGCGGAGGAGCAGTGAGGGGAAAGGTACCGGCCAACATGTGTGGAGTGAGGGCGGCTCGCAGCAAACAGCCGTGGCGCCTGTGGCTAAGACAAGGTGCATACGTGCTCAGTGTCGCGCAGAGTCGGATTGGACAGCAAGGTCGACGAAGAGCGGTACGTGAAGGCGTTCTTGGGAGCTTGGCTCGGGTAACGTTGCTCCCCCGCATTCGCCGACGTGCGTCACTGTTTGGACCATTTTAGACTGACCCAGAGGAACAAATGTCAAACAAGTGGCAGAGGCTCGGGGCCCCACGGGCTGCCGTTGGTGCTCGCATAGGATGGCCAAATCCGTTTGACCGTTGCCAGAGTGTCAACGGCCCCACTGCCATGTTCTGCCTGTTTCCTCTTCTGCTACCAAACTCCTACATTTCTTCCTTGGTGTCCGGCTCTTGGCCCATGTGCGGGGTATATTGGGGAGTGAAAACGCCCTCTCGAGTCGATGCTTTCTTCGTTTTGCTCACTCCGGAGATCCGAGACGCCTGGCCTATGGCTGCACCACAAGAGTTTCTCGGCCCGCCGCCAATGATTCCAGGTCCTCACACGGCGTTTGATGTGGAGGAGAAGATGAGCATTGCCACTTGTCGGTCCTGCGAGTTGCCTACCCGGCGTTTCCGTGGCGCGCAGGGCTTAGCACGGCAGCCGTGTCACAGGACGACGGGTAGGCTGCCGGATGAGAGGCTGGTGGTGCTCAGGTAGACGGGAGGGCGGCGAAGACGTTGGCATACGGTCTGGATGGATGTTGAGATAAGGTTTTGTGACAGCGGACAGGGAAGCATTGTATGTGGTAAAGTTGGTTCCGTCTGCAAGCCATCGGCCGTCTTCCAATGACGCTGCGCACTATCACGAACGGCGTTGCGAGAGTAGCAAAGGGATCCTGGAAGGTTAGTCAGCTTGATGAGGAGTGAGCTCAGGTCTGTGCGAGGCGGCGAAGTTGGAAGTGAAGCCGAAGGCCCGACGAAGAATGCGTTGCTCCTTCCAGGAAGGAGCAGTGGGCACCTCAAACACCGAGCGCAGACCCTGCTTTTCTCGTCCCTATGTCACTCCGAATTGCGAAAAGCTTGGGAAAAAAGATGGGTATTGCATTGGTCTGGCACAGCCCTTTCTCTTGTGGTAGCTTCCATCCTCATCCCGACGCCTCATCCATCCGCTCAACTGTAGACTGCAGGCCTTCTATTAGACCGACCAAACATCAACTTTCCTGCGCCCTCACGCCCTTGGAACATTCCTGTCCATGTTCAACGACCCAACGTCTTGACCGTGCCCCACGTAAACACACCCTCGCTGAGAAAAAAGAAAACAAACGTTCCGCAGCCACATCGAGACCATAGCGACGCCCCACCTGTGACACGTGGAGAAAGATGAGGTATTGTGACCCAAGGCCACTGTGTGCTCAGATGGGCAACCCAACTTCAACATCTTCGGCCAGCCGAGCGCACCAAACGAGGAGAGGAAAGACGTAACTATGATTACACCAGAAAGGGCTCCGCATAGCCATTGCTGAAGAGCACAATGAAATTAAGCCCTCGGGTATCCGGTTTGCGAGGGGGGGGGATCAATGCATGTTGTTGGAAGAAAGAACTGATGCTTTTATCAAAGCCTTGTTCATATCTGCTTGAGTTCGTCGGAGAGATACGCGAGGACCTGAAATATCAAATCAGTTTTAGGTCTGTGAGCCGGCTCGCAGGTCACTCACAGCGGAGGGAATAACGCCCTGGTTCACGAGATGCTTGCTCAAGCCTTTCACCACCTCCATCTGCTGATCCGGAGTGAGTCCGTTGATGGCCTGCTCAATGACGCCACCAACGCTCGCCTTGTACACGGCGATGAAGCTCGAGTAGTACATGAAGGCAAAGAAACCCATGATGAATTGGCAGTCCATGCGATCCGTCATGCCACCGTGTCCGGGAATCGAGTCGCCAAAGTCCTTGATCTTGAAAGTACGCTTGAGGCCAGACGCGAAGAATCCACCAAACGGAGCAATAAGGGAAGCAAAGGTCGCGAAGACGAGAATGTGGAACTGCATAGGCGCGACAGTAACCTTGGTGGGGAGGTGGGTCCAGTTCGGAGGGATGAACGGCAGACGGTAGGTGTGGGGGATGAAGACTGGATTAACGTCGCACTCCAGGCCAGTGAAGACGTTTGCTCCGAGATCCTATTCTCCCGTGAGTCGAGTGTCAAAGATGCGAGGAGACGTGCACTTACATTGACAGGGCAGATGAAGTATTTGTAGCGCATCAGGACGTTCGTGAGGAGCACGCCGAAGAGGATGGTGAAAATCCAAGCACCCAGGAAGCCTTCAACCGTCTTTTTGGGCGAGATCTTGATGAGCTGGGTGCGCCCGAACGTAATGCCGCAAATGTAGGCAAAAATGTCGTTCGTGACAACCAAGCAGACTGGGAGGAAGAACCAGATCATGCCCTCGAAGATGTTGTTCATGATAAAGTGCGCTTGAACCACGATGAGGTACAGTGCCATGTGAGTCCAGGCGAACTGGGTGAACTGGAATTTGTAATGTCCCTTCTGCAGCGATCCAACAAAGAACACGAAGCCTGAGAAGAAGGTCAGTGGGTAGGGCTTGGAAGCCGGGCGCGCATCGGGCTTACCGGTGACGTAGAGCATGAAGCTGATGAAGCGGTGGTGAGTAGCAAATGGCAGCAGGATCTTGTCGACGAGAATAATGTGCTTGAAGTAGTAGATGACACTTTCTCCGTACAGAAAGTACATTGTCGAACCCAAGAAATACCAGTTCAAGCTCTTCGTAAACCTCAAGCTCCGGGCGCGGCTAGGTACGTTGGAAATGGCGATGACTTCCTTGAAGGAAATGATCTGGACCGCAGTCACGATGATGATGATGTAGATGTGCCCGGCGAACATGGCCCAGAAAAAGACGGCGATCATGACCAGCGTCCAGATGGTGCGGGTAATAAACGTTTCCTTCTTCTTCTCGTACTCAGACTTGGGAGGTTCCTGTTGCCTGTCAGCCGCCGTTCTCTTTTCGCACGTCGGTGGACCGACCTCTGGCTTCGCGACGGCGCCGTTCCTGGTAGGGCTGCCGGGCTCGGAGTGCGGCTCGCTGAGCTCAGACATGGACATTCTCCTGCCCTTGCCGCTGCTGCCGCTGCCGCGGTGTTGGAACTTGACGTCCTTCCTCGGCCTCGTCATGGTTGCGACGGTGTCACGACGCTGCTACCAACCAAGCGTTTGCCCCTGCTCTTTCGCAAGCTTCTGACGCTGTGTGTCCTCGTCGGATGGGGGCTGGAAGGCAGAATGGGAGCCGGCGCACTCAACGTTTTCGCGTTTGGGCGGAGCGCGGAGCAGGGCGGCGCGGTCACTGGGAGCGGCGGTGTCGGGTGAATTTTCAGCGCGCGTCTGGGCGACGAGCGGCTGGCCGTGGTGCTCTGGCGAGCGATGTAGGCTGTGCGGGCGGATGGCGAGGTGAGGGAGTGAGGGAGCGTTGCGGAGGCTGCTGATCTACGTCAACGAGCGCGCCAAGGCTGCAAAGCACCTGGCAGGCAGGCCCACATGTGAAGGCCGCCCGGATGCCTGAGCAACCCCGGCCGCCCATCATCTCCGCGACGCGCCGCAGCCACTACGCTCAATTGACAAGCACGCGCCCGTCAATGGCATGGCCGGCGACGACGACGAGTTCGGCTCGGCCGACGAGCTCGATGCCCTCTCCCTCGACAAGATTTGCGAGCTGGAATCCCAGGCTTTTGCCTCGACCCAGCACCGCAGGAACTCCAACGCGCCGCCCGATGCGAACACCCAAGCCCCGCCACAGCCAGCTCTGCCGCCGTCCGAGTACGACTTCCCTGACGCCGACTCCATCCAGCTGGACGGCCAGCCCCTTCTCGCCAAATTGCCCGCGGAGAATGTCACCGGCCCGTTGCAGCGCTTTGGCGGAAGTCCTACCGTGACAGCCACCACGCGACGGACCGCTCAGGACTTGGCCGCCAATCAGCGCGAGCACTTTTACAAGCATCGCTTGAACAGACACGCGAGAAACAGCAACTATGATCTTGGTGTCACTGCGCCGTCCTCCGTACCTCCGCTACTCTCCGCCGACGACTTGGCCAATGCCGGCAGGGAAAAATTGAAAGCCAAGATTGACGAGGTATAGCAGAGCCGTGCGCCCCACCCGTAGCGGTCCGCTTGCTGACAGCCGCAGCTCGTAGAAGCTATCGCCAATGTCAACCAAATAAAGAATGAGGCCGAGTCTCAGGCTCTGAAAAGGGCCGGCGAAGCGGCCTTAGTGCGCGTGAAGCTTGAAAAGGCGGACAAAGTCCATGTGGCAGAGATTATATCTATGCAAAGGACCCACAAGGAACAGGTCGCCGCTCTCGAGACTCAAATCAAAGTGCTGACCCGAGAAGCCGAGAGGTTGAAGAGCGAATATGGCTTCATGGAGCACGACTTAAGGACAGAAGCCAGCAAGGCAAAGTCTCGACGGAACCTGAAAGATGGTACCGCCCACGGCAATTCTGGGAAGCAGCAGGCAACTACGCCTAAGCGAAACCGGAGACATGAGTTCGGGGACGGGTTCGATGACGGCGGTGTCAAGGAGGTTTCACCCAGCAAATCGCGGGACAAGTCAAGAAATGGTACTCCTAGACAAGGCGCAAAAAGAAAGCGCAATGCCATAGAGGCAAGCCCTGCGAAGCCTCTTCCACTCTCGGAGCCTCAGCAGCCTCAGGTACCGGATGATGAATCTATCATAATGCCGGATGCCGAACGCGATGTTCCTGCGAGCGCTAGCAAGAGCGATGCGAGGTTCAAAGTAAGAACCCTCTCCAGACCACTTGATTCCTGCTAATTTATTTGGAAGCTTCTCCAAAGACTCATGAACCATCGACCTGCAGGTCTGCGCGTGAGAACTTTCGAGGCGTTTACCAGGTTTGCTTTTCCATCATTACCTGGACGTCTGTTATCCTCTGTCATTTACGATGGGATATCCTTGTACCATGACGAATCAAGCGATTTTCCACTCCACTTTTGTCGAATCCTCCTATCTATATGGGACCGATGTGCACAAGAGGACTATGTAAGTGGTGTCTCGGTCCTTGTCTACACGTCAGGAGCTGATCTTGTCAGTATGAACCACTCCATCTCATTCTCGACACCTTGCAATTCGTCCTTGCATTTGAGCCGCTTGAGAAGACGGCATCCTTGGCCGGGGAAATCGTGCCTTTAGCACAGACTTCGGCCAACCTCGTTGTCTGGACATCGTTGGACAACCCCGAACTCAAGCAGCACATCGACCTTCAGGAGTGTCTTTGCCTCATGCTTACCGTATCCCGAAGCTGCGCACGTGATGTTGAAGCCACAACGCGATTCTGGTCTCTCATCTCTCGCGATTTCATCAGAGCTCTGTTCAAATCTCCATTCCTCTCCACCCTCTCGCTCACCGTCCAGCTTCTCGCAACAAGCATTACTCCAACGAGCGTCGGCCCCATACCCGATTACGATCCAGCAGACCTACCAGCCAACAGCGCCAATCTGAACAAAGCAATCACCGCCACCGACCACCTCACGTCCCTCCTCCGCGAGACCCCGGACGTCGTGCCCTCCCAGCCCGCGCTGTGGTCCTTCCGCCTCACGCTCCTCCACACCTTTTCCGCCTTCCTCCAATCCCCAGCCGCCGCCGCCACGCTGGCGACCCACAAGTACTTCCTGGGCCGCCTCTTCGTCTGCCTCAACGACGCCGTCGCAACCCTCTACGCCACCGCCCCGCGCACCCCGCTGGCCGCCACCCTCGGCCGCATCGCCAACCTCGGCACGCGCATCGCCTTCATCCTGATCACCGACCCCGCCACGCGCGACCTGGTCGACCGCCACGACCGCCTCCACGCCGTGCACGGCGCCAGCCACGCCCACCTGGTCGCGCTGACCCGCCTCGCGTTCGTCGACGTGGACGCCGACGCCGACGTCATCGACGACGGCGACGACGGCGGCCCGGCTGCTGCGGGAGGGTTTGGCGGCGCGAGGGTGCTGGAGGCCGGGATTGAGGAGGAGGTTGTTGACATGGCGCATCAGCTGCTCGACCAGTTTCTGAGTCCGTCGGAAGGGGTTGAGTTGATGAAGGTATTCAGTTCGGCGAGGACAGTCATGTGATTTGGCAGGGTGTGTGTCATGGATCGCGCATCGGGTCGGGGGTGTGCGGAGGTGTGCGTTTAGTGGAGTCTGATTTTGGTTTTGGAGTTTGTTGGTCTTGTTTTTCATCCATTTCCTTTCTCTGTTTTTCCTTGTCGATACCATTTGGGGGGTTTTTTTTTCCATGTCCATTATTTGGTGGCATGGCGAGCATTGGCATAGCGATCATTGACATCGCAAATATAGCGCGCATTTAAATATCGGTCCTTCGGGGTTGGTGCCGGTGGAAAGGGGCGTGTAGAGCATTGAATAGCACGGTCAATATCCCCCAGCTGCAATTCATACCGCTCTTCTGTTTGTTTGAGTTCAATAGCACACGGTATATAGACGAAAGCGACATTAAATTAAACGAGGTTTGGCGTGGAAATAATTAATGGTCCACGTAGATAGCATGCTTCTAATAGATTCTTAGAAGAGCAGTGCATTGAGATCATGATTCAGAAGAGAAACGGGATGATACATTGTTGCATCACGGTCTTCACTTTCGATATCTGTACATGCGCTCAAGATGGGTCGAGGAAGAACGGAGCCAGCATAGAATTGGTGGACAGAAACCTGCGCGGGAAATGTCGTGATGGCACATGTAAAGAGCAAAGATTCTGCTGCCTTTCCTTGCTTCTTTTACAGGTCCGAAATGCCGTTTAATATCCCCAGCACCTTGTATGTACATACCATCCTCCAGAGCAGTCCAAGCTTTCCCCTTCACTTGCGTATTTGGCTTTTCGCTCCTCTAGTCACCTCAATACGTCCCTCCCCTCCCTAGAAAGATAGTCTTCCTTTCACTAACGATCGAGATGGATAATTTCAAAGTAACCCGGACCGAGGAATAATATCATAATTGCAGCCGTGAAATCCCAAGTGGCCAACAAGCTAGCTAGCCATATCTATCTCCGCAAAAACAGCCTCATCCCAGTTCCGCCGCCGCCGCTACTACGCTCGCTAAAATGGCTCGCGCCTCTGATAGATGTTTGGGGGTGTGGAGAAAACAGAGAGAACCGCTTCGTGCACTTCCGCTCACACGGTTTATTCACCTCCTTCCCTATATCACCACTAAAGTAGTGTTGAAAGAAAAGCGCCAAAAGTCAGAACAGCACACTTGCTCAAGTCTAGGAAGAAAAAGGTAATTTTTTTTAGGAGCGGAATAAGCTCCTTAGTCGCTCACCGATGCCTGGCCTCTCTCCACCGCCACTGCCTGCTGCCATAGTCATGCTATGTCCGACGTTGCTGAACACCCGGCTGAAGCTGTGTCTCCGGCGCTGGGGGCGTACGATGATCACGTGTGTGCTTTCGCCGCCATTGTGCATCATCCGGTCGTGGTCGTTCAAGGCACCTTGCCAAATCCGCATAAAGGGCTCGCTATTCCGGTGGCTGTAGCGGTGGTCCCGCATTGGCGGCTGTCCCGATGAATCCTGGCTGGCGGCGAAGGGCGGTTGGGGGAAAGTCACAGCATGTGGGATGCCGAAAAGAGGAAACTCGAAGGGTGAACGCGTTTGAGAGCGTGGTGCGCCCATCGAATAGAAAGATGTGCTGTACAGCCCTCCAGGCATGTTAGGGACGAAATGATCATCGGGGTTGTTCGTAGATCCGCCGCCGTTGTTATTATCGTTTCCCGAGTTGTTGCCAAGGCTGCCGCTTCCGGGTCCAAATGCAGATCCAGATCCAGATGAGCCTGCAGCCCCGCCACTGGGTCCGTTTCCTCCTTGTTGTCCGTCCTGATTTTCCTTCTTCTCGATACCTTTCCTACAGTGGGGGCAGGTATCGTGTTCGCCCAGCCATGCCTCGATGCACTGACCGTGGAACCAATGACCGCATGGAAGCTCTGTTACTTCTGCACCGATCGGAACCTCGTCCATGCATATGCTACACTCGCCATGAAGCTCACTCTCTGGGAAATCGGGTGGAGAGTCACCGGCGCCGACCATTTCGCGAGTGACACGCTTCTTCGGCAGGGCTGCGATTGCCGCTGCGGAGGCCGGTCCCGGAGCGTTGCCAGTAGCATTTTGTTCCATCAGTTGAGAGATGACGCGATCGAGCGCCTCTTGACTGTACACGGCATCTCCATGTGCGGCAAGTTGCGGATTGAGGAGGGATGCAAATAAGGTGGCAAGCGGATTCGGGGGCACACCACCCTCGCCACCGGGGGATCCAGGACCGTGTTGACGGTTTTGCGCAAAAGGAGGCGGGCCAAACGCACCGCCGCCTAGAATGCCGGCAATTACCCTAAAGTTGTAAGTCAGTATCAAAGGGCGTAAGTCATCGAAAATGAAAGAGGCAAGCCAGCAGTCAGCCTGCTCCTAAAGTATGCAATGCCGGCTGGCGTAAGGCTGTTTAGGCCAGAAATACCCCCCCATAAAAAAAGCAAGGTTCTGTAACTTACTCATGCAGGCTATCGGTAGGTTCGACGTGCGGGCCGGGGTTGTTCGCGTCCCGCGGGAACAGTCTTGCAGTTGACGTGTATGTATAATGCGGGCCACTGCCTGACCTAGTCTCTTCTCTCGCCGACGAACCAGGCTGTCCCTCACTCTCACCGTGCTCTTGCTCGCCATGGTTTGCCCGTGGTTGACCCCCGGCAATTCCTTGCATCATACTGGCAAAATTACGGAATAGCGGGTTTACGAAAGCATTGGGCTCGCCGAACTCGCCTTGGTTCTCAAGTGGTGAACGAGCACCTCCGAAAGACGTTGACCAGGTGCCGGTAATAGAATAACTGTTGGGACCGTTGCGCTGTAGGCGAATTCCTGGCGGGAAGGCTCCCTGAATCGGTTCGGGCACGCCTTCTTCAGGATCCGGTGCGTTCCAAGGATTGTGAAGGGCAAACGGATTCGCCTCCTCCTCGAATTCGTCTTCCGGGTCCAGATGGTCGTCGCGAGGGTCGTGATCGGGTTCGATCTAAAGGGTAGTCTTAGCAGGTAATGTTTTGGGGGTAATGCGGCTGGAGCGATTGGTGTTGCGCATAAGCGGCGACAGGTTATGCGCCTATGGGCGGAGGTACATGGGCTGAGTAACATGGGGGAGATTCCAGATGATCACTCACGATTTCGGTGAACTCGGAGTGACAGTCAGGGCATGTCAGGCCATGCTCGTCCCGATACCACTCGTTTTCGCATTGATGGCAGAAGACCATCTCGCGATTTGTCTGGGGTGTGCTCATGGTGACCAAGTCACAGCCACGACTCGCGTGCTGGTGGCGATGTACCCTGCGCGGGCAAGGCTGACAAAGAGCAGCGCCTTGGGATTGTACGGGGCAAAAGATGCGACGAAGAGCGAGGAGCGCAAAGCGGAGATGGCAGACGGTCGTCAACGCAGGTAGGAATGCTGGTGTGCGGCGGCACAAGGCCAGTCTGAGGTTTGGAGTATGTAGCTGCTGGCGGGCCGCGATGTCTCGGATTGGCGGCGGATTGCAGCCGGCGAGGCTATGTCATACGCCGGGTCGGGTGGTCGTTGCGGGGGGGCAGGTGAGCGGGAAGGCACAGGCACAAGATGAGGGCGCTGTACAAGAGACAGTAAGAGCAGCGAAAGAAGGCGTGTTAGGAATAAGCGGAGGAGGGCGCGGAGAAGGCACAGGGCGGAAGAGCTGGATTGCCAGAGCGGCGCGGGCTTGCTGCAAACGCAATCGATAGCTGGGACGCGGTTGCCAAGCTTTTGCCGCCGCACATGCACCACGTCGGCAGGCCCAGGGTCCACGAACTCATTCACGTTGTAGAATTCAAGACACGCGCGACACGTTGCCTTTGCCTGTCTTGACTCATCATTCGCCGTGGTCGGGCCCGGATTCCGCCGTCTTCCATATCCTTCCCCACCACCCCCGAAGAAGCGACAAGGACCGACACGCTGAGTGAGCTTGTTACCTTGCTAAAACAAGCGCTATGCTACAGAAGATCGTGAATCAGCAATAAATCGCACCTGCCCCAACGCCGCCCAAACATCCTCCGCGAATGCCAGCCTGCCTCGCAACCGTATCCTCCCAGCCATGTAGCCTTGTATATATATATGTTGAATTACCTCCTGCGCGAGCTCCTGATGAGCAAGCTTCCCACGACACCTGCCGCCACCGCGATACCACCCACAATGGCAACACCCACCATGCCTTCCTTCGCGACGCGGTCGTCGATGAGTGTCTTCAGGCTTCCGGCCTGCAGGTTGGCAGGCTCGAGATCCAGCAGCAGCTCGTTGTAGCGGCGTGCCTCAGCATAGTTGCCGAGCTTGTAGTTGCCCAGCGCAAGGTAGTAAAGGCATTCGCGGCGACGCTCAGGGCTGTTGCGGAAGATCTCGGAGAGGAGGCGCACACCCTCTTGTTGCTCGCTACGTTGCGTGGATTTGATGAGGCCCTGCAACGCAGACAATCAGCATCTGGAAGGCCAGGGAATAGCAGCGGCGCAGAAAGGGAGAGGAAGCCATACCCATGCGTAGTTGAACTTGGTTTGGATGCCTACGTATTCGCCCTCCTTCTCGTACTGGGAGCGCAGAACCTGAAGTTCCTCTGGCTTAAGCGGACTGTTGGACGTCGTCAGAGTGCATGTTGCCTTGAGTTCGGCGTCGCTGTCGGGCTTCCGGAGGTGTCTTACCTCTCCGCATCAGCGGCATCTGTTGCAAAGCGCGTGTTAGCTGCGGCTCGCGGTTTGGGTCTTCAGAAGTAGCAGCATGCGCAGCGACGGGACGTACAGGGCAAAGAGGGCGCCATCTTATCGCGTTCGCAGTAGGTGGAAGGGCGTGCTGCTCGGGCTGCGAGTGTTTCGTGAGGTTGTAAAGAGCGCTTGCCGCCGCCCGGTCGCGGGTCGCGCTTGGTCTTGGGCCTGGGACCGCTGACGTACGGCGCCACCCTGCGCTCACCGCCCGCCGCCCTGTGGCACAGCGCGCTAGCCCGCAAACGTGAAAACCAAAACACGGCAGCTTCCCGTGCCAACTCGCCCCAAACAATCTCCGCCCCGCTTCTACACTTCGTCGCAAACCTACGCAAACCACCACACTGCCAGACGACAATACCCAAGATGCTTCTCGACGAACACCCAGCGGTGGTATGCCATACCAGACTTGGTCCTGCTGCTTCCCAGCTAATTGCGTTCCTTGCAAACAGATTATCAGCCAATGCGTTAGCAACTTCAACGTCGCGCCCGACAAGGCAGCGATAGGACGCAGCGAGAGCTCCTACAGGAACCTCGAACGCTTCCGCAAAGACCAAATCAAAGTCGAACAGGACAAGCTGCACCAGCTCTCTCGCAACCTGAGCTCCCTCCAGTCCCAGCACAACGTCCTGACCCAATCGCACAACCCTGCCGAGCATGCCGCCGATATCTTGCGCCTGGACACCGAGAAATTCAAGGTTGCGAAGCAGGTCTCTGATCTAGAAATCGAGGAAGAGCGCCTGGCGTCGGAGCTGGACCGTCTAAAGGCTGAGCTCGACGAGGTCGATGCGCAGGGTCTCGAAGGTGGAAATATGCGGAGGTTTGATGAAAGCGACGAAGACTCCCTCCTGTAAGTCCGACCATTCCCTTTCAAAAAATTTCCCTGATACTAACCCAGTGTGAATCGCAGACTCAAGCTCCGAATCTACCGCATGATGGGCATCAGCCCCGAAATCGATCCCTTGTCTGGCAACTACACCAAAGCTTCTCTCGTCAGCAAAACCCGTAAGGGCGACTCAAAACACCTTGACTTTACCAGTAATGTCTCGAGAAAGTACCATGCCGACTTCATCTGGGATCACATATAATCATAGGATTATATCAGCCGTCCGCCAGTGTTGCCGGTGCGTGGCTCTAACGACTTCTGAAATTTTTGGAGGGGGAACGCGATACCACGGGATTTTGAAGCAGGATATTGGTGTTTGGGAGTTATACAGGGCGGTTCGGTGTTTAGCCACGTTTTCTAATACTCTGTCAAGAGTAATTCATGTTCTTTTCTTGCCCGGCCTCACTTTGTGGTGCTCCCTTGAATGATTTTGTATGTATTCTCTATATATTTAAGTAAGTAGAGTCGACAGTTTTTCGTGCTGACAGTCTGCTCAAAAGCAACTACTGTAGTGATGTTTGGTTATATTTTCCCTCATTTTCTAAACTCTGCTCCTTGCACCACTCGCAGTATTCAGGGTGATTCTGGAAAAACGCCCCTTGGTCGAGTTCGGGCTCCCTATCGCTCTTTTTCATAACGTAATCAACCACCTGCGCCTCATAATGCCGATATATCATCCGATACCGCTTGTCCGCCATCGAATCCTCCACGCACACGACCCCAATATTCCTCGGAGCGAGCATGACATAGAAACCCGCCATGTCATGCATCAGCCGGCTCATCTCCAACTCTTCCAGCTCCAGCACCTCCCGCATCTCCCGCAAAGCGCAGCCCCAGTCGCCAAGCCGCGGCACGAAGCGCACATTGCACAGCGTCAGGCTGCGCAGAGTGCCCGCGACGCGCCCGAGCAGGCCCAGCAAGCCGTCCTCCGTCGTCGCCATGCCCAGCGTCAATTTCCGCAGACACGGCCACCGCACCCCCACCACCTCGACATCGTGCTCGGCCCCCTCCTCTTCTTCTTCTCCTTCTCCTTCTTCCTCGACCCCCTCCCCCCATCCCTCCCCCTCATCCTGCTCCCCCATCCTGCGGCCCAGCATCGCCAACAACACGTCTTTCCCCCTCCACAGCTCATCATCCGGCGTCAAGTACCCCCTCCACCTGCCCGCCGCCATGCCCTCCCGCTCCACCACCAGCGCCAGCTCGACCAGCCCCCTCGCCGCCCCAAGAAACGCCGCCAGCGGGTTCACCAGGTTGCGTACTCCGCCCACACTGCTCCAGTTGAGATGCAGGTCCAGCCGAGTGAGCCCCGCGGCGACGGCGGTGAAGGTGCGGAAGTTGGAGTGGTAAAGGGACTGTTCGTCGTCGGAGGAGGAAGAGGAGTCGCTGGCGGTGGGGGCGACAGCGGCGGCGACGGTGACGGAGGTCAGTGTCGGGAGGCGGTGGTGGCTGTGCGGGTTGTTGGTGGAGCGGCGTGGGTAGGAGAGGGAGGAGTTGCGGGCTGGGCGGGAGGGGCCGTCGATGTTCCAGAGGCGTTGGAGGGCGATGGGGCCGAAGATGCTGGGGCCGATGGTGGGGATGGTGAGGGTGCGGAGGGGGAGTCTGCGAGTGGTGGTGGTGGTGGCTCGGCCGAGTGCGTGCATGAGGCAGGAGAGGTCGATGGCTTTTTGGTTGTCGCGGTCACCCGGGGGTTCGGGGTCCGGCTTGCCAAAGGCGAGGCCGCGCCAGGTGTGGTCGTAGACGGGGTAGAATTGCTGGTGCTCCATGCCGAAGGTGACGGTGATGGCGTGAAGGTTGGGGAGGGAGGCGAGTGCGTGGGGCAAGCTGGGGTAGGTGACGGGGAGGAGGGGATTGCTGGGCTCAGCACGGGAGAGGATGCAATCAACGTAGTCGGCTGGGGTGTCGCGCTCTGAGGTGTAGGCGGCATAGATTTGGTAAAGTTGTGCGTGGGTGAAGTCCTGGGTGGGGACGTGCTTGAGGCCGGGAGGTGGGCGCCATGGTTGACCTCATGCTTGTCAGGACACGGTCAAAGGTGAGATGGAAGGGGACATACCAGGGTGCAAACGCAGCTCTCTCAGGAAATGATCAAAATCGAACAACCACAGCAGCTGGTGGCTATTGAATTCTAGATGTTGCACGTACTTGGCAATGCTTGGGTGGTTGGCTATACATATCAAGCCATCCAGGCTGAGCTGCGAAAACCTGAAGCGAAAGTTGCGGAAGTAGCGTGGGGCTGTGAGGCGGTTGAATTGCTTGCAGCACAGGCGCAGCAGCTGCTGTGTTTCGTGGTCAGTGAAGGAGATGATGACATCGATCATCTCCTCCGGAAGGGTGGGCAAGGACGCTGGAGACCTCGGCATGATTGGAAGGATTGCAATCTATCTTGCCGCATTTACTGCGAAACAGCGCCCGAGAGAGACCCGCCAATCTAGAGCGAGTGTTGCCCCCTTCAACAACGACTGCGGAGTGCGTCCCACCTCACGGCGGACGGAATGAGGCGGAACGTGTCCGCAGAGCGCCTGCGGGAGTTTTGATGGGCCTTGGTGAAGATGATGTCAATGATGATGGATTCAGCACCGTCCAGGCAGTCGCGGTCTGGGCCGCCATGTCCATCCGCCGTTAGCTCGGCAATCATAAATCTCCGGGTAGTTCCACATCAGCTGCCCGTTAGTTGTGCTCAGTACCAGTTGACTTAGGAGGGTCAGTCCCTTTGGTTCTGAGGCTGCAAGAAAACAGGTATCCCAGGTCAGGGACGCCCTCGGTCTTCTTCGAGACCCTCCCAAAAATGGAACAGGGCATGGCCTTGAAGTCCACGCGGACACGGCGTTGGAAGTCCACGAAGTACTCACCTTGCGACGATCAAAGCAAGTACCCCTATATAGAGAATCCTAACCGAGTCTGTGCCATCACATGCCTCGCTACCAACCACGCAAAGGAATGCTGAAAATATCCCCGGCTGCTACCAATGACGCAACACGTAACGCGATTGGTCTCACAAAAAGTCCAGTATATAGAACGCCCACGGCCAAAAAGCGGTTGCTCATACGTACGTCCCAGAGTGAAGGCAAGGATGCAGGGAGTTTCTTCTTCGATATTATCTCAATCTGTTTGACCAGGACGGTCTGCTATGCAGGTTTGCGAGTTTGAGAATGGCCTCACTTGAAGCTGTGAATCCCCCTTTTTTTTCTTGGGAACCATTCGTGTTGAAATGTGCAGCGAGACTGTTATTTTCGAATTGCCTGCTCAAGGCATCGATATCGAAGGTTCGACCACAGTAACTGGTTGTCGTTCCCAACGAGCAAAGCAACCCGCGGTATCATGGCCAGGGTTGTTTAGCGTAACCACACTGCAACTAGCGGGTGATTCCCTGTGGAGCGCGCACACGCTGCTCCCAACAGCCTTTTTGGGGCAATCTTTGTGCGGTGGTGGTGTTGTTGCGGTGGTAGCGAGCGCGGCCGCAGGTTGGGCGGGCAGGCGGTGATGTCACACACCCGCTCGCCTTTGCATGCGGCGCGGGCACTGCGGGCGCCAACGGGGTCACCGCTCCTCGCACCGTCGGTGGGCGCAGCGATCCCCGGGGTAGAGAGCGCCACCAGCGAGAGTTGCAGCGCCCCTGACCTGAGGAGTGCTTAGTCTGGGTCGACGGGCTCATATGGCCGCTGGCCTGCCTGAGGTAGCGGCTTGGCACACGTGAGCGCAGCGTCAGTAGGTAGAATTCGTCGAGGATCAACTGTGCTGCTTGCAGCTAGCTACAGCACGACTGTCCTCAAGCACGCTCCCGGCCTGAACAGCTCTCGCAGCAAAAGCGTCCCGTCTTTGCCAGCAACTCCAGCGTTTGCCCGCCACCTTGCATCCCGACGTTTCTCGCCCCAGCGCGCTAGCCCGTCCGCTGTCCAGGATCGCCGCCGCCGCACCGCACAATTCTCACAGGGACACGGTCCTTCCAACCTTCACCACACACCACCACGCGCACACGCCCCGCCGACACCACCACGACCGCTATCCAAATGGCTCCCTCCACATTCGCATCCGCTGCCGCGGGCAGCAATTCCACCGCCAACGCGACGCGTAACGACTCCAGCGGCGAATGGTCAGTACACCCGCCCCTCTGCCCGCCACGCGACATCTGCCCGCCTGCCGCGCCTCAAATTCCCGCCCCAGATCTGCCCGTCCCCGCTGTCGCCCCGAACCGCGCCGCTGACATGCCCAGGGCTCGCCGCGCAAACGGCGCAACCCAGACCTTCCGCCGTCCCTCGCACGCCACAACCCTGTCCAACGCCGCCAGCATCAACGCGTCAAGCCCTGGAGTCTACGTCCCACCGCACCGCAACGGCGCTGCTGCTACTGAAAGCCGATACCCCAAGGAATCCCTGCTTTCATTGTTCCATCAGGTACCGCTGGGGTCTGACGACGGGCTGGACGGGCTATACGCGGGAGGCTGGGAGCCACAGTCTTCGAACGGCATGTCTGGAGGCGCATGGGGTAGGAGTCTTGAGCACGGCAAGGAGAACCCGCCTGGCCCTGATGTATGCTGGGATCGAGAGGGGACAATTCAACCGCTGGGCCTGACGGAGATGACGGAGGAGGAGAAGGAGGTAAGCTTTCCGTTTGCGCCGTCATTTGTAGTCGCGTGTACTGGGTTCCTCAATGCCTCGGTGCACACTTGTTTCCGCTCACTCTTGCTCACTGCCTTTGTTGAGGGAGATGTACCCCCAAAATCGCCGCCAGCTAGCTAACGTGTCCTCCACAGCACTTTCTTTCGTCCGTCAATTCGCCGCTCAAGTTACCCAATCAAAACGCCAACAAGGATAACAACGTGAAGGATGGCCTGGGCCGTAAGACCTCCGTCTCGCAGGTCAATGGGCCAGGTAATTACGGATTATCCTCCCCAACGACCAACCGCCCTGGCACGCGCCGACGCGATACAGGAGAAGCGTATCCTTTCCCTTCAGCAGGTTCACCGGCCACAACCAGGTTTACTCAAGAATCTAACGCTGCTGTCCCTCCACCCGCACTTCTGCGCCGACGCACGGACTACAAGGAGCCCCCCGCAGGTTCGAGTATTGGGCTGGAGGAGCGCGATAAAGACAAGGCTCAAGGCGACGCTGGAAACCCTCCTTTTGGCTTGAAGCGGAGCGCTACTGGCCCTTTCAGCGCCGGTCTTTCTGGCCCGTCTTCCCCATGGAGCGCTGGACCCCAGAGCGCTGGATTCTCGCCCATGGGCAGTTTCGGCAACTTTTCGCTTGCCGCGAACACCGGGCAGGCTTCCACGCCCACCGACAAAAGGCCTGGGCTGGCAGCTTTACGTGGTGAGAGTCGTTTCAAGGGTTTGATGAACAAGGACAGTTCCGAGGACATGCAGAAGACGTTGAGGGAGAGGGCGTCCATGAACAGTCTGGGGAAGGTTCCTGAAAATGATCTGGGCAGGCAGACTCCTTCATGGATGGAATCTCGTGCAAACCGTCCCATGAGCAATGATACCGATCCATATGTCGATGATGATACCATGCGCTCAGGAAGTGCCGCTCTCGGCGGTGGTCAAGACACCAGCCCTCCGCGTCGCCAAATGACCGGCTTTGGCACCCCACAGAGGCAAGACTCCAGGGATGAGGGTGGCTTTTCTGCCTTTGGCATGACGACGGATAACACGGGATTCAGCAGCTTCCTCCAGAGCCGTGATGCCTTCCATCATCATACTCCTCAGCACCAAGGCATCCATGGACACGAACCTATGAGCCCGACCGACACGAATCCGTACCAAAGCCCCCAGCAGGATAAGCACGAATCCGAAGACATTGATACAGATGGTTCCGACATCCACAATGCGACGCTGCCAGGGCTGGGTGGATTCATGAACGACCCTGCTGCTGCTTCCGGCATGGCATCTTTTGGTGGCATTGGCAACATTGGTCGCGTCTCTTCCGCCTATGAGGCCGCTGCCAGTGACCGTAGCCAGACTTCGAGTGTTGGGCCGAATAGGCCATTTCCTTCGCTTGGGGGTATTGGGGGATTGCCGGGGCTGGGAGGCTCCTCAGCTTGGACTCCGTCTCAACCTGCAGTTGGCACTCCGAATCGTGAGCGTTTCAACCCACCTTTCGGTGACAATGCATTCGGATCTGTCGGCGAGATGCATTCGCCCAGCCTTGCGGGACTAGGACCGAACAGCCTCTACGGCGCTGGATTTGGCCCTGGACTGACAGGTACTGGCTCGATTGGCCGTGGCAGCAAGCTTGGGTCGCTCTTCCCAACTGCAATGCAAGAGCAGATGAGATCCAGTGAGCAGAACAGGTTCGGTGGTGGAGATGATGGTTCTGCCGAGGGAGACCGTCAACCTGGTTCGTTTGCCAGGAACGCCTTTGGCGGTAGTGCCGGCCCTCACAGAGAGACTGATAGCCCCTTCCGTGGCGGTCGCGGTGTCTTTGATGAGATGCTGGCCAACAGTCTCCGCACCGCCGAAGGGAACCCCATGGAAGGCCTGGGCCAATTCGGTTCTGCCAGCACTGCTGCCGCGCAAACGCCTACTCTCGCCACGACCCAACAGCAAGGACCCATCGGAGCACATGTCACTCAAGGTATTCTTGGTCAGCCTCCGGCCGTCAGCAGCTCTGCGTCCAACCAGCCTCCAGCCGCCCAACAGCGTACTATGGTCATGCCTGACCGCATGAGGTGGGTTTACCGTGACCCATCGGGTAAGGCTCAAGGTCCTTGGACTGGTCTTGAGATGCACGACTGGTTCAAGGCTGGCTTCTTCTCCCCAGAACTATTGGTCAAGAAGGAAGAAGACCCGGAGTATGAGCCGCTTGCTCAGCTCATTCGTCGGATCGGCAACTCTCGCGAACCGTTCCTTGTTCCTCAGATCGGCATTCCTCACGGCCCGCCATCTACTCAGCCTGGAAACGCATGGGCTAATACTGGGCTTACTGCTGGTGCTCAGCCCCCGTTCCCGAACAGCTTCCCCAGCTTTGGCACCACCTTGACTGCTGAGCAACAGAATGCTCTGGAGCGTCGCAAGCAGGAAGAGCAATACCTCATGGCGCGCCAGAAGGAGCACCTTGCCCAGCAACAGGTACTCGTCAAACAGATGCAGTTGGGCATGCACCCGCACTCACTTAACCACCACTCCAGTGCCCACAGCTTGCACAGCCAGCCCAGTTTTGGTAGCATTGCTTCTCCTGGTGGCTACCAGCCGTCGCCTACCCAAGCGTCTATGCCGGGGATGGCCGGTTTCTTCGACAATTCCTTTCGTCCCGGCCCGGCCACTGGTTTATCGCCGATCGGTGCCGGGATGGAAGGCCTAGGAAACTCAAGAGAGGATTTGCCAGCCATGTTGGACCGCATGAACCTTGGCCGACCTGGCCAGGTGCCTTTCGGTGCCGCTCCTGGCTCGTTCGGCTCCCCGCAGCAAGATGGTACTCACGCTCAGCAGGTTGCGAACATGCTGAACGATCGAACTCGTCTTCAACATGAGCAGAATGAGCATGATGCTCAAATCAAAGACGATGAAGGTCATATGGCACAGCAGTCTGCCGACCGTCTTCAGCAATTCAAGGATCTCCGGGACGAGCTTGACAGGGAAGCGAACGCGGCCGCTGCTGAATCTGGCGCCGATGTCGCCGACCAACAAGAGTTTCAACAGTCTTTCGGGGAAGATGCGAGGGAGGAGCCGTCTACTCCTGCTCAAACTGCTGCTCAGACCGTCAAGGGGACTGAAACTCCGTCAAAGCCTTCCGAGCCGTTGTCCCTGACTGAGCAGGTCAAGGCTGCCTCGGCTAAGCAGACTCCGGTCCCTCAATCTCCATGGGCTAAGGTGGACACCTCTATGCCGATGCCCTTCCCTCCACCCCAGTCTGGATCTCCTCTCCCAGCGCCAGCTGCGCAGAGAAAGCAGAACCTGGCCGACGCACTGCACCAGGAGACTCGCTCTCGTTCCCAGACCCCTTCGGTCGACACTCCTAGCGCTTCCATTGCCCCTTGGGCTAAGGAAACTGTAGAGGCGCCGAAGGGCCCCTCTCTCAAGGAGATTCAAGAGGCAGAGGCTAAGCAACGCGAGGAAGCCGAAGCCGCTGCTCAGGCAGCCCGTGCTGAGGCCCAGCGCAGAGAGTTGCTTGCTTTGGCTGAACAGGCACAGCCACAGCCTAGCCTTCCCTCGAGCGCCACCTGGGCCAGTAACGCGTCGCCAGTCAATGCGCCTGGCACACCTTCTGCTTGGGCCAAGGCTACAGCCACCAAGGCTCCTAGTTCTACCGGTCCTGCCAAGAAGACACTGCAGCAGATCCAGAAGGAAGAGGAGGCCCGTAAGCAGAAGGCCGCTGCGGCCGCTGCTGCCAGTGCTGCCAGTGCTGCTAGCGCTGCCGCGACTACTGCCAGTCTGTCCCAGGCCGTGAGCGGAGGCAAGCGCTATGCCGACCTCGCGAGCAAACAGACTCCGATCGCGACCAACGCTCCTGGTGGCGCCTGGACTACTGTGGGTGCGAGTGGAAAGATCAAGACGCCTGCTCCCGCTGCCCCTGCTTCTCCGGCCGGGACGCGCACAGCCAGTGTTGGAAGCGTTTCGGCTCCCAAGCCCAAGCCGGCTGCCCCCACCCGTGCCCCTACTCAGCCTACCCCCACAACCGGCACTCCCGACGCCACGGCAGAGTTCAAGAAGTGGGCTGCAAATGAGCTCAGGAACGACCTCATCAAGGGCACTGACGGTAAGTCTATGCTAGATATCTAAATTTTGAAAGCGGAATGCTAATGCCAATTCGCAGCCGATGAGTTCGTTAGCAACATGCTTAGCTTCCCCAGCGAGCTCGACATTGTCACGGAGGCGGTCCACTCGGTGTCTCAGACGATTGATTCCCGCCATTTCGCCCAGGAGTTCATTCGCCGCCGCAAGCTCGCCGACAAGGGCATCATCGAGAACTCGGGCACTTCCAGCCCCGGCCCGGCCAACGGCTCTGGTGGCTGGAGCGAGGTCGCGAAGAAGGGCTCTGGCACCAGCACGGCTCAGGCCGGTGCGGCGAAGGAGGATCTTGCTTTCAAGGTTGTCGCTGCGAAGAAGAAAGGCAGCAGGAAGTAGGTGACGTGTGACGCAGCTGGACAGTGGGAAAGGGGAATGCCATGATGAGAAGAACCAAAAGAAAAAAAGAGAAAACGGCAATGTTGCCGGGACATGGGCTGAAGCGAGCTGTTGGTGGTCTTGTTCACCTTGGGAGAGTTGCCTGTCTTGCATAACGGGGGATGTTTGTCGCTCGTTTGGGGGGATTATTATTATGGTAGTCTTTCGCCTGTAAGTTGCAACAGCGTGGTTGTCTCTTCTTAGCAGCACACTTGCTTGTGCCGTCGCAGGCAGAGCAGCGTACTGTTGGGAGGATGTGTACTTTTTTTTTTTTAGCTGGTTGTATTAATTGTACCCTGTAACAACTCGACTGGTGCCTGCATGTTCCGGTGTCGGTGAGGTTATTTCCCGGTGGCGCCGGTAATGCCGCAGGAAGGCGCAGCGGTTTCATTGTGGTGCGGCTGTGCGGCTGTGCTGAGCCCCCGCCACATGATTTGGACAGCATCCCAACCGGGTACTCAGGATGGAGCTCGTCATCAGCCGCGGTCATTTCCTCGTTTCAGCTCGCCAAATGACTGCCGCACGTAAGCAGCTGACCGTGGATCTATCCGCCCATCTCCACGTTACCTGAAATCTCCCCTATTAAACCTGCCGCTGCCTTCCGTCTCGCGATCGCTTTGTGCACTTTCGCAACCCCTCCCCCGCAGCGTTCGTCAAAGGTCCCCAGCTCGGCAGCGCATATCACAACAACTGCCTCGGAGCAGTCGCCGAACACCGCACTTCATATCATGTCAAGCCACGATTATTACGGCTCCGGCCAGCAAGACTACGGCTACGGCCACGGCCAGCAAGGCTACAACGCCGCTCCCCCGCCGCAGGGCCAATACGGCGGTCACAGCCCGTATCCGCCCCAGCAGGTGAGTATTTCCACGCGCAACCCTCACACAATCTCTTTCCCCCGGACGTCTCCCAAGCGAGCAATGAGACGCGCGCGGCTGACGTTTTGCGCGAATCACCAGGGTGCCTATCCGCCGCCGCAAGACCAGTACAACCAGTACCAGTCGCCCCCGCCGCAGCCGCACCAGGCTCCGTACGATCCGTACAACAACAACAACAACGGCCAGTATGCTTCCCCGCCGCCGCCGCACAGCGGCAGCTACTCGCCCGCGCCCGGCTACAACAACACGGTCGCGCCGTACCCGACGGGCGGCGCTGACGACTACAACCGCGGCAACCACTCGCCCTACCCGCCGTCGGCGCCGTACGGCGGCGCTCCTCCCCCTCCTGCGTATGCCGGTGGCGAGCACGGATACGGCCAGCAGCAGCAGCAGTACCCGCCGCAGCATCAGCAGCAGCAGGGCGCGTACGGCAACGAGCATGCGCGCCAGTACGACGCGGCGGGCAATCCTCTGCCACCGGACGGCGATCGCGGGCTAGGCGCGACGCTGGTGGGCAGCGCGGGCGGGGCGTTCTTGGGGCACAAGATGGGCGGAGGGGCGCTGGGGACGATTGGCGGCATGGTGGCCGGGGCGATTGGGGCGAATGTGTTGGAGAATCATCATGACAAGTACGTTGCCTTCTTCTTCCTCCTCCTCCTCCTCTTCTTTCCCTTCTTCGCTCTACGGATTGCAATCTCCTTCGTTGGGAGCGGGGTCTGGGAGGAGATGTCTTTGATGGGCTGATGGGCTGACTGACGATTGAAAACAGGGACAAGAAGAAGAAGAAGAAGTCCAAGCACAAGAAGCACGGCAGCGGCGACCATGGCTCCCACTATGGCGGCTCGGCGGCGATCGGCGGCCTCTACCCGCCCAGCCACGGCCATGGGAAGAAGCATAAGCACAAGAGCAGGTCCAAGAGCAGGGGCGGCAGCAGCAGCAGCAGCTCGTCGAGCGACTCGGATTAGTGCTGCGGCGCGAATCACTCGAGATGGTCACTTCTCGCTGCTGGATGCCGGGCCATGTTCTGCTTGGACGTTTGGACGTTTGGACGTATTGCTTCTGGCTTTGTTGCGGACTTTACTAAGCATGCATCCTAGCACTACTGACGACGATCATGATATCCTAATTTTCCTCTTGTTTTTCTTTTTTTTTTTTGACTTCCTGAATACTTCTTTCGACGGGTCGCGGGAGGACCTTATATCCGGGGGGCTTGCGGAATGGTAGTTTTAGGATTTGAATCAAGAACGTTTCCTTCGCAATAGTAGTAGCATATGCACATGGCGATGGGACGCGGCGCGCGGGCGCTTCGCGTCTCTATCACGCGTGATCGGAGCTCCATAACTAACGACCAGCGAGCGGCGCGAAGTGGGGGCGGGGCAACTGAGACAAATGCTGCCCTACCGGCTTTTCTTCGGCTGCAATTTTCAATCCAACGCCGCTGCTGGTGCTGATGACTCGGAACTTGAACCCAACACGCCGAACCTCTCCTCAGACTTTTTCTTCTTTAGCGCGCATTTCTAGGAGGGGAAAATACGGAACAAGCGTGAGAATCAAAAGAACTATCCCAGCAAGAAAAAGAAAGAAGAACGAAGAGAAGGAAACGCAAACCAAAAAAAGCAAGAAAAGAAGAGAGAGAGGAAAAAAACACCCACCATCCCGCCGGAGAGAGAAGAAGCGACCATGACGGACGCTTTCCTCACACTATTCCGGCGCGCCGCCCTGCCGGAAGGCGAGCCCGCCTCCTCCTCTTCCCCCTCGCCCACCATCAGCGAGCAACTCGCCTCGCTCGAGGCAGGCGACTTCGAATCCATCCTGTCGCAAGGCGGCGGCGCCGCCGCCGCCGTCCGCACCCTCCTCGGCCACAGCCACGACGACGACGTCCTCCTCCCGGCAGACGCACCAGCACTCTCCGACCACCCCCTCTGGACCGACTGGCTCCACCGCCGCCTGGCCGCCCTCCTGCTCGCCGCCCCCCAGCAGGAAGACGAAGACGAGGAAGGAAAGAAAAAGAAGAAGAAGAGGCGCGCCGTCGCCGTCGAGCTCGTCGTCGCCGCCGCCGCTGCCCTCGCCGCCTTCGTCCAGTCCAACGTCACCGGCCCGCCGCTGCCGTTCGCGTCCGCGCGCGCCGTCCTTCCACAAGGCGCGGCGGATGACGACGGCGACGCGAAGGCGTTGGCGGAGACGCGGCGCCGGCTCGTGCAGAGCCTCGGCGCGGATGGCGCGGCGGCGTATGCGCGCACGCCGAATGTGGAGCTGTTATGTTTGGCGGAGGCGGTGGTCGTGGGGGGGTTTGAGGAGGTGGTGGATGCGTTGGCTGGTGGTGGTGGTGGTGGTGGAGAGGCGGGGACGATGATGGCGACGGTGGTGAGGTGGGTGAAGGTGAGGGTGCTGGTGATGCGGCAGCGGCTGTTGGGTGGGGACGTGGCGCCGAGTTTGCAGGCGGCGATTTATGGGGAGTTGGAGGCGTTGGGGAGGGAGTTGCTGAAGGAGGGGGAGGGGGAGGGGGAGGATGAGGTGGCGAGGGAGGTGGGGATGCAGTTTTTGCTGGAGAGGGCGTCTATACATACCCTGCATGGGTTTGACAAGAAGGCGCGGGAGGATCTGGATAGGGCGGCTAGGGAGAGGGGGTTTGAGTTCGCTTTGACGGGGTTGCTGGGGAAGCGGACGAAGTTTCAGGAGAAGGAGACTAGTCAGCTTGTTGTGCTGGCGAGGAGCAAGGGGACGGAGACGGTTGACGAGGCCGGCAAGGGGAAGGGCAAGGCCGTCGCGGAGGAGCAGAAGGATGATGGTGATGATGTGGAGGCGAAACCGAAGACCCTGGATCTCAACGACGATACGCTTTTGGAGTCGATATCTTTCACGGAGAAGGCCAAGTCGTCAACCGATGTGCAGGATGAGAGCTCGTTACCGCCGAGCCTGGCCGCGCTGGATCCTGGGAATCAGCCCAAGCTGGACCCGCTCGACTCCATCATTTTGCTTTCCCTAGCCTCGTCAATCACGAACACATCGCCACAGGACGGCTTGACGAGAGAGGAGACCATTCCGTACGCCACGCGCGCGCTTGAGGGCGGTAGCTCCAACTGGCAGGTCTACACTCAGGCCCTTTTGGTCCGCAGCAGGATCGAGGGCTACAGAGCGAGAACTGCCGAGCGTGGCCTGCTCCAGCTTCAGGCACTGGTAGACCAGATCATTGCGGACACTGCTGGGGACGGGGCCACGGCAACGGCTTCAGGAGGCGGTTCTGCGGCTACGTTCCTGCCGCGGCCGCAGGAAGAGGACTCTGCGCCTGTCTCTGAGCGCTTGCGTTACATTTTCCAGCTATGCACGCCGACGAGATGGGAGCTCGAATCCGAGCTGGCGCAAGCGTGGACCAAGATGGGTGGTTTCCGCTCTGCGTTGGAGATCTACGAACGACTAGGCATGTGGGCTGAGGTTGCGCTCTGCTGGGCTGCCACCGAAAGAGATGACAAAGCCAAACTGATCATACGGAGAGAGATCTTCCATGCAACAGACGGCAATGACGATGCGGCGGGCGAGGATGAAAAGTGGGAGGGCGCACCGAGGGACCCGGCGCCGGGTGATGCGCCCAGGCTGTACTGCATTCTGGGCGACATCACCAAGGACCTCGACATGTACGAGAAGGCTTGGGAAGTCTCGGGCAACCGGTACGCCCGCGCTCAACGATCTCTCGGTCGCCACTACTTCGCCGAGAAAGAATACGTCAAGGCTGCGAACGCCTACTCGGCATCTCTGCGTGTCAATCAGCTCAACGGAAAGAGCTGGTTCGCCCTCGGCTGCGCGCTTCTGGAGCTGACCGAGTTCGAACGCGCCGTCGAGGCCTTCACGCGCGTCGTCCAGCTCGACGACACGGACGCGGAAGCGTGGAGCAACCTGGCAGCCGCCCTGCTCTACCTCGAGCCCAAGACCGGCGACGACGACAACGAAGCCGCCGGCAAACCCAAGCTCGACGACGAGGAAGAAGACGACCCCAACCAGATCGACATCACCAAGACCCGCCAGCGCGACCCGCAACAGCACCGCCGCGACGCCCTCAAGGCGCTCAAGCGCGCCGCGCACCTCCAATTCGACAACTTCCGCATGTGGGACAACCTCCTCACCGTCGCCGCCTCGCTGACCCCGCCATCCCTCTCCGACATCATCACGGCCCAACGCCGCATCATCGACCTCCGCGGCGCCACCGACGGCGAGCGCTGCGTCGACGCCGCCATCCTCGACGCCCTCGTCCGCGACGTCATCGCCCTCTCGCCGCCGGGCACCGGCTACGACGCATCCAGGCCGGGCCCGACGCGCATGCTCGTCCGCCTCGTCGACGAGGCCGTCGTGCCCCTCATCACGGGCTCGCGCCGGCTGTGGGCCGTCGTCGCGCGCCTCGCGCTGTGGCGCGGCCGCCCCGCCGCCGCGCTCGACGCCCACGAAAAGGCGTGGCGCGCCGCGACGGCGAGCAGGCCCGGCTGGGAGTCGACCGGCGACGAGGCCGGCTGGAACGACGTCGTCGACGCCACGGTCGAGCTCGCCGCCGCGTACGAGAGTCTCGGTCCGATGGAGCGCACCGAGGGCTTGGCGGCGGGGAGCGGGGAGGTCGTCGCGAAGGATTGGAAGTTCAAGGCGAGGAGCGCGATCAAGGGGATCTGTGGGCGCGCGAAGGAGACGTGGGAGGGGACCGAGGGGTGGGAGAGGTTGAGGGAGGCGTTGGAGGGGTTGAAGGGGGGTGCGTAGGTGCGGGGGCACGGGCAGTCGGTTCTCCTGGGCTGGAGACGGGACGAAAGGGGGGGTGTCATCCGATGGCCCTGAGGCGGGCTGGTCGGATGGATTGGGGGAGGGGAAGAATGAAAGAGGGCTGACCTTATGTTGGCAGGACTAGATAGTGAGGGATAGAAGAAAGGAAAAAAAAGTTCATGAGCTTGGTATTTTTAAGGGAACTGTATGCGCGGGTGGGAGGAAATGAAAGATATGTTTGTCAAGAAATGTGTGGCACAGCAGTCTTGGGATTTTCGGGCTGTCAAGGACTTGGAAAGAAAAACCGTTGCTGGGAAGCACGGTATGTTTTCCCTATTGAGAGGTGACGCTGACTTAGACTGGCTATGTTGATAATAAAGGTGTGTGGGAGATACCTGCTATGGGACTTCTCTGGGACTGATGGCTACTGCTCTTCGCAAAGCTATCTTTTCCGTGGACCCGGCGGGTTGACGAGCAGGCTTTTCAAAGAGCCGTAGTCTAGCGTGAGATCATCCCGGAGTCACCAGATTGCGCTTGGGGTCTTTTGTGGACCGAACAAATACTTCTTCAAACAGCAAGGAAACCGGCACCAGCCTTTTAGAGTGAGAAAATGGAGCCTACGCTGCAGCTGCGAAGAGAGAAAGACACCCTCACCAACAACGCCATATTCTCATAATATACTCATTGTCAACGTGTTTGAGATGGTCTTTAAGAAAAGAATTTCTTGGGGATGTGCGGCTATAATGCCAAGAGAGACATAGACTGAGACGTCAGAGGCGCGTGCGTTCAAGATGGCGTATGACCTAGTCCGCTGGCCAACATCTCTTTCCCTACCTGCGTTCAACTGTTCAGCGCGCGGATCGGGCATCGTGATGGTGAGCGGGTGGGGGTGAGGGAGGGAGGCGGGGAAGCGGGAAGGTGAGTGTGGGGTGTCGTATGAGAAAGGGGAGCTATGGGGTGGGGGTCAGGCGCTTTGCCGGTCTCCAGGGACGGGATTTTCTAGTTTGTGGTCTGCCAATGGCGGCGGCGGCGGCGGCTGCCGCAAGATTGAACTGTACTAGCAGGGCTCCGAGGCGAGAAAGGCTCCCATCCTCTTCCCCTCTGAGCTGTCTGGTGCCGTGGTGTTGACTCCGTTCCTTTACTTGGCAGGGGGAGCAGTCTGTCTCCTTGATGTCTCCGTGGGAGCGTGCTTGTGATATGGGTAAGACGTGTTCTCGCCTCTTCCGAGTATTACGTGTGAACTGTGAATGTGCGCATAACAGGTTGTCCATGAGGTGCTCACGAGTGCGCGCGAGGAAAGCAGGCCCGACCTCCGCGCGCGAAAGGTCTAGAAGTCCCAGACGGCGCTAACCGCACCGGGCAAGTATGGCAAGTGATGGTGGGGTGGCGGTGAAGCGAAGGAGCTCCGCACTCGTCGTGCCAAATTTCCAGCACGCGGGGAAAAGGGACGGCAGGGCACGCACCTACCGGCCGCGGGAGGAGGGGAAAATGACTCCTCGTGATGACTGGAATACTGCTCATCAGCATCAGGCGACGTTCCCACTCACGAGACATGAAACGTTCGAGTCAGTGGCGGCTGCAGCGGAGGGACCAAGGTACACGACGAGGCTCTGACAAGTCAGGAAAGAACGGACCACGTCAAAAGATGGAGAACGGCCTTCCAAACGGTCCGACTGCGTGCTTCGCTATCGATATTATGTCTATTGTTCTGTCATACTTCTCAAGTGTCTGTGAGAGTGTGCTTTGAGCACGCGCTTCTTCCGCGCCTCCCCGGCCGCCGGCAAAGCCGCAAAAACTACACCAGATACAGGATGCCAAGTCACCTGGTGTATAACGCCACCCGAATTCCTTTATAGGAAAAAGCCGTCGTCACAAATTTTTTTCTCGCTCTCCCAAATCAATAGATGAAAAGCTTGCGCCATCCCGAAGGTTCCGATATCGCCAATACGTAGGAGAGGGGCGCCCCCCTTTCTTCTACCTGTGGGCTTTCGAAGAGAACGCCGGAAAACTCCTAACTTTTGCCAATTTTGCTGCTTCTGCAGTTGTGTGAAATGCATCCTCTCCCTTTGCGCCCGAAAAACATAAAAAAAACCAACATGAAGTGCAGATAGATAGCTCGGATATTACATTACGGCAACGGAGTCGTACGAAGGCGGCATCTCGCCAAAAATCTCGCAATAAGGGGGTATCGTGGGGTGGAAAGCAGTCGAAGTCGGCGGGAGCACCACCGAAGGGGCAGCAGTACCGAATTGTCCCTCCAGCGCCGCTGCGGCAGCGTTGCCGCCATCGTTGGCGTAGTCCCAGTTCGAAACGGTGATGTCGTAGACGGCGCCGAATTTGCGCTGGGGGAAGGGGTACATGTTGACGAGCTCGCCCGTGTCGACGCTGTACTTGAGCTCGGCCGTGATGAGCTCAAGCACCAGCACGTGCGAAACGGACAGGGCCGAGTGGTCGTCGCCCGCCGCCGCCGTGTTGCTCATCGTATCCGGCTCGACGCCGCACGACGCGCGTGCTGACGCGGGTAGCGTCACAGTGAAGGACGTGTCGACCTCGCCCGAAGGCGCCGGCTTCGGCAGCTTGTCGAGGTTGCCGGTCCAGCCGCCAGACGCCAGCTTGCGGATGTGCTGCTGGGTTTCCTTCTTTTGCTGCGCCGTCTCGGCCGCGTTGGTCGCACCCGTCTCGATCTCGGAGAAGGGCGGCAGCCGGCCGGCTTCTGCCACGGGCACAATGGCGGCGCGCTCCTCAATGCGCCAGTCCAGCCGGCGCACCGCCAGGCGCGTTGTCGTGCGGCCGCGCTGCGAGATGCTGCCGCAGAGTGTCAGGCGAGCGGTAAAGTCGTCCGTGGGCCGCAGCACGCCGGGGAGAGCCAAGCGCGTGCTCATGAGGCTGTCTGGGAAGCGGCGACGCAGCGACACTTCGGCGGGCCCCTCGGGCAGGTGCAAGGCGCGGCGTAGCACAAGCGGCGTCTCAGTCTTGAACAGTGGCTTGCCGGTGGCGCGCGATACGGCCGTCGCGGCAAGG
Source organism: Diplodia corticola (assembly GCF_001883845.1). Classification (NCBI taxonomy): domain Eukaryota; kingdom Fungi; phylum Ascomycota; class Dothideomycetes; order Botryosphaeriales; family Botryosphaeriaceae; genus Diplodia; species Diplodia corticola. The sequence continues at coordinate 345,731 of NW_017971502.1, forward strand.
GCGTACGAGGTGCTGGCGACGGGGGTCGAGGTGGAGGCGGGCAGGTGGCCTGGGATGCGGACGTTGAAGGGGAGGAGGTTGCGGCGCTGCTTGTTGGACGAGTCGGCGGTCATGGGCGAAGGCGAATAGGCGACGGTCCATTGCATCAGCTCCTCGACGCAGGTCCGCTTGTCGCGGGTGGGGCTGCGGTTGCCGAAGGAGCGTCGTCTGGAGGGAAGCAGGGCATCTTGCGGCTTGGTGGCGGGCTTCTTGATCTTGGTGGTGCGCAGCAGCTGGAGCTGGACGGAAGTGATGTCCTGGTGCTGGACGGGCTTGGCGGCGACCTCGATGTGGCCGGCCAGGGGCACGCTCTCGGCCTGGCACGTGTCGCCGATAACGGTCAGAGGGGACTTGGGGATGCGGAGATGCATTTTCGGATGGGCCTCAGTGGCGATGCTGGAAAGGGCTTTTAAAGCAGGAGCCGAGATCTGGGCCGGTCTAGACTCGCTCCCATTGGTATTGGGCACGGTGCTTCGGATGCGTTGGAGCATTTGCCGGTGGAGGGAGACCGGTCGGAAGAGGCAAAGGGCGGCGGGATGGTGGCGTTGGCTGCGAGGGCGCGGTGTATAGGGCGGACAGGCCGTAGTTATAACAGTATAGACAGAATTTTGAAGGGTTGGACGGACTAGCCCCGGAGCGGAAGCCAAGACGCAGGCAGCGCAAATAGCGGAAAGCGGTTAGCTCGCCTCTGTTCCTCGCTTAGCCAAGGATTCACTCCGGCGTTTTTCTGCACGTGGCGACGGCGAGGACGGCTGTGGGGGGAGCAGGAGGCTGCGGATGATGAAAAATCTGCTGCTGCGGCTGGTGCAAAGCCTTTTTTCTGCTTGCCGGCACGCGGCGCGACCCCGCGCGTGCGGGATGCTGATGCGTAACAGAAACATGTCGAACAGCGCAGCAGGGACTCGACTTCCTTTCTCGTCGACAGGCCAGGGCGCTCAAGCCACAGTACGTAATAAAACCTCCTGTCGACAGTCACCGGTGCTCGCACCTCATCATGCAACATGGCCGATGCCGATTCTAGAATCGCACCATCGCACCGTGCCGCCTCCCCTTTCTGCTCCCATGCCGCGTGCGGGTTGCGTCTTTGGGCGATCTGCAGCGTAGTCAGTCGGGAATCCGTGCGCGGCCTGCCATGATTCCATCCTCTCCCCATGCTCGCGCTACTGGCGCGGGAGCACCCGAGCCCGCTGAGCTGTCGGGTTGTGTAATAAATAATCAGTAATATAACACCAGCCGGGCGGTGATGGCGGCGAACGCGTGTCCCGGGCACCGATCCCCCGTATTGCTCACGTCCCTTGGGCGAGCTCGTCATCCAGGCGGGCAACGACGCGACATGGTTGTCGCCGGAAGGAGGGCGGGAGGTGCGGCGGGTGGATCTGGGCTCGTGTGTGGTGGTCGCGGATGCGGGATGGATCTGGGTCGAGGTGAGAGAGGGTCGAGGTGATCAGGATTACGTCGATCGTTGTTCCGGCCGGCTCACGGACCCCACCGCCTGCCACTCGCTCTTGGCGCAACCGAGCCCGCACGTCTTGGCAGGAATCATCTGAGAGTTTAAAGCAACATACAGCCATCAGTCTCACGCCCGAACTTCGCCCATCTCGAGCCCGCCACCGCTGCCGCTCCCCGCTCCGGTTCTGCTGCCTTGCGCGCGTGCCAGTCCGGCCGAATGTCCCGTCTTTGAATCAGGTTGCCCCCTGTGGCCCGCTGCCTGCCGCGCCTTCACCACCGCTGCTGTCCAGATGCCGACCAGATCGACAAAGCAGGCACGCGTGGCCATCGCCGCGGCTGCTAGCTCTGCTGGAATCGCTCGATTACGTGGCGCGCCGCACCCGACGCCCGCTGTGTCCAGTCACCACCCTCATGCTCCGCTAAAACTTGCCGCAGTCTATACATGGGTACCTCGGCGCCTTTACGGTAGTATTCGTCAACGTCTGTGATCCAATCGATTTTACGCATCCACTCAATCCAAGTCTGGGTTAATCGTTATGTGAAGCACTCGGCATGTCATCCAGTGACTGCCTACGCACCAAGTCGAGAATCTAGGAAGTGAAAAACAATAGTAAAGAAAATGAAACAAGAAGATGACTAATACACTAGGTATTAACAGTAGGGGTATCATAAGAAGACTTCAATTCACAATCTGATGCCGGCAGCCTCCACCTTCATGGCCAGGGCGCCGGTGAGAGAAGATAACCTAGGAAATGAGGATCCAGTGCTGCGCTGGATACTCGACAAGAATATTGACGCAATTTGACGAACAGACTGTGGCATCAATGATGATGCATCCATCAGGCCGAGAAAATAATGAAAAGGCACCACCAGTAAGCCGGAATGATGAGGACGGCAACGGCGATCCGGAGATGGGAGGCGGCTGATCTCGGCACCCGCAACCTACCCGACGATGTCGATGTGACGAGATGAACAGCAAAACAACCTAGGCCCACATCACAAACTCTTCCACTTCCTCGCGGCCTGTCCCGACGTCAACTTTCATCTTGGACTTCTTCGCCACATTCTCCCACCTCTCCATCACAAACTCTTCCACTTCCTCGCGGCCTGCCCCGCCGTCAACTCGAACCTCGCCTTCATCTTGAACCTCTTCGCCACATTCTCCCACCTCTCAATCACAAACTCTTCCACTTCCTCGCGGCCTGCCCCGCCTTCATCTTGAACTTCTTCGCCACATTCTCCCACCTCTTAATCACAAACTCTTCCACTTCCTCGCGGCCTGCCCCGCCGTCAACTCGAACCCCGCCTTCACCTTGAACTTCTTCGCCACGTTCTCCCACCTCTCCCTCTCCACCTCCTCATAACACTCCACCAACAACGCCTCCTCCCTCTCCCCCAACACGGGCATCGGCCTCTCCCCCTCGCTCCCCTCCCCGGGGCCCCCCTTCCTCTCGTGCCTAAAGTTGAGGAAATCCCTATAGTCGAACCCGGCCTCGCCGTCGGCCTCGGCGATGCGCGGCGCCACGCGCGCGAAGCGGCCGTAGACGGCCGCAACCGTAAACGACGGCGTCTTGCCCGCGGCGACGCGCGCGCGGTTGAGCCGCGCCGCGATCTCGTCCCAGTGCAGCCGCTCGCGCGTGCGCAGCCGCTTGATCTCGCGGTTCTCGCCGTCCGCCTCGGGCGCCTGCTTGCGCACGTACGCGTGCGCCCCCCGGTTCAGCGCCATGGCCCGCAGCCGCGCCCGGTGCGCGGGCTTGTCGTCCGCGTGCGCGTAGGTCGGGTTCGAGTTCGAGTGCGGGTGCGAGTGCGGGTGCGGCGGCGAGGGCGGGGGCGAGTACTCGTGCGGTTGCGGCGGCGGCGGCGGCGGCGGCGGCTGCTGCTGATGGTCTCCGTCGGGCCGGCTGGCGGGTGGGTGAGGCGAGTCGCTGGCTGGCTGGCGGTATAAGATGTGTGCGATGCGACCGAGTTGGTGTCGACGCGTTGTTGGGGATGGGGTCACGAAGAGAGGTTGGTCATCGCCGTCGTCATCCTCGTTGTTGTTGTTGTTGTTGTTGTTGTTGTTGTCACGGTTGGACTGGAAGTTCCGAGGGTTGGTCGCAAATACGTCGATGGTGCCCAGCGTGGTGGTGGAGGCGTCATCGGTCTCCGGCATCTCGCTGCCCATGTGGCTGCTGTGAGATGAAGAGGCTGACGCTGGCCGGTAGGGAGGAGAGCTGGTGAGGTCAAAGGGGTTGTGGTTTTGCTCCATTCTCGGCCTAGCCGCCCGAGCGTTGGGGGGGCGTCTGTTGGTTCTCCTGCGCTGCCGCGGGAGCACAACGTTGTTGCCAGCTGTCCTCAGGTACCCGTCCCTGGTGGAACGTCCCAAGGACTGAATTCGAGGGTTGCGAGAGTAGAATTGCCGGGGTTGCCGGTCCTCAAGCTCGGTGGAGGAATCGTTCTCATAAGTTCTAAAATTGTCTGATCTGGCGCAGCCGTCGGCCTCGTCACCGGTGATGAAAACGTCCGCTCTGGCGTAGCCGTCGGCCTCGTCACCGGTGACGGATCCTCGAGGGCTGCATGAATGGGTTAGAAAACACCAGTACGTATGGAATAAGGCATTAGAAAATACTGACAATGTAGGCGACACAAAAGGGAAGCGTTTTTCCATTCTCACGCTCTGTTGATGTTGAGTCGCAGTGGCACAGATGTGGTCAGTGAAACAGTTGTTGTCGTATCGTCTTGCAGAGAGTTGAAGATGCCTGAAGTATGCTGAGCAGAGATTTCGATCGTGGATGACAAAGCAGGATAGAGTACAACCTTTAGAGTTCCTCTTATGCCGCTTAGGTCCCGGTGTCTGCTGGCCGGATGCCGGCAGATTCTCAACGCGTGGCCGTGCACTCCGTCATGGGAACACGCAAGGCCGAACAGGTGTTCTCAATGAGGGTCAAGTGCAGTATTATTTGTACACGCTGCAAGTGCAGAGATGTTGGGTCCCAACGCGGTAAGTCTCGTGCGATTATACTTCGCAATCCTTGTTGACTAATTAATTAATTCCCAGGGACCACTAGCCCGAACCGCATGTCCGCAACGGCTTGAATCAGCCCCGGATCCGAACACTTTCCATCGGCGTTGGGGATGTGCACCAGATGACGGAAGTCCAATTCGAAAAATGATGAAGCTCGGTCGATGACAACCTTCACTTGTGCAGCAACCCCAAACGAGTGTCAAGCGTACGTTGTAAAACAAAAGAGACACAACCCGCCAGCAAGTGACGGAGGATGACCTCGCACGAATTGGGACAAGTCCTGTCAAACGTCAGCAGCACGCTGCAGCGTGCTGCAGATGATGATGGTCAGCGGAATGCGACGCGTAGCGCCAACTTGATGCGACCGCGATGAAGAAGGCGCAGCTGTGGTGCGATTGTTTCTTGACCACCGATCATGTCCTCACCCGATAAACCCATATGCTCAAGTCAAGTAATTCAAGAGATCGATGCGTGTGTTGTGGGGGCGTAGAGTGAGATAAGCCCATTGAACGAAGGTAGCTGAAGGTCTTTGGGCTTGAAGGTCCTGGGTCAAACGCCCAAACACGTCAGTCCTACCTTGCTTGCGCTGGTCTTACAACCCCTGTCCAAAACCGAACAAGTTGGATCCTTGCATGTTTGCCCTACTTTTGAATGTACTATGTAAACATAATTGAAAGTGCGTAGGCACCACTCTTGGCAGGCGTCTTAAGGTTTGGATCTGACTGTGTCCAAGCACTACATCGTGGGGTGTTACAGTAGCGCAAGTGTTTGTGCGGAGTAAGTTCTGCGTGTTGGAGAACTCACTGGTCAGCATTGATCATGTAAGACATCTGGAAGCCAGAAGATGGGGAAATAGCAGCGGGTATGCATTGTGGCAATAGACAAGCTCAACGATGTCGAGGTTTGAAGCGGTAGAAAACTGGCTTTGTGGATGATGCAATGGTCTATATACAAGATGCGTTCTTTGACCGTCGACCCAAGCCCCAACGCCGAGGCAGATAGTTTAGGTAGTACAATTTGCGAAAAAGAAAAAGAAACCTTCAGACCACAAGAGGGCTGAGCCTTCTGGACATGGCAGAGGGATAAGTGAATACAAAATCAGAACGGATTTGTCTTTAGTCAGGCAGGCTGAGGGATCTTCTGCGTGGCTAGCGAAGCGACATGTAGGTGGCAGCGGCAGTGAGGTAAGTGGACTTTTGCTCGCGGTCCCTCTGCTCCGCGGCAAGCTGCTCGTCGGTCTTCGGCTTAGCGGAAGAATCCCGATTGAAGACCTTCTTGAGCAAGCTGGTTGTCGATTTGGTGGTGGAGCTGCTCATGACGGAGGCGGTGTCTGAGGAAGAGGTGGAATCACTGGGCTTGGACATGTTGAGTGGTCGACGAAGGCTTTTTGTGGAAGGCTCGGGATCGGATAGGGTGGTTCTTGGAATCCGATTTTCTGGGTGGTGAATGCTCGGAATTGTAGAGCTCAAACGTGACGATGATGATGATGATGTCGATGAGTGGAGACGGTAGCGAGCCTGATGGATTGATGTTTGATCTGGGTGACTGGAAGGAATCAGGCAGACAGCACGGTCTTATATGTCAGAAAGATCAGGCTGCAAACAGTCATAGCTGAGGCAGCACCAGGCAGGTTTGCATGTTGGAGCATCACACGCACGTCGGAGTTTAGTGCGTGTTGGCTAGGGACCGGCGTCGGATCGGGCATTGCGGCGATGATGGGCACGGAGTCGGTGTTCGAGCGCCATGTGCGAGGCGGAATTGGATCCTTGAGCTGCCGGTGCCATGCTCGGTATGGCGCCGGATGCAGCCAAGCGAAGTGAGCAGGGCTTGACAGAGGGAACTGGCGGCAGGCGACGTGTGCACGCGGTCTGAGTCACCGCGGCCGGCACGGGAAGACGCGGTGGCTTGCAAAGAGCTGCAATGGGGGGCGTCAGTTTAGGCGGCAGCGATGGACTGGCGCTGGTCACCGGGAAGTGTCGTGGTGGTCGGATTGGTGCGCCGTCCTGCCTAGCTAGCGCGGGCGAGTTGAGTCAGCCCACAAAGAAGTCGCGGCCCGCCGGCACCGCAAAACTCACCGTGGACGCGGGCATCACTTTCTCCACATCCCCGCAACCACACTATGACGGTGTCCACGACCGGGAAGGCGCTGGGCCGTGCCCGTCAGCACTTCTGCGCCGCTCTACGTAGTAGATTCTGCCATTTGCGCCATTCGTGCGACTTTGGCATTATTATTGCCAAACCACCCGGCTGGCAATTGCGACTCCATCGGGTATCGTACGCAAGCAAACCACAGTGGAAAAAAAAGAGAGGCTTGGCACACCCTTCGGATGACAAGTTATGACTCTATGTGGAGCAGGCTATAGAGCACTGGGGCGGGCGGTGTGAAGGCTGTGGAGTCGGCCGCAAGCCACACGCAAGCCCTTTGATTTTCTGAAGCGCGCAAGCCCTCCGACCCCGGCCATCATCGCCTTCTTCGTCACCATGCTTACAAATGGCCCGTTCCCTGCTCCACAGAACTCTCAATGGCAACATCTCAATCATGGTTGCCAAGCACATCGGGCATTTCGAAGCATGCCTGGAATTCTGTTCCTGATGACTCTCTGGCTCCCCATTCAGTATACCCCTACGCCACAAGTCGAACGAGACGTCCTGCTCATCAACCAGGAAATGGGAACACAGCCGGGCTCCTGTATCCGTTCTTCCCAACCGACCTGATCCCGAATATCACATTGTCCTTGCTCAAGTCCAGTGTCGCTGCGCCACTATTTCCAACACCGTACGCATGAGTCCAGAGAGGAGCTGCTGTTGACCTGTAGACCACCTCATAGCCTGCCAGCTCCGAATCGTCGACCTGCTCCCACGAGAACTGGCTCTCATTGCCCAACGTCGACGTATCCACCGTTACATTCCGCGGCATACCCGGTGCCTGCGACAAAGACCACAACGCGGCAAGGTTTACTTTGCCTACACGCGACGCAAAGTCGTAGTCAACAAACTCCGGAAGGTCTCCAAACTGCGTGCCATTCTCGATGCGGATATCCTGGTGTTGATGATCGAAGTTCTCGTTGGGTTCTGTGAAGCGCACAGCTGGGTAGCCTTGCTGCAGAAACGGCGTCTGATCTCCGCCTCGGAGATAGCGGTCGAGCCGGTACACCAAGGCAACTCTCATCCCGGTGCCATCATTCGATGAAACCTCGGACACGAACCGGCCAAGCTCTCGAGCAGGAGAGTCATTCTCCCCGCCAATGCTGAGCCGCGTGGACGCGACGCCATCACTCTCCGATGGAGGTGGCCCTTGAGCGAACAGGCGAATGGTGAACGGGTCTTTCTGGCCTCGGTCTCCAGTAGAACTACCGACAATGTCGTTGTTCAGCATCCCCTCCACGTTGACGCTGGCGTTTCTTAGTGACTGGGCGAGGAAGCTGGCACCGTAAAGGCCTTGCTCTTCTCCTGCAACTGCACTGAAGAGTATTGTAGCCCTCGGCTGACGGGTCGCTAGGACGCGAGCGAGTTCCATGACCACTAAAGTTTGTGTAAGCTTCCAACGCCGGAATACAGTGTACATGGATCATCCATTGCAACCCACCTGCTACCCCTGACGCATCATCGTTTGCTCCGGGAGCATCCGATTCGTAGTTCAAGACGTCCGTCACTCTCGAGTCGTAGTGTCCGGAAATGACATAGACTCGAGAGGGATCAGACGAACCCTCAATGCGCGCCACGACATTGCTGATCCTCACTGGAAAAGGTATGCGATTTGCCACGGGCTGAACGTAGCTGGGGACTTCCACTGTCATCCTTCCTTCAGACGTCGCAGCATACTTTCGCATCTCCGAGGCAATCCAATCCCTTGCAGCGCCAATTCCGCGGTCGGTTGAGTTTTGGGTAGAAAGGGTGTGCCGCGTGCCGAAGGAAACCAGCTTCAAGATCGTGGCCTCAATGTTTGCCGGGTCCACTTCATCGAGCATAGTCCGCAACTCGTCATCCGGAGCCTGCGGTATTATCTCCGTGCCGAGAGCCGATGCCGGCCAGGACGCGGCAGCACAGGAAGCGTAGTCTGACACATTTGCAGCAGCGGAGACTGATTGGTCCCGGGGAAGAGGTAAGTGTTGAGCTAAAGTCGATGCAATGAGTGTGAAGGTAGCGGCGTGAGCGAGCAACATGATGGCCCACCTGGGATACGAATGCACAGAGAACGTCTTTTATACTTCTCGACTGGACGTACGGAACCGGGGCGATATCTCCCGACAGCGGACAAGCTTTATCTTGACAACTTCCGCAAGAAGCTGGACTTTAGAGTCCACCCCTCAAAGTTTGTCAATTGATGAGCTCATGGCTTGGCACTCTGCTCAGGAACGGTATCGGGCCTGGAGATTGGGTTGTCAAACCGCCGGCCAAGCATCATCTGCAGGGCCGTTCATTGCCAGATAAGGAAGGTCGGTATCGCGTAGTAGCGGGAAAGCATGACGGCATTTTGATTTCTCGGTCAGAGGAACAGGTCCCCGCCAGTGCATCGTGGCAGTATGCGGGGTAAATGTGATATTGGATGGATTGCTACTACGCATCGTACCTCGACAAAATCCATTGGCCAAGTGCAGAGCAAGAAGTACCGCCCAGCGCTTGTATGTGCACGCCAAGGCACGGCATTGACCGTCGCGGGGCGTGATAGATAACGCTCGTTGTGCAGGCTTAATTAGTTTGGCGTCTCGAGGCAGCTGATAAGATCCCGTATAGAGCAACAAGCACCGAGACTTGAGCGCCGGAGAAGATTGATGTGTGTGGTGAAGCGAGTGACGGCGTTGGACCGGCCAGCAGTGGCCGACCGGAGCAGGGCGGGAGCCTCCCGTACGGAACAGCGTGTTTCGCAGCCAGTTTCGTGAGGTTCAGTGTTGGCTCTGTTGCAGCCTCGTGCAATGCCAGTCTCGTAAGTCTTGCGCATTGTGGTTGTGGTGTGGGACTCGTTGTGGAGGGGCTAGCTGGTAGCAGCTCGCTATTGGACCGTGCGTGGCGGCGCTAAGCGGCCGCCGATCAGCCAAGGCGGTAGCATGCGGCAGAACACACGTCGGATGTCGTGAATGCGCTCCGCGCCTCTGCATACACGTAGCCAAAAGTCCAACCAGCCGGCTCTCTTTGAATTCTCGCCTGAAGCCTCCGCAGACACCTTGGTGCTATCGCGCAAGCATGGTCCGTAGCTCTCCTCCCACATTGGCTGTCTTGATTCTCACACCCTCCGCAGAACTCCCTCTTCAACTCCGCCCTGCGGCAGTCTACCTCCATACGCAAGGATCTCGATGCTTTCGCCGAGAGCACCACCCTCTCGCCCGCCCTGCTCGGTGAGTGTGTGATAGACCACCCCCCGCCTCCACCAGAGGCTAAAACCAACGCGCAGGGCAGATCAACGCCTCCCTTACTTCCTTCAGCCGTACCATCGATGACTACAACCGCCTGGCCAAGCAGGAAATAGTCGCTACGAAGCAAGAAAAGGCATACGAGCGCATCAAGAATTTCCGCGGCGAGCTGACCGACTATCGCGACCAATTCAACCGGCTAAAATCCGAAAACGATGAACGAGTAAGCAGCTCCAGCTCCCTTTCATCCCTCGACGTCCACCCGCCCCCAGGGCAGTATAAACTAACCATGCCATTCCCCCCCATCAGCAACAAGTACAAAGCCGCGCCGAGCTCCTCGGCCGCCGACCGCACCACGCCGCCACCCCCGAGAACCCCTACGCCTCGGCCTCGACCTCCGCAAACTCGCCGTGGGCCCCGCGCCCGGGCACCGGCAACGGCGGGCCGTCGGCGCTGGGCGCGGCGCCGTCGGACTACACGCGCGAGGCGCACGCGTTCCGCGAGCAGTCGTTCATGTCGCAGACGAACGCGCAGCTGGACGAGTTCCTGGAGCGCGGCCGCGCCGTGCTCGGCGACCTGGGCGACCAGCGCGAGATGCTCAAGGGCACCCAGCGCAAGCTGTACAGCGTCGCCAACACGCTGGGCATCAGCGGCGACACCATCCGCATGGTCGAGCGCCGCGCCAAGCAGGACAAGTGGATCTTCTGGGCCGGCGTCGTCGTCTTCTTCGCGTTTTGCTATCTCGTCCTGAGGTTTTTGAAGTGAGAGAAAGCCTTTCTAGCGTGAGAGCGTGCGAGCGTGCGAGGAGATGTGAGAAGTGCCGTAGGAAAAATTTAAGGAGGAGATGAGTGTTGGATGGATGAGATGTGGTGGCGCGAGCTCAACTCGCTGTTGGACACAGATTAGCGCGGCGTTTTCGGGGTCTTCTTCGGGTGGTGGGGGTGGGGAAACCATCTGGACCGGCTGTCTCACTAGGGGTGTCTTCTATCCCTACGGCGTAAGGCGTTTGGAGAGAAATGAGTTCGAGGTTTGGTTGTGCTTCAAAGCTGTGAGGATTATTGGTCATCCTTTGTACAAACAGTTAATTACCTGGTGAAATACCAACTCGAGCATGGACTGGCTAAATGGTTTGCAGGATATTTAAGTGGTTCCTTATGCATTCCTTCATATTTGATTTCAGAGAATCTTGAACGGGATCTATCAAAGCTGACCAAAGCCTACGCATCCCAGGAGAAAGGAAAGAAAACCGCGTTCATCCGCACATATTGCTAAGTCAGGAACAATGCGGTTTCTTGACAAATCCTCTTCTACAAAAATGAAGATACGAGAGCTTAATAATAATCATCCCACCATTCCGAAACCCACTCAGATTCATGCTCTTCCGGCAAGTGCTCGCAGCAGCAGTCAACGATATTCCTATCCTGCCAATCCGTCCGACCTTTTCGCGGCCTCGTCCCGTCTCGACGTCCGAGTTTGCTTACTTGCTCGAGGAGCTCATCCAACTCGTCCTTCACGTCATGCATATCCAGGCGCAGCTCGCGCTGATCCGTCCTGATCGAATCCAGCGCGCCTCTCAGCCGCCCGGCTCCATCGACACCGCCGCAGCCACGCGGTCGAGGCCTCCACGCAATCCGGTCATCCGGATCGATGAAGCGATGCCCGCGGTGGTTGTACGTCTCCAGGCCCAGCGGCGGCGGCGGCGGCCTTTGATCACCACCGTCGCCGGCAAGACCCGAAGACCTTACAACGCGACGCTCGCAGTGTTCGTGCATGTACATGCCACCGCCTCCCCCTGCTGCTGCTGCCGCCGCCGCCGCATCGTCCAACAGCGCCCTTCTCCGCTCCTGCAGCAGATCCCTCTCCCTATCCCTCCCGCGGCCCCCCTCAAAAAACCCATCGAACCGCCGACGTTGCTGCTGTTGCTGCTGCTGTCGCCATCCCAACGGCGGCCGCACACCACCTCCTCCTCCCCATTCCATGGCCTTCTCCACCGCCCCCCACACCTCCTCCGCATCCCCCTCGGGCAGCGCCGCCGCAGCAAAGCCGTCATAGCGCCCACTCAGCAACACGTCCGGCCGCGCGCGCACCAAGCCGCGCAGGCAGGCGCGGCGGTCGGCCTCGGAGCCCACGCGCGCGACGGCCAGGCTCCAGGCCCACAGCAGCACGGCGTGCGGGTGCTCCAGCAGCTGTTCCCCACTGGTACCTGGCTGTCCCCGGCCACGATGTCGCCGGCGCCGATCGACGACGTACCTGCTACTACTATCGAAGCCGGCAAAGTCCCCGCTGCCGTCAACGTCGTCGAAGTCGTACCAATCGTCGTCGATGTCGTCGTCGTCGTCGTAGTCGTCGCCGCCATAGTCGATGTCGTCCGACGGATCGGCGACGCTGCCGACGACGCGCTCGCCGTGCCGCGCGAAGAACGCGGTCAGCACGGCGCCGAGGCGGCGCGAGCCGAAGGTGCGGGAGAGGTCGGCGAGGGCGAGGAAGGCGGAGAGCGTGCGCGGGTGCCGCACAGCTGGTACCACGCTGCTGCCGCGGTAGCGTTGGTGCCCGGTTGTTGTGGCTCCCGGCTTGCTGGCGGCAGCAGCAGCAGCAACAGAAGCCGTGCGGCGGTCTTCGAGCTGCGCGCGGGCGAGGGCGTCTGTCAGGGCCGCCGAGACGGCATCTGCGGCGGCGGCGTTGCTGCTGCTGTTGGCGGCGGTGGTGGTCTCGCTGGCGTCGGCGAGGATGTCGACGAGCTCCGAGTAGATGCGCTGCATCTTGCCCGGCCGCAGCATGCCGTGGCGGACGGGCGCGCAGTCGGCGATGTGGTCGTCTAGGTCGAGCTGGTTGCGGCGGTTGAGGAGGGCAGAGGAGGAGAGCACGGCTGCGGGGAGGTAGGCGCGCATGAGGCGCGCGGAGATGGCGGCGCGGCGCGTGCCGCAGAGGACGGTCACGTCGCGGTGCGAGTGGTGGAGGGTGAGCTCGTGGCGGTCCATTGCGGTGTTTTTTTTTTTTTTTTTTTGGAGTCACCTGCTCTCTCTGGCAGGTGAAGGCGAGGCTCGAGGTGATTACGTCGAGAGCGAGGACTCTTGAATGAGGTGTCAAGCTCGCTCGGGTTCTATGGAGCTCCTTTGATGGCTTTGGTCTTCCTGGCAGAAAGAGAGCAGGCAGGTTTAAATCGTATCCTGTAAGCCTGTGTCCCGGCGCTGCTTGGGCCTCTGCGGTACGGAGGAAATGCACCCAGGCGTCTTCGTGTAACAGACTTTCTGCGCGAGATGTAGGGGTCGAAGTAGATGGGAAGTGCGTTTCTTTCAAGTCATGGCCATCGTTACGGGGAGAACAATGTTGCAGAAGAGTGCAGTCAGATTGCAAGGCTGTGTATTGCTGAGGGTGGACTAGGCGGAAGGAAAAGAAAAAGAGAAACAAAAGATTCCCGTGAAGGATTCCTTACCCGTGCGCCGTCAGCTGCGAGATCGCGCAAGCCCCGGTCCTCACTGACACTGAGGCCGTCCGCTTCCAGGTCACCGGTCGGACAGCTGGGGGCTGCTGACCGTTCTTGGCGGTCAGACTGCCGCTAACCCGCAGGAAGGCTGAAGTTTAGGCAGTTGAAACCAGAAAAAAAAAACTGAATTTGCGTATCACGTCGTTTCGGGACACGGCAGCGAAGGACACTGATATATGACGTTGTGCAATCTAAAAGAGTCGGCTCGATGCTGATGAGTCTAGGTTCGAAAGGACCGTCAAGCCTTGGGACGTATGTACATACAAACCATAGTGGATAGGTCATTTGAAGTCTTGATCGATGGTAACGCAAGGCTGAGGCAGCAGAGTGAGTGAGTGCGGGGTAGAGCGAGGCAGCAGTTGGGGGACTTGCTGCGAGTCAAGATTGGTTGTTACGGACATGTGCAGCAGTTGCGGGAAGATTCCAGTTCATTATGGAGGCACCAGGCGAAATTGTTTGTGAGAGGCATTCGCTCGGTTTGTTCGACGCAGCTTTCCGATCACTGGCTGGGGCAAACTGCATGACCCTCGTCATCGCTTCACGACGAACAAGCGTCTCATTCATGGATGCGGATATCTTCGTTTCAGAAAAAAAAAAAAGAATCATCAGCTCTCGTCTGATGTCCCATGTGCATATCCAAGTCCATTCCCTTGGCCGCCGTTTGGGTGTTGGCAGTAATGCACGTGCAACGGTGGCCCCCATCGGGCTTCGGCGTTGATGATACCTTCAGTGGGCTTAGTTGACATTGTTCTTCCTCTGAGCCACGGTCGAGCACCTGCAAGATATGCTCCGGTGGGCCCTGGCTCGAGCCTCAAGCTTGTCAGCAGCGAATTCAAGCAGTGTCGGTATTCCATGTGACGTACGTCATGTCACTTCGTCCAGCAAGTGACTCCCTCACCTTTTCAATTAACAGCCAGCTCAGCACGGGACTTAGCTTTCGAAATAGGCCACATGGGCAAGTCAATCATGATGTTATCCCGTCCAAACGTTGAGACATTCCCGGCCCTGCTCGTTGTTCTTCTGGTTTGTGCTGGAAACCGCTGTTGACGGATATGTGGCGAAACATGTGTTGATTCCTCGTTCAGTGGACCAGAGGCCTGGTGATCGAGGTGTGTCCATCCACGTGCGGCTTGTGGTGGGGAAGTTGGAACGAGTTGGGCCATGCTCCCACGTGCCTGCCGCTTCCAGTCAACGGGCGAGTAAACAATCTCCAGCACGTGAGCGATGCTGGACTCTCGGTCTCCAGAGTGCCTAAATATCTTGCTCGCGCGCTCCCCGCCACCGTCTTCAGACTTGCTCAACTCACTCAACGCTTGCTCCACAAGTTACTCCAACATGTCCAACCGCTCCACTCCCCTAAGCGACGTTCCCGCCGACACCATGGATGCCGACACTCAGGTAAGTTCCATGGCCCAAGATCCCAGCTTTGCTTCACTTGCCACTAATTTGGCAGGCTGCTGGTATCAAGGTTGAGATCAAGACTGAAGATGTGGACCACCAGACGGCTCTCGAGCCTGGAGAGGGTCGCGCCGGAACGCCGGTTACTGTAACTCCCAACACGCCTCCCTCAGCCAAGCGCGCTGCCACCGAGTCCGCCGATGAAGGGTCCACGGTGAAGAAGACGAAGGGAAGGGCGTCCCCCAAGAGCTCTACGCCTGCCCGTCAACGCAAGGCTCCCGTCAAGACGCCGGTGAGTGCCACCCGTTCGCACTTCCTGGACATGAAGGACGTGGTCTGACAGACGTCGATTCCCAGAGCTCCGGTCGCACCATCGCGACGTCGGTGGACCAACTCTCTTCTGAAGATCGCCTGCTCCTCAACATGAAGGACCAGGGCAAGTCCTGGAAGGAGATTGGCGAAGCGTGGAAGGTCATCACGGGCATCGAGCCGGCCAAGTCGACGCTCCCCAACCGCTATGCCCGTCTTCGCGCCAACATCACGACCATGAGCGAAACTGACCAGCAGCTCCTGCTCACGGCCAAGGCGTTTGTCGAGCAGAAGCAGGAGCAGGAGAAGTGGGAACAGATTGCTCAGAGGATGCAGGAGCTCGGTAGCGCAGAGAAGTTCTCCGTCACCGTTCTGCAGAAGCAGTTCCAGAAGATGGAGGCTGCCAGGGCCCAGCCTCCGGTCAACCCCTTCGAGGACATTGCCGAGTGAGGGCGCCCGTCGATTCTCTTCTCACATGCACGTGGTGGTGCGACTCTGCGTGTTTGAAGGTTGAAGGAAAGGCATGGAAAAGGCGATACGGTATGACCAGCTTCGTTCGAGAAGAAGATCTCTTGAAGAGCGGTGCACGGCCATCTGGATTGATTTGGGACTGACGGGGTTTTTTTTTCTCTTTCTTTTCTTTCCGGCGATATCTGGACAAAGACGGTAGAGGTGGCTATGGAAGTGCCTGCAGCGGGTCAGCGGTGGATTCTATCTCCATGCCTTTGGTAACAGACTACTGCAAGATGGTGGCGGGAATGCAATAGAGCCAGCGCTCGCGGCGACGGCAGCTATACTGAACGTGTCTATAAGCACATTGGTGAGACGTAACAAAACGGGATTAAAGCAATAGACTCGCTTGGGATGGCACTATTGGGAACCCGCGCCTAGCGCCGCCAGCACGCGCGCCGCCCACAACAACGCCGCCCCTCCAACCGCACAACGCTCGCCGGAACCGACGGATGTCGATGGTGTTGAAGACGGCTTGCGACATAAAGGACACACGTGGGCTTGGCAATACTGGAAGTTGCCGCATCGGGCTGGCCGCCGCGACGCTAAGTCGAGAGTCAAACGTGGAGGAAATATTGGCAATGTTTTCGTTTCTATTTCGGGGCCTTCGAGAAGCTGTCATTGTGTGCATGTCGGTGAGCGTTGGTGCAAACTTCGGTCGAGTTGGGGGGAGACGCGTCGCCCTTAGCCCTGGCTCTCGTGATGCGCCCGGACTGTCGGTGAGGCGAGCGGGGACGCCTGGGACACGGCGACGCTCAGCGGCCGGCCCATTGAGATGCGTGCCATTGCAGATCAATGGCTTGCAAGAGAATCCACCGAGGAGGCTGTGTGGAGCTGTCAGCAGCACGCCGACCTTACTTCTCGCCAAGCCCGTCGCTCGTCCACCACTCAACGCCGCCTCTACCGAACACCAACATCTTCTGCCGCCCACGACAACAATGCGGCACGGAAGAGGCGCGTCACTTGGCCGTGGGCGCTACGCCAGCTGCCGTCAGCGAGTTCCAGTCCGCTTCTTGCTGCACTCCGCAGCGCCCGCGCACCCGCGCAGCCTCTTCGCCGTTACCGTCCCGCCACCAGGCGTCCGTCGCTGAACTAGCGGCTCCGCGAACGGCTTTCCCTTTGACCGCCACGCCCGCCGCGGCTTGGCGCCGTGGTGAGCGAACAAGGACAGATCGCGTGCACCGGGTCGACGAGATGGACATCCAAACAGACGGCAGGCACTGATGCGGGGCGATGAGCGACGGGCGATGGGCGATGGGCGATGGGCGATGGGCGCAACACAACAGCCGGTGGCTTTCCGATTTGCAGGGCTGACGACGGTGACAAGACACCCGGCGATTGGTCGCTGCTGAGGGCGCCGTCGCCAGAGATAAGAAGCTCGCACGCAGAAAAGGGCCCATTTAGCCTTCCGTCAGCCACTTCCGCGGGCCCAGCTGATCTCCCTCTCCGCATCGCCTCCGCCCTGCCATCTGCTTTCTCCCCGGAACCATGCTGCCCTCGCCGTGGTGGTGTCAAACGTGTGACAAAACCCATCTACGTTCCTGATTCTCATGCCACTCGCCGCCGGTGCAGGGGTTTCGGCGGTGGCACTATGTTCATTGCCTGTCCGCACTTTCTCCGGCTTCCCGTTGGCCTGATGACAAAAATCCGTTTCCTCTACTCTCTCTGTGTTCCATCGTCTCTTTTGACCTCACAGTGTTGCTTTGCTTTCGCTTGTTCCTTTGAAATTCTGGTGACTCCCTCCCGGCGGCAGCGAGCATAATGGCCGTTCAACCCCCGCAGAAAAAGCTTGTCGGCGGAATATTGCCACCCTCTCCCCCAGAGACAATTTACGGCGAGGCATGGTCCCCAGACCCCGTCGAATTCCCCCTACCGCCGCCGCGAACAGCCGTTCAGGTTCTTGAGGTGGACAAGAAGACGCCTGACGCACACGTCCCGCGCGATCCCAGATTAATACGACTGACGGGCGTGCATCCTTTCAACACCGAGGCCCCGCTTTCTGATTTGTATGACGAGGGGTTCTTGACGAGCCCGGAGCTTTTTTACGTCAGGAACCACGGGGCGGTGCCCGAGGTCAGAGATGAGGAAATTCCGGATTGGGAGTTTACTGTGGAGGGCTTGGTGGAGAAGCCTCTGAGAATAACGTTCAAGGAACTCCTCTCCGGCTACGACAACGTCACCTACCCCATCACGCTTGTCTGCGCTGGCAACAGGCGCAAGGAGCAGAACGTGGTGCGCAAGACGAAGGGCTTTTCCTGGGGAGCAGCAGGCGTGTCGACGGCGCTGTGGACAGGAGTGGTGATGGGCGATGTTTTGAAAAGAGCACGGCCGTTGCGGAGGGCAAAATACGTCTGCATGGAAGGTGCGGACAAGCTACCCAATGGCTATTACGGTACCTCCGTCAAGCTCAACTGGGCCATGGATCCCAACCGAGGGATGATGCTCGCCCACAAGATGAACGGAGAGATGCTCACGCCAGACCACGGAAAACCTCTGCGTTGCGTCATCCCGGGCCAGATTGGAGGTAGGAGCGTCAAGTGGCTGAAGAAACTTATCGTCACTGCAGAGCCGAGCGACAACTGGTATCATATCAACGACAACAGGGTCCTGCCGACCATGGTATCTCCCGACGACGCTGCGAACGATCCGAGCTGGTGGAAGGACGAGCGCTATGCCATCTATGACCTCAGCACAAACTCTGCAATAGCTTACCCGGCCCATGAGGAACGACTGTCGGTCGTTAGCGGCCCCGAAAGGTATCATGTCAGAGGGTATGCCTACGGCGGTGGAGGCCGTCGTGTAACCAGGGTCGAAGTATCACTCGACCAGGGAAAAACTTGGGGGCTTTCAAAAATCAACTACGGCGAGGACCGTTACCGCGAGGCCAATCCGCAAGATCTCTTCGGTGGAACGCTGGACGTGGACTGGCGCGAGAGCTGCTTCTGCTGGTGCTTTTGGGACATTGACGTTCCGGTAAGCGAGTTGAGGCGAGCCAACGACATAATTGTTCGGGCGATGGACGAGAGCATGAACCTTCAGCCGAGGGACATGTATTGGTCCGTGTTGGGCATGATGAACAATCCATGGTACCGAATCGTCATCAACCACGAGAACGACTGTCTTCGCTTCGAACATCCGACACAGCCCGCATTGATGCCCGGTGGCTGGATGGAACGTGTGAAGAAGGCCGGCGGCAACCTCTCGAATGGATTTTGGGGCGAAAGAATTGGAGGGCAGGAGCCAGAGGCGCCATCGAGCGAGCAAGCCGCTGAGATCAGGATGACCAACGATAGGGTCAAGAGGATGATTACGATTGATGAATTGCGAAAACATGGCACAGAGCAGGAGCCTTGGTTTGTGCTCAAGGACGAGGTGTACGACGGAACTGCCTTTCTTCAGGGGCATCCGGGCGGTGCACAGAGCATCGTGTCAGCAGCAGCGTTGGACGCTACAGACGAGTTCATGGCTATCCGTAAGTTCACCCACTCCTCGAAAGCACAGACAGCTTCTAACAAGTACCAGACAGCGAGACGGCAAAGGCAATGATGCCAGACTACCATATCGGGACTTTGGATGAAGCAGCCAAACGCATCCTTAGCGAAGGAGAAGTCAAGGCCGAGACGACGGAGCCTCGTGAGGTTTTCCTTGATTCTCGAACATGGACCAAGGCGATCCTCCATAGCAAGGAGTCGGTCTCGTGGGATACACGCATATTCACGTTCAAGCTGGAGCACGAAGGACAAAGGCTTGGGCTCCCGACCGGCCAGCACTTGATGTTGCGGTTGCGAGACGCAGTAACGGGCGAACCCATCATCCGGTCGTACACGCCCATCTCAGAGACCAGCCGGCCTGGGTCCGTGGACATCCTCGTCAAGGTATACTTCGACACCAAGGAGCGCAAAGGCGGCAAGATGACGGTGGCGCTGGACTCGCTTCCCCTCGGCCGCTCGGTCGACTTCAAGGGGCCGATCGGAAAGTTCGAGTACCTCGGGCGCGGGTGGTGCAGGGTCAAGGGCGCGCAGCGGTCTGTCAAGCGCTTCGTCATGATTGCCGGCGGCAGCGGCATCACGCCCATCTACCAGGTGCTGCGGGCGGTGATGCAGGACCTGGAGGACCCGACGGTGTGCACGGTGCTGGACGGCAACAGGCTGGTCGAGGACATACTATGCAAGGCGGAGCTGGACGGCTTCGCGCTGAGCAACGAGGAAAGATGCAAGCTGCTGTACACGCTGACGCAGGCGCCGGACGACTGGACGGGGCTCAAGGGCCGGATTGCGGCGCCGTTGCTAAAGGAGTATGCGCCGCTGGGAGAGGATAGTATGGTGCTGATTTGCGGGCCGGAGGCGCTAGAGAAGAGCGCACATGCGGCTCTCAGCGAGATTGGATGGAAGGATGAGGACTTGTTGTTCTTCTAGTCACGTTTCAATCCGGTGGGCAAGAGTAGCATGGCGAGACTCTGACATGCCTCTCTTGGCCGCATTTTGTTTTCACATGTGAAATTGGAATAGTACACGCGCACAGCATGCGAACTTCGTCGCCGGCCGCTTCGGCTCAGCTCAGTCTGAAGTCACAGACGCTGCAGCGAGTGAAGCCGGACGGCAAGCCAAAGGCCTCGGAGGTACTTGACATCACTCACCCCACATGTCGAAGTAGTACTTCCCCGGAGAAGATCTCCGAGAGCATCTAGCTTATTGCTCGTCTACCAGACAGGGGGCGCGCGCAGATGGTCCCTGGACGATAAGGGCATCGTGGGGCATCCAAAGCTGGCGAGAGGACGAGCATAGCATGGAAGCCTTGCCGGAACCAGTCTAGCCCGGAGCCTGGGAGGGCCTTATCTTCGGCCAACTGGTGGCGCTCTAGAACAACAATCATGGCCGTTGTGTGCTACTACTTTCTCCGAGGAGCAACGCTGTCATATCAGCAACTGCACAATGTTTTCATCCGCCATGGCTGCGCGGAGAAAGGGCGCGCTGCTGCAGCGCCCAGCCTCGCGCCGCCAATCACCTTGCGACGGCGTGTCAGCCCGTCCAATCCTCTTCTTGACAAAATGGCTCGCGCGGATTGGACACGGATAAGGCGTGGCGCTATGCTCGTCCTCTTTGGCCGCATTGTTTCCTCACCCTCGCCTTCGCCGCAACCCATGCGTGAGGCGATGTTTTGGTAATAATACCCCAAAGCTTGCTCTTCAACCCCGCTCTCTGTTCCACGCCTCTCATCTCCCATCTCTACGGAGTCAGTCAGCGAACCACCAAAGTACATGGGCGCGACAGTGGCCGCAAGAGAAAGGGAAGCGATAAAGGTTTGAATATCGACAATCGAGGCGCCGCGAGGGCCGCCATCCCTGCCCCAAAATGAGCAGTAGCGAGCCAAACGGCCTTGAGCCCAGGAAGAAAGTTGTGGTCGTCGGATTGGGTATGGTCGGTATTGCCTTCATGTAAGCGTCTGTCGTTGTGTAGGGGTTCTCAATTCTCGTCCATATTAACGTAGGCAAACAGAGAAAAGCTCCTCAAGTACGATGTCAAACGCCACGAATACGACGTCGTAGTCATCGGCGAGGAGCCGCACCTGGCATACAACCGCGTGGGCCTGACGAGCTTCTTCCAACACAGGCAGGTGGAGAACTTGTACCTGAATCCAAAAGAATGGGTGGGTGGAGTGCCTTTCCGACCTCTGCAGGAGCCATATTGCTGATCTTGTCCAGTACTCGAGTATGCCCGAAGGCTCGCTAAGCTACCACGTCAATGCAAAAGTCACCGAAATCAGACAAGATGAAAAACTCGTCGCAACGACATCGGGCGAGAAGGTGCCGTACGACATCCTGGTCCTCGCCACCGGCTCAGACGCCCTGCTTCCACGGCACACGCCAGGCCACGATGCGAAGGGCGTCTTTGTGTATCGCACCATCGACGATTTGGAGCAGCTGATCAAGTTCGCGAGCACCAAGAAGGGAACGACGGGCGCCGTCGTGGGCGGCGGCCTCCTCGGGCTGGAGGCCGCCAAAGCAATGATGGATCTGGAGGATTTCGGAGAGGTCAAGCTGATTGAGAGGAATCGATGGGTGTTGTCTAGGCAGTTGGACGGCGATGCCGGCGGCATGGTTGTGGACCAAGTCCGGGCCCTGGGGCTCGATGTGCTGCTGAGTAGGCGGGTGGGCGAGGTTCTCACCGACGAGGATAACTCGGTCAGGGGCGTCAGGTTTGAGGACGGGGAGGAGATGGATTGCTCGTGTTTATGCTTTGCGGTAAGCGAGAGAAGTCAAAAGGAGGATCGTTTCCGATGCTGACATGGCACAGATTGGTATCAAAGCCCGCGACGAACTGGCGCGCCAGGCGGGCATCAACTGTGCGGACAGAGGCGGCGGCATCGTCGTCGGGAACAACCTTCAGACCTCGGCCCCGGACATATACGCCATCGGAGAGTGCGCCAGTTGGGAAAAGCAGACCTTCGGACTCATCGCCCCGGGCGTGGAGATGGCCGACGTGCTCGCTTTCAATCTCACCCAGGCGAAAGCGCACTCGCTACGCAAATTCAAACGGCCGGATCTGAGCACCAAGCTCAAGCTCCTCGGGGTCGAGGTTGCGAGTTTTGGCGACTTCTTTGCTGATCGGGATGGCCCCAAGGAGCTCCCAGCTCGTCGCGGCGGCGGGGAAAAAACAGGTGTCGTTGACCAGGTCAAGGCGCTCACATACAAGGACCCGTTTCAGCAGGTATACAAGAAATACCTGTTTACGATGGATGGCAAGTATCTGCTTGGGGGTATGATGATCGGAGACACCAAGGACTACGTGAAGCTGGTCCCAATGGTGAAGAATCAGAAGCCTCTCGAGATGGCGCCCGGCGAGTTGATTGTCGGGGCCAAGAAGGGCGACGACGATGGTGCTGAAGATCTGTAAGTGGCCTCTGCCGTCGGCCGATGGTACCAAAGCTCACATGAGACAGTGAGGATGACACTCAGATATGCTCGTGCCACAACGTCACAAAAGGGGGCGTTGTCGAGAGCGTCAAAGACGGCACGTGCAAGAGCATCGGCGACGTCAAGTCCTGCACCAAGGCGGGCACCGGCTGCGGTGGTTGCATGCCGCTCGTGCAAGCCATCTTCAACAAGACCATGGCGTCGATGGGCCAGGAGGTCAAGAACCACCTCTGCCCGCACTTTGAGTACTCCCGCGCCGACCTGTTCAACATCATCTCGGTCAAGAAGCTCGACTCGTTCGGAAAAGTCATGGCGGCATGCGGCAAAGACGCGGCATCGGTGGGCTGCGAAGCGTGCAAGCCGACAATCGGGTCGATTCTCGCGTCGCTGTTCAACAAGCACATCGTCGACGGGCCCCTCCGCGGTCTCCAGGACACCAACGACAAGTTCCTGGCAAACATACAGCGCAACGGCACCTTTTCCGTCATCCCGCGGGTGTCGGGCGGCGAGATCACGGCAGACAAGCTCGTCATCATCGGCACGGTGGCCAAGAAGTACGGGCTGTACTGCAAGATCACGGGCGGGCAGCGCATCGACATGTTCGGGGCCAAGAAGCAGGACCTGGTGGCCATCTGGGAGGAGCTGATCGACGGCGGCATGGAGAGCGGGCACGCGTACGCCAAGTCGCTGCGCACGGTCAAGAGCTGCGTGGGCACGACGTGGTGCCGGTTCGGGATCGGCGACAGCGTGGGCATGGCGGTGCGCCTGGAGGAGCGGTACAAGAGCATCCGCGCCCCGCACAAGATCAAAGGCGGCGTGTCGGGCTGCGTGCGCGAGTGCGCCGAGGCCCAGAACAAGGACTTTGGCCTCATCGCCACCGAGAAGGGCTTCAACCTCTTCGTCGGCGGCAACGGCGGCGCCCGCCCGCGCCACGCCGAGCTGCTGGCCAAGGACGTGCCGCCAGACGACGTCGTCCCCATCCTCGACCGCTACCTGGCCTTCTACATCCGCACCGCCGACAAGCTGCAGCGCACCGCCCGCTGGATCGAGGCCCTGCCCGGCGGCATCGCCTACCTGCGCGCCGTCGTCCTGGACGACAAGCTGGGCATCTGCGCCGACCTGGAGCGGCAGATGGCCGACCTGGTCGGCTCCTTCTTCTGCGAGTGGACCGAGGTGGTCAAGGACGCCGCCCGCCGCCGCCTCTTCGCCCAGTTCGCCAACACGCCCGAGACCGTCGCCCCCGCCGTCGAGCCCGTCGTCGAGCGCGAGCAGACCCGCCCCGCCTACTGGCCCAAGGACAGCGCCACCCACGACTTCCGCCGCCACCCCTGGCGCGGGGCCCTCGCCTGGCAGCCCCTGCTCGAGGCCAGCCGGTTCCGCGACCTCCCCGCCGGCGACTCGCACGCCGTCAAGCGCGGCGGCACCCAGCTCGCCGTCTTCAAGGTCCGGGGCCGCTTCTACTGCACCCAGAACATGTGCCCGCACAAGCGCGCCTTCGTCCTCGCCGACGGCCTCGTCGGCGACGACCTGTCCAAGGACAAGATGTGGGTCAGCTGCCCCTACCACAAGCGCAACTACGAGCTCGCCGGCGACGGCGCGGGCCGGTGCGCCAACGACGACGCCGTCAGCATCGCCACTTTCGCCGCAGAGCAGCGCGACGACGGCTGGGTCTACGTCCTCCTGCCGCCCGTCGACGAGCTCGACGCCCTGCTCGGCACCGAGCGCTGGACGGTGCGCCGCGACGAGGCTGGTGCTGGCCCTTTCGACAAGCTCGATCGGAAGCTGGAGCGTGCCAAGGGCGCCCGGGGTCGGAAGGTCGTCGACGGCGTTGAGGAGCGGAAGAGCCATCTCGAGAACGGCTTGGGAGGGCCGGCGAAGGCGAGGCAGATCTTGGCCGGGGGTGGTGCCGATGGGATGGATTGGTGAGGATGGGGGGAGTTTCGCTCGTCGTAGTGGTCTGCAGTCTATTTTGTGTCGCATTGCGAGGGAGCTGGTCCGGCTAACTCCTGTAGTACCCATGTCAATCTGAGGTTCATTTTTTGATAATATTGTTGAACGTTGAAGTCGGGGACAAAGTAAAAGACAATGTTTGATACTCAATGACCTCCCCACTTGAACAAGTGTGCTGTCAACATTGGAGCCATGTTCGTCTTCTCGCTTGGTACCACCTACTTCGGAAATAACGCAACCCCCAAGGGCGAGATGGACGACAAGTTTAACCCCCAAGATAGGACGTACGTCAATGTCCCAACTTAGTCTCGGCCTATAACCATTGACTACAGCGCAGTCTCTACAACAACCCCGTCCCGCCTCACAAACTGCCAGGCTCTCCGCTATGGCAAAAGGCTGACCTCTCTGGTACCTCAAATACAAAATACCCACTTCTCCAACCGACTGCAACATTCATCGCCAGAATACCCGATTTCTGCTTCCGAACAACGCCGGCATCCAGCGACGACCAAAACGCGCGAACAAGGTGGCCAACAATCAAAGAAAAGCAAAGATGAGGCTCGATCTTTGCTTGTTTGGTAGGCAGAGGGTCAGCATCTTTGTTTGTTTGCAAAGATCTTTGACTGTTTGGTTGGCGTATACACGGACCACTATCGTGAGAATTTTCTTGGTGTTTTACCCCGTTTCGGTATAGATAACCCCCGACCCCGACCCCCCTTTAAGGAAGAGGAAAGGGTAGGAGAGAGGGAAGATAGAATAAAGGAAAGGAAGGGGGTGGTGGTAGGTGGGGGTGTCATCTATACCGAATCTGGGCAAAACACCAAGGAAATTCTCACGATAGTGGTCCGTGATCACGCCAACCAAACAGTCAAAGATCTTTGCAAAGATGATAGCCCTCTATCTTTGCTTGCTTGTTGGGTTGAAACAAGCAAAGACAAACAAAGATGTTTGATTGTTGGCCACCTTGCGCGCGAACCGTCAAGTACCAGTTCCACCCCACCCACCGCTATCGACTCCAAGCCCGGACTTGGAAAAGTATCGCTCAAATATTGGAAGGAATAATGACCCACTCATTGAACTGTTGAAGGCCGCATGTAGTGCAGGTTACTGGCTGGTTTATGCACGATGCTTTTCTTTTTAAACTATATATTAGCAAGCAGTGAACTAATTAATTCATCGCGCAGTGGAATTCTAGTCCACTCAAGATTGCCAAGAATTGGTGAGGTGGCCGAGTTGGTTATGGCGCCAGGTTAAGGTTAAAGCTTAACGAGTTTCCTGGTGGGGCAACCCGCGCGAGTTCGAGTCTCGTCCTCATCATCATCTTTTTTTTCCTTTTTGCTTACTCCTTGCGATCGCTTTTGTCTTTTCACACCTCTCAATTAGTCTCACGATCGCTTTTTCAGTTTTAATCATTCGGATTGACAAATTCTGATAATCTGTTGTGAACTGTTCCAACCCGTAGGCCACCACCCTGGATTAGCCGGCTAACACCGCATAATTAACCGGCGAATACCGCATAATTAGCCGGCTATTCAGTGGTGGCCTACGGGGTGGAATATGAACCCATTTCCCTCGTGCTGCTAATGCCATTTAAATGTCGATACAAATCCGCAACTGCAAACAGTAGGTAAGCTATTTCTTAAATGAACGGCCCTAACTTCCATGCTATCAGCTACGTTGAAAAAGTCTAACGATAATAATCACTATGTACAGAATTATAACATGAGGCAGCAGCCGCGCCGAAAATCCAGTTCGTCTTATTATGCGCACAACCAAAAACTCCTTTTACAACTCGTGACAAAAAGGCGAAAGTAAAAATATGGACAAGCAGAAGAAAAAACAAACAACACATGCACCCACAACGTTAAGTTCCATCCCTATTTCCCTCTTTCCCTCCCTCTCTCCCTTCCCTCCAGTCCATCTATCCATCCTCTCAACTCGACCCCAAAATCCTCGCGTACGCATCCTCCACCTCCTTGACAATCTCCAACAGCGTCACGATGACGATCTGGTGCGTGACGTTGGGCAGGCGGTCGCGCTGCAGGCCGATCCACTCGAGCGGCGGCGTCGCCTCGCCCATGTCGCGCAGCTGCGGCGTCTCGATGATTGGCGGCTCCAGCGGCGTGTACTCGTACCGCGACTGCGGCACGTTGACGACGGCCGTGATCTTGCCGCTGCCCCTGTCTGTTTCGGCGCCGTGGTGTTTGTCTCCTCCCGCCGCCGCGGTATTCTCTTCGCTCGCTGCCTTGACTGCGGCTGCGGCAGAGGCTTCGGGCTGCTGTTGTTCGGCGGCGCCGGCGGCAGAGGCGGCGGCAGGGCCGGCCGTGATCTTGACGGCGGACTCGGGCAGGGGCTTGCCGAGGCGGCTGGCGAGGGCGCGCGAGTGCGTGTTCCACATGTTGCGGATGAAGCTGATGCGCGAGTAGTTCCAGCCGACGTCGACCTTGCCCTCGAAGGAGCTCTTGAAGATGTAGTCGATGGCGTTGCCGCCCGGCGCCTGCCACGTCTGCATCGTCGCGATGACCTTGGGCACGCGCAGGATGGTGCCGCCTTTCGCCGTCGCCGCGCCCGCCACCACGTCCTCGACCGTCAGCTCGCTGACCGCCCGGGGGCCCTTGGACGCGTGCCCGATGGACGCCAGCGCCACGCTGAGCTGCCCGAGCGTCATGCCGAGGCCGCTGTGGATGGTGCTGTTTTCCAGCGACACGGCGAAGCGCGCTTGCACGTCCGACGCCGTGAGGAGCAGCATCTGCTGGTCCGAGAAGGTCGCGGGGAAGGCGCCGACGCTGATGGAGTTGAGGGTGACGACGACGTCGGTGTGGAGGGAAATGGGCGTCTCGAGCGGCTTGTTGCCGTCGACCTCGGCCTTCTGCGATGCGGGTTCTTCCAGGCTGGTGCGCCTTTGCTTGGCCGAGCTTCGGCGCAGGAACTTCTCGATGTCCTTCAGCGACTGCTGGTACGCCGTCTGGTTTTCTTGGACCAGCCTCTCCACCGCCTGCATGAGCGCTATGGCTTGGGCTGGGCTGATGGGTGTCATGAACGCTTGCACTCGGTCGCCCTCGAGGGTGGCCACTAGTCGGTCCTGGGCGCTGCCCTCCATCCCCCTGACATTGTACATCAGGAAGGCGAAGGATGTGATATCAGCAACGGCAAACGGCTGGTAGTCGAACGCGGCCTTTACGCGCAAGCGCTCGAAGCCCATGGATGCTTGAATAAGCGGAGTCCTTCGCGCTTCTTCTTTCTGGGACGGCCAGCTGATGGAGGTTCGGACTTTGAAATCGAGCAGCTCGACAAACCCGCTTGTTCTGCCTGTGCTCTCTATGCCGACCCGGTTGATCCCAAAGCAGAGGTTCTGCTCCCAGTCTGACGTCTTCTTCGAAGACGCCCACAGGTTGACAATCTTGAACGATGGCTTCCCGATCGCCTGTCCCATGTCGAGATCAACAGCCATCTCCTCAATGGCAATGGTCGCATTCCAGGGGAACGCTGCAGCGGCAGCGACCTGTTGGTATCTCTGCACGAGATATTCTTGAGGTTCCTCGGAAGGCGTCGGACTGGGGGCCTTTGAAGCCTGGCGGACCTCTGGCGGCACCCAAATCTCGCGGAAAAGCAAGAAGTCCTGGAGCTGCCTTGCATTGATATGCGTTCTCATGGGGTTAATCTTGAGGATGGCCGAGATACCGCTTGTCCCGCTCAAGTGCTTGCTGTTCATCACCGAGAGTACAATGCGGTCCACATCAAAGCTGAAGGTGGACTCCCTCGAGTAGACGTGTTGCACCGAAGCTTGCAGATTGTCAAAGGTGGAAGACACAGCGAAGAAATGGCCTTGCTCCGTCGACTTGATGCTGTTGACCGTGAGGTAGATATCCTCGAAGCGCGCAGTGGCTGCAACCCGGGCGATTGGCTGGCAGCTGAGACTGAACTCTTGCTGGCAGATGCGAATGCCCATGTTGAGCCGCGTCTTCCCGAGAAGGGCACTTGGGTCCGCCGTAATGAGGCTTTCCTCGTCAAGGAACTTCTGCGGTACCTTCGGTTCAGGGGCTTTCGTCGGCTTCTGGTCCTTGTCCTTGTCCTGGACGACCTCCTTGATGCTGTTGGAGATGTCCATGATGAGAGGAACCACGGTGGGATACAGGGAGTTGCTTGAAGCGTTAACCTTGACTTCGGCATTGAGTGACGGATCAAGCGAGTTATCCCTGTATTCGACCTTGAGGGATATGCCAGGAGCGCGGAGTGTTGTGCTCGTGTTGGACCCATCGCTGGCAAACTGACCATACCGTCCATACTGCGAACTGCGACCGTTGTTCAGGCGAGAAGTTGTACGTGGCGGCTCACGCTTGCCCTGGAGGGTGACGACCGCGCCGGCAAAGTCTGCGTCAACAATAAGCGAGGACAGTTTCTTGTTGTTAAACAAACTCTTGCGTGGCGTCTCATCCGGCGTTGCAGCCGTCTTCCAGGATGCAGTCGCAGTTTGGACCTTTTGACTTGCAAGAGAAATCGACCTCTCCAAGATGGACGCCGGCAGAACGAAGCGTGATTCGAGGAGGAGGTCAAGTGACTTTCCTGCGGCATAAAAGGCGAACCGACGATCCGCCTTTGAAGAGGCATACGAGACGTTGAAGACAACTTCAGGGAGAAGTGCCGAGTTGAGCGAGCGCTGCGTTTTAGGCTGGCTTGACGGGACCATCTGCAGCTGCATGTCCTCAATGGCAAGCCTGGCTGTTTCCTCGCTTCTTGTCGAGAGGTCGATCCTCTTGAAGGACAAGACCAAGTCTTCGATTTCACGGCCCGGATATGCAGGAACAGAGTTTCCAACGATCCAGCTGATTTGAACATTGGTGAGCTCGAGTGAGGCCGCTGATGTGAACAGTCCACTGGATGCAATGCTTGGCGAGCCGTCATCTTCGCCGTTGCTTGCGGGGACGAGATGGGAAGGTCTCCGCCTAGGCTGGCGAAGTTTGCGTAGATACCTCCTCTCCCTCGAGAGGTCGAGAACCTTGATTCTTTCTTGCAGGTGGTTCATGACTTCAACGGCGGCTGAAGCCGTATCTGCAAATACGTTGATCTCGAGGCCTGTGCTGCGGACCCTATAGTCTCGCCGTGGCATGTCAGACGCGCTGCCTTGAAGCGTTCCGCGGAATTCCAGTCCGAAAAGAAGGTTGCCGCAATGTCTGATGTCGTCACCATCCGAGAGCTCAAGGGACAGGCTGATGTGAGGAAGCACAGCCGAAAACTCCGGAATGGGAAGGACAGAGCCGTCTTCTGCGATGTTGCTTGCCCTGCCTTGGATGCGGTTGAGCTCGAATGCAAGTGTCGAAGCGGAGGAGTCGGCGAGCTTTGTCGGCGCCCGGGCAATTACACTCATGCCGGTCATAACGAAGCTTGCATCAAATGCCACCGGACGATCTTCCTCGCTCGATCCCGGAGAGATTGAAGCAGTGTCTCTCTTCGGCAAAGCTTCCTTGATGTTGCTCTTCAAAACCCTAATATCACCCTCAATGGTCTTCATGACATTCTCGACTTCCTGCTCTTGGAGCGTGGAGAGCAGCCCGTGTACCGCAGATGCCTCGACGATGAAAGTCTCCATGATGCTGTTGAAGAGGATTTTTGGCCCGCCTGGTGAATCCATCAGTTGCAGGTGCCCGTTGTGCAGCGGAACAGGGAAGACGGCTATGTTTTGCCAGCCGTGCTTGTCGTGGCTCCGTAGGTAATGGGTGTGACGATCGAGATCGAAGTTGACGTTCAAGGTCGGGTCTCCTCCAAGAACAGGTGCTGCCGAAACTCTTCCCATCTGACCCGAGACGACATAGCTCAAGGATTGAAGCAAAGCAACATCAATACGGTAGGCATCCATCAGCAGAGCGACGGTGATGTTCGGGAGGCTTGACTCTTTCTTTGTCGCACTGACCACGGGCTCTTCAGGCGCAGGCTTCTTGAATCGTTCCGCTTGCCGTGCGAAGTAAGCCACCTCGTCGCAGATGATCGAGTTTGCCACTTCGATGATGCCAAGGATGTCTTCCTCAACCTTCCACGATACCTCCTCGCATTTGCCAACAACCATCCACCCCTCTGGCATGGGGTGCCTCCACTTGTCGTCGTCGTGGGAGACGAAGATACTGGGCCGGACAACCTGAGACCTCATCAAGAGTCTGCCGCGTGATCGTAGTTCAGAACCAGCAGCATCGGAATGGATTAGGGCGCTGACGCTTATGCCCTCATCCGCTGCTTTCCTGTCTGAGCCAGCAACTGATATCTTCATCCCGTGGGAGGACGAGACATGACGTAAATTGATCGTGTCAAGGCTGATACTGCCCTTGTCGGTCCCAAAGAGAAATTGGAAGTCGTGAACCTCAGGCTTTGTGGTATTGCTACTTCGAGGCTCTGGGGGCTTCTGATCTGGTTCCTGCTTGCTCGCCTTCGCCTGTGGGCCTTGGGTCTGGAATAGGGTAACAACGTTCTCGACCAGCTCGCAAATTTCCCAGCTGAACTTGACAAGCACGTTCCGGGTAGAGACTTCCACGATAGTGGATTTGGTGGGATTGTCTTGCTCCAACAGCATCAGGCCAGATGGTTCTGGAGGCGGTGTCAGGGTAGCATTGATAGTCAAAAGCTGAAAGAGTATTTCGCTTTGCTCCGGACCAGGATCTATGACAATTCGGATCCCAGCAGTCTTGACTGAAATGTCGACCGGCAACGGCTTGTCCTCCACGGCCTCCTCGTCCATGACAGAGCCGTAGATCGCGCGAATTGCGAGGCTCTTCCTCACATGAGCCAGGTCCCATTCACGCCATTGGTCCCATATCTCAACAACCTTCGCCTCGGCATCCTCTGGACAGGTGGATAATCCTTCGATGCACGTTTGAGTGACTTGGTCCTTTACGCTAGGCTCTAGGTTATCATATATGTATCGGAAACGTGAAACGATCTTCCACGAGTCGTGGTTTCGAAGGTGGTTGTTGGCTGCTCGCAAGGCATAGGATGGTCTGGTTATGAAAGATGGGTCAGGGACCTCTCGGCCTGCGGTCGTGAGTGCATACGCCAAGTAGGAAAGTCGTCTCTTGCTCTTTGGGGCGACGGCTGCAAATTTGGCTTCGATTTCATCCGCAAGTATTGTCGAGCGGTGGATCAAGGAGGCGAGATACTGTAGCTTTTTGCTCGAATTCGCAACCTCAAGTCCTCTGAAAGACACATTGACAGATAATGTCTTGCCGGTGACCAACCAAAGTAGCACGTCAGTCAGGATGGCTTGCACAGCCACATCGCTCACAGTTGCGTTCGGCTGCTTCTCCCTTACAGAAACCGTGAGTGACTTCAGCACTGTATGCACTGCCAATGTGCTGTTTTTGACCGCTGCTTCAGTGGGGAAATTCTTCTGCCGCAGACTGACTGACAACCTGTCTAGGACCAGATCGTACTGATCCTTACTTGGCGCACCGGTCTTGTTCCCATCGGTTATGATGTTATTGATGAAGCGAAGCTGGAATGAAGGAAGTCTCAAACTGAGTTCAGTGGAGGTGCCTATTCCATCGATTCGCTTTTGATAATCCAGAATTTTGCCCATTATGTCGACCTGGAAGGTATCAAGTATGTCCTGTGGGTGTTTTTCTTGGAGGGAGTCTATCAAGTTGACTACCGTCGAGACCGCATTTGGCGTCACAAGGGCCCGGATACCCGGTTCGAAGCTCAGGAGGAAGCTCGTGTGAACAAAGTCTTCGTCAAACATTTTTGTCGACACGTCGTTGAAGACCAAAGCATTCGTGTCCACCGTGTTCCAGCTGTGTGCTTCTGTCGGATGCTCGGGCACATCAGAGACATCCAGCTCGACACCATCCAGGGGGAAGTACGGAAACTCCAAAGCACTCGAAAGCGCAATCGACGACCTCGGCTGACCGATCTTTCCAGCAATCTCTTCGCCCCCTTCTAACGCGTCGGAGTAGATACTTGTTGTTGTTCTCCTCTGCAATAGAGGAGGACGCGCAGGGAGACTACCCTTACTGTCCGTCTTGCGATGGCCAGCTAGTCTTGGATCGTTGGCGCGGATGCTCTGCTTCAAGGAGCTAGCTGCCACTGAACCCATACTTCCCGCTCGCCGCCGGCGTCGCACCCTTGGGGTTATGTTGATAGAAGAACTCGATGCAGAAAGTCCTGATGAGCTCACAGATGCATTTCTGGTGTCCAGAGTGGACGCCAAACTCGCTTTCCGGAGTAGGGACTTGCTACGCAGGGGAGACGGCAGTTGTGGAAACGTCATGGCTGGAGGCTCTACCTTGGAGTGAATTGTTGCGTCTTCGGATGCCTCCAGGTCCTCAAGTAGGAGCCAGGGTGTCCTATGGGTTCGCAAATCACTTTCCCTGAGATGATTCTGCTGATCGCGACGGTCGTCGCTGAAGTGAAGGTTCCGCTTCAGCATGTGCAGCCGGATATCAGTTTGCAAGTACGCCTGCGTGTCAACCGTGCTCTTACTGATACGACTACGTTGGCGAAGAGCTGCCTTGGCTTCAACAGAAGCTATGACAAGGTTGGGAATGAGGACGTTGAGACGTTGAGAAAATGTCGAGTTTGCCCAATCATTGAAGTCCACACTGATTGCGTCAGTGCTCAGTAGCAACACTTCTTGAGCAACGTGCAACCAGACTTTGATTGTGCTCGTCTTGAGTCTGAGAAAGGTCACATCGTGTATTAGCAACGGACTGAGAATCGGCAGCGCGTTCTCGTCGTCGTCCAATGAGAACGCAAAGCATTTCCCAAAAGCCCCAAGCTTCCCAAGAAAGTTGTCAGAACACTCGCCGGTGATTTTCCCCACTTCGAAATCCCAGTTGCAGACGTAGGTTGGCTCCAGCGGCGGCAGTCCAAACGTTCGATGGCCGTAAATCTTTACCAAATCAACGAACAGTTGCGTACGATTGTTTGTATCGAAGCCGCTATCCTCCTCTGCATGAGACATGTTCAGGGCGAGACTCAGAGGGCTGAAGTCAACCATGAGATCCATGTAGTAGCTGGTAAATCGGAGGTCCGCATTGGCGTAGGGGAGTTCGACTCTGACGTGATCTTCGACAGAATACAGATTGGCAGGAAGGAGGACGCTAACTTTCTCGGCGGACACGGAGAGTATGACATCCAAATCATTTGACTTATTCGACGCTTGGTCCGCCGTGTCGATTGCAGGAGGCTCTCCGGCTTTGCTCTGTGGGAGCTCTTGATACTCTTCCAAGGTTTTGAAATGCATGTCTTCTCCGAAGTAGTTGTCCTTTATCTTCATGAAATGCCGAACCACAAAGCCAAACAATGCGAGCTCAAACTTGGTACCACCGACATCAAGGACCAGTCTGTCAGTCAGTCCGGGTGAGGTTTCTGACCAGTACTTGTAGCTTCCCTTGAGAGTCAGCATGCCCAAGTCTGCGACGTGATTTTCCTTGACGAATGTTGCAATGGTGTTGCGAGGTGGCATGGAGAGATCCAGACCAATGTGGTCGCCCAGGGCACTGAAGGATATTTCGCTTTCGATCGGCCGGAATTTATCCAACGGAATCTCCAGCCTTGCGCCTAGATGCCGGCCTTGCAAGATCAGGAATTGGTTGTCTTCGAGTTCAGCCGGGTTGTTGATGATGTTGGAGTCGTTTGTATTCAGGAAGATTTTGAGGTTGGGAAAATCCATGTTCATAACGTATCTGAACGGAGTGAAGGTGTAAAAATCAGGTGGAGGACCGGAACCCCAATCATTCACAAGATCCGTCAGAAGAAACATGTGGTCTCTGAGCAAAAAGAGTTGAAGATCATTGCATCTGAGGTTGAAAGCCCATTGTCTCAATTCGTTCCACTTCAGAGGGTTGGAGAGATTGCAGTCCATTTCCAAGCGACCTGACTTCCACAACAGGTCGTGGTTAACGCTCGTGTAGACTTTGGACTCACGAATGTCAAGGTCTAAAGAGTTGCGGTAGCCTTGCGAGCTTGCGACCATGTCCATGACGTATTTGACAGTAGAGTCCGGCTGCACCTCAATGTCAAGCCAGCCAAACGGCCGAACTGTCTGTCCGGTAGCACCTGTGTCGCGTTTCTTGTTTCTTGCCGCCCTCTTCCTTCCCTTGACACGGACGTTCTCACTCTCGGTGCTCTTGCCATGTCCACCGACGTTCTGGGCCCGGCCTTTCCATTTCCAGTCCTTGGATTTCTCGCGAACGGGAACGCGCAAGACGGTCTCCTCCTCAAAACTGATGAAGATTTTGAACACCGTATTGACGCGAGCAGCTCCCGGATTCAAGGGTTCGGCCGGAACCGCATCTGTGCAAGACGCCGGGACGAAATAGTTCTGCAGAATGACACGGTGCCGGTCCGCCCAGGGGCCATAATTGATGGTCCCGCCGAAGATTTGCAAGTCAAGGCCATAGTCTGGAGGAATACTGCCGTTGATGTCTAGGGTCGTGACGCTTGGATTCCGATCAGCGATACCCGGTCCTCTGGGTACAGAGCCGGGAACATCCCAGTAGAAGCTCATGGAGAGGCGCGGGAGATCGGCAATCAATGAAAATTTGGCGTATTCAATGCCTCCCCATTCATCATGCTCGTCGTGGTCAGCATCGTCAAGGTACCTTGTCAGGCCGAGCCAACGTTCCTGGCCAGGGAAGGCCGGTTGTGCGGTTGAAGCACGTTTCTTCGTTGGCTTTCGTGAGTTTGCCAGGGAATCCGTCGAGCCGCTGAAGAACGAGGAGAGATTTTGTAGAGGGTGCCACGGCCTCCGACGCCTTTCGGTCTTACGCTCTCTCTCTGCTGTTTCAGAGCTCGTGCCGTTCAAACCCTCCTTTTTCAGGCGTGCCGCGGTGGCTAGTTGCGGGTTCTTGTAGTCATGATTGGGCTTCATGTGCACAACAGGATGTTCGAAATCGAAGTTGAACAGCTGTTTGTATATGTCCAGTGGCCCGGCGTGAGCGGCGCTGAGTTCTCCGCTGGCTTTATCAAACTTCACCGAGAGGATTGATGGCGTGCTCTCGTTGCCCACAATGACAGCACCCTTGTTGCAATCAATGCGAACAGGGAGGAGACGGAGGAAGGCGGGTATCTCTGGTGGGGAATAGGCTTCCTCTGTCTCATGGCGACGGTGCGGCTCTTTTTCTTTGCTGCCGTCCCGACGCTGGTCGGAACTGCTGCTGCTTCTACTAGTGTGTCTCCGGTGAAGCGTGGACTGGATCTTGTCCGAGGTGGCAGTTTTAGCGGTGCTTTGCTCAGACTGCGGCGAGTCGGCGGCGGCAGGTTTCTGCACGCCGTTGGCACCCATGGCACGCGCAAAGTTGTCAATGATAGAGTCGTATGCGGGACTTCGATTGTACAGAAACACCTCCATTCCGGAGACCTTAATGGAAACACGGCACGGCAGCTCCTTGGGCTTGTGCTTCCCGCCGTCCTCCTCCCTGCCTACGCTGCGGCTCCTGCTCCGCGACGGGCTGCCGTAGACACTCGAGCCATCTGCCAGGGCGGGCTTTTCGGTGGCATGGCCATTGCAGAAGAGCTCGGTGCCTTTGACCTTCCTGTACCAAAAGCGCCATGTTATGTAGCCACCGTGAATGAGGATGGTCTGGTTGTGGCCGTGGTAGCGGATGTCCTTCCAAAAGATGCGGCCGCCGAGCAGCGAGATCTGCAGCGATTGGATGTCAAGGTATGCGCGGTAATTGTGCCAGGTGTAGGCGCGGATGGCGTACGAGAGGAGCGTCGCAAACAGGCGATTGAAGTAGAACAGGAAGAACACGGTGAGGATGCCGGACACGAGCAGCTCAACAAGGAACTGCCACAGCAGGCCGCGGTGAGCGTCCAGAGGCTGTGCAGTCAGCCCGCTGCTCGCCATTGCACGAGCTACTCCTGAGTCGGGGCGGCGAGCACGGGACGGCGCTGTGCATGGTGATCGCGCGCAGGGCGGGCAGGCATGGGGCGGCACCGGACGGCAGCGGGCGGCAGCAGACGCGCGGGAGAGCGAGCGAAGGCGGCAGCGGTGGTGGTTGTCAGCAGACGTTCTGAGGAGCGGCGCGGGACAGACGGTTGCGGCTTGGCGGGCGTGACCCTGCGCTGGCCTTTTGGAGCAATGACGAAGCCCGTGCTCGCGATCAACACTGCAAGCTGTTGGAGATGCCTGCGCCCACCTCCCCCGCCCACACCGCAACCCTCTCCGCCGAATCCACCTGCCTGCGAGCGTCCGGTTGCCGCGTCCGCCTGCGAGCTGCCCTGGGACCCGCCGCTCCGCCTTCTTTCGCCCGCTCCACGGCCGCTGCCTGCGTCCAGCTACATCTCGGGGGTCCGCAATGGGGGAGGAGTCCGCCAGCGGTGGCACGGGCGGGAGGTTTGGCAGCTGGGCCATCATTGTGACCGGCGTGGCTGCTCTGGTGGCCAGCCTGCTTACCGTCGTGTAAGAGCCCTCTCGTCCTCTCTGCTGCCGCCTGCTAACGTCCGGCTCCCAGCTCTGTCTGGCTGCAAACGTAAGTTCGCTCGCATACGATCAGCTCGCGCAAATGGCGGTCAGCACGCTGAACACGCCTCCAGGAAAAACTATCGGAAGCCGTTGCTGCAGAGATATGTGGTGCGAATACTGTTGATGTGCGTTCCCTCGCCCGCCCTTGCTGCTGCGCTGCTAACCCAAGCCAGGGTGCCCATCTTCTCGGCAGCATCATGGGCCAGCCTGATATCGTTGAAGGCCGCCTTCTGGATAGACCCGTTCCGTGATGTCTACGAGGTAGTTCCCAGCACACGCCCTGCCCCTCCGACACATGCTGACTCCGCCTGCAGGCCTTCACCATTTACACTTTCTTCCAGCTCCTCCTCAACTTTATCGGCGGTGAGCGTGCCCTCATCATATTGATGCACGGCCGTGCCCCCGTCCCCCACTTATGGCCCCTCAACTACGTGCTGCCGAAAATCGACATCTCAGACCCCCATACCTTCCTTGCCATCAAGCGTGGGATACTGCAGTACACATGGGTAAAACCTATACTCGCCATTGCCACCATCATCATGAAGGCAACCGGCACGTACCAGGAGGGCTACATCGGCATCACGTCAGGCTACTTCTGGAGCAGTCTCATTTACAACGTCAGCATCACAGTCTGCCTGTACGCTCTGGCCGTGTTCTGGGTCTGCATGTCACATGATCTGAAACCCTTCCGTCCCATGCCAAAATTCTTGTGCATCAAGGGTATCATCTTCGCTTCTTACTGGCAGGGTTTTTTCTTGTCCATCCTGGTCTGGCTTGGCGCCCTTCCAGACGATGTCCCGGGCTATACGCCTGACAACCTGGCAGCATCCATTCAAGATGCCCTCATTTGCTTTGAGATGCCCATTTTCGCCATCGCTCACTGGTACGCCTTCTCGTGGCACGACTATGCTGACCGCACGATATCTGCCGCGAGAATGCCCGTCAAGTATGCTCTGCGGGACGCCTTTGGTGCCGTGGACCTCATCCAGGACACCAAGGATACCTTCGCTGGGAAGCATTATGAGTATCGCTACTTTGACGCCCGTGACAACGTGCTTGCCCACGAGGAATCGGCTTCTCGTGTTGCTCGGATGATGGAAGGCATGCGCTATGAGAGAGGCGGCAAAGGAAAGTACTGGATTCCGAAGCCCGGAAGCGACAGCAGGACGCCTCTGCTCGGTAGCGTCACGTCGTCTAGTCGGGCGAGAGGGATGAGTCCGGGTGCTCACAGAGCCCTTGAAGCAGCACAAAAGTACGGTTCCACGGAAGACGACATGGAAGATCCAGAGCTCAACCCCGAAGACGAGCGCCTCTTCACAAATGCCAGGGCTTTAGAATTCGGTGACTGGAACGTAAGTGGCTTAAGTATCCGCAGCCTTGTCCGACGCTAACATTATCACAGTATCCGGTGATACCAGCACACTATGCATCGCGTGAAGACCGACTCTATCATACCCCAAAGATGATCACGGCGTCAACTAACCGGAATCTCCTTCAACCAACAAAAGAAAACAAGCGGCGCCGTAGGAGCCAGATCCAGGATGTGAAGGAGCAGGTTATCAAGGGAAAGCACCGCGACAGCACTACCAGCAACGGTACAGGCCAGTCGTCGAGCTCCAAATCGCGCGCAGGCAAACTACGACGACAGGATACCTCATCATCCACCACTTCGGTGAAGTCAGCTAAGTCGGGCCGGAGTCAACTCGTAGACCTGGTTGTCGAGGACCATGATGCGGAAGATGTGGAACGCGTAAGAGCCCGTAAGGAGGGTGGACCTGGCTGGAACGCAGCGGAGCCTAAGCACTTTGTGTGAGTAGAATGGCTAGAGTTGTCAGTGATACGGGGCTAATGTCACACAGGCACACGTATCCAGAGGGTGACCAGGAGGAAGAGGTTCGAGAGGGCTTTGATCCGGACCACCCACAGCCGAACCAACCGGAGAGAGAGCACAACCTAGATGCACCCTTCACGGTTGAAGAGGGCGAGGAAGCGGCGGCCCGGACTGACGAGACGCGTCTTGAATCGGAGGAGGCTACGCAGTGGCAAAGGCGCGATCTCAACGAGGACAACGACCGTCCTCTGGCGAGCCCGCATTACGGTAGCTTCCGGGAAGAGCGCAGCATCTGGAGCACTAGGGATGATTAGGCGTGTCATTTAGAATCTGGCCATGAATTTGGGTTTTCTGTAACATTCGGCGCAATACGGTCGGCGGAGTGACCTGAGGCATTCGGATCTGACGTCCGCAATGGGGGAGATCCGCCATGGGTTCAGGCATAGCGTTGGCGTTGGCACAGGAAGACATCGCCGATACCCTTCGAAGCATAACCGACAGTCATTCCTTGGAGCTGCAGTGATTCAGATGTACGTTATACAGTCGAAGCAAGTACTTGATATTGCGCGTCATTTAGTCAAAGCAGCCAAGTGTCTCGCGCCTGTTCGTTCTCAAGTGAGTTGCGGCCCATTCAATACCGATAGATGATACCTTTGCCTCTGAATGAAGAACAGCCGCAGACGTGTTCCCACGCCCCCAATGGGACACACAGCCGTGGCTCGCAGGTTCGGATAATGCATCAAGCTCCGCACCTCGTAGCCTTTCGATCCAACCCGGGGGATGCCAGCAATGCAGGTGTAGCACGCCATCAACCTAAAACAACTACTGACAGAAAGAGTCGGGTGACCGGACCAAGAGCAGAATAGCGAATAGTACTGTACAATAGCCGTGGCCCTTCGGTCGTCGGAACCGCCGCAAACGAGACCCTGACAAAGAGCGTGTCCAAGGATCAAGGTTGGCGGCCAGTACGATTGCACGTCGTAGACAAAAGGCGAAACACGTCACGAACAGAGTCTGGGTGGGCAGGCGAATCATGAGCACATTCGCGGTGCGTTTCTATATATGTAGGCTATGGTAGAGGGGGCTGCACGTAATATAGCAACGTCGGAGCAGCAGTCGCGAGAGGCCGGACGATCAGCGGCACGCCGCATGCACAGGCGGGCGCTTCTGCACCACAAAAGCAGGTGGAGCGCGATGTGGCGCGAGCTCCGTGCCGTAAATAGAAGTGCAGAAGCGCGAAGGAGCGAGCAGCAAATTATGCGGATGGCATGGCTGCTACTCTGTACGCTACGGCTCTTGCCCACAACCACCTGTGGCACAGCAGACGCAATGCGTGGTCTGTATGCCTCAGGCCGGTGGCCGGAGGGTTTTCACCAGTCACGCCGGGTTTGGCTCAGATGGAAGGAAGAGAGCTGCCGGCCGGTGGTAGCCGCCGTTGCACTGCACCGGCTGGCGACTGCCAGCCGACACTGTGTTCGCATTCATCAGCCTCGGGCGTGTCTTCACATATTCTCCGACCACGCTTAGCAAGACGCGCGCTGGTGGTGTTGCAGTTGCATTTGCTGTTGCCGACGGTGGTCAGTGCCGGGAAATCCAGGGTCTGAAACGATGGTGGCGACGCAGATGTGGGCGAGTGTGCGGCAAGCAGAGGGCCCGGGAGGCTAATGCAGGTACGCTGGACGGACGTGGGCTTCTGTTGCCGTCGGCGGCCGGGACGAGCCGGGGGGAGGCGCGACGTGTTGACGGTCGGTGTTTGTCGTCGAGCGGCAGCGGAGGGCTGTCGCGATCAGCAGCAATGGAGAAACGTGTGACGGGAGCGTGGGAGGGCGGCCTGGGGCAGCAGCACATCAAAAGCGGAGCAGGGCGCGGCGAGACGGCGGGAAGGCCAGTTGATGCTGCGGCGACAGGGCCAGCCAAGGCAAAGCACTTCCCGCATCGACGCAGCGTGGAGAGCGGAGGGCGGATGATTGCCACGGAAGCGCGCCGGGGGCTCTGGAAGGCCAGGGCGGGCGGCCAGAGGCACCTTCGCAGCACATGGGGCGGACCCGCCGGGCATGATTGGCAGGCAGACGAGCTTCTGGACGGTGGGCCGGCGGCCACGTCCACGGCGAAGAGCGGCGAAGCAGCAGTTTCTGAAAGAGCGCGCCAAGCCCCGGCGGCGGGCTGCGACGGGCTGCAGCAGCGCGCGGGCGCCAAAGGTGCGGCGCCAGGGGCTGCCAGCCAATCATGCGCCCTCTCGCCCGCAACTCGACACCATCGCAGACGCTCCACGCACGCTGCACCCGTCGTGGACCGCAGCCATTGGAGCGCCCGCCGCAGCCCGCATCTCGTTCATCTCGCCCAGCGCCAGGCGCGCACCGTCCATTGGGCCGTCGCCGATGAACGCAGCCCGGCAGAGCGTGTTCCTGCGCAGGGCACGCTGTTTCGCATCGTCGTTTGGTCGAGGCACTTGGTCCCGCAGCTGCCGTTTTGAAAAGCCCACGATGCCCCTGCTCGTCGCGCCTTCCTTTCCTTTCCGTCCATTTTACCTTCAAGCCCGCCGCATTGCTAGTTCTGCCTGAGAGTCCGGACTCTTCACGGCCACCTCCTCCCCCGCTCCTTCTGTTTCCGTCTTTCCTTGCTGGCCTCGCTGCGCGTGCGCTGCGAATACTATTCTTTTTTTTTTCTTTTCTGTCTTCTCTTGCTTCGCTTCTATACCCGCGACTTGTCGCCGCGTCTTCTTGCCTTCTCATCGCTGCCCGGGCGATGTATTCTTAGTTTCTCAAGCCAAATATGGGAGCACATCACTCCGTCGAGGCTGACAGCACCAAAGGATGGCTGGCCTCATCCCCCTTCGCCGGATGCTGTGCATCTGGCTCGCGGTCAGAAGAAGAGGTTGACCCTTTTCAATCTAATCCCGGTGAGTTTTCCAGTCCTGTTGCAGATCCGTCGACGCCGCTGACTCGCTCCAGGACATGTTGGACGGAGGCGGAGCATCACAGAAGAGCAACCGCGGTCTCTGCGGCCTCTCCTTCTAGAGTCGTCAAGACCCCTTCCGCAACCATCGGCAGGTCAATCAATGAGGCAGTGGTTTGGCAGTCGAAAAGTCGAGTCACGCACTCCAGGCTACCCGCACTTGAACATGCGTTCCGCCAAGGCAAAGACCAGCCGGCTCCAGATCTCTGGCCCTACCGACTTCCGCCATATAGATGGCAGCGGACCACCACCGCCTGTGGCCATGTCCGCCCCAGCTGCCCGTCCCGTGCAAGTCGACACTCAGTCTGGCCCGACCCTACGCAGGAAACCGGCCTTCCGTCCGTTGCAGCTGTCTATATATACCCCCGATAACCAACTATCGCCGCTACCCGACTTCACGAGGAACAGCTGGGACAGGAAGCCGCAAAACCTGGCATTCCCCGGTCAAGCCCACGTCCGGAACAGGACCGAATCGACGTGCTCTGAACCGGCTTTCCTTGTGCCCCGGAAACCCATCCCCTCCTACGTCGATGGCTGGTTCGGCGACGACGGTGCCGACACCAGAACGATCGATATTCCGCTCCGTCCTGTGGTTGCGAGGTCCAGCACAATGCCCATTCTCGAGAGGCCCAAGACGATCAATACCGATCTCTACGCTTCTGGCCGCAATGCTGCATCTCCTCTCCCCATGCCGGCATCTCCTCTCCCAGAATCGGGACCTCCTACCCCACGCATGCGATCAAATACGGAACCGCTCAGCTCCTCCCGCAGTCTCCGTAAGAAGCCTTCCTACAGGACACCTCGTGACAGCGTGGAGGATGCCATCAGCGAGCTCAACTCGATTGTCGAGGAACGCCGCGCGATGAAGGCCGCATCGAACTCTCCGAAGCAGCATCACGTCCCGGCTCTTGCTCCCAACTTCAAGATGCATGTTCGCTCCGAAACTCTGTCGGACATTGGATCTGCACTTTCCGTTCCCTTCAGTTCGAAGCCGCTCCCTTCCGTCCCGCCTTCGCCTGTTGTCGAGAGCGGAATTTCTTCCACATACGACTCCCCAGCCATGCCGTCCCTCAGCAACTCTCAAACCGACCTCCTTATCCGCTTTCCCAACCCGCCCGCCCCGATCGGCGCCAATCGTAGCAACACCCCGAAATCCCGCCTTGCGTCGTTCATGCAGCGTCGCCGGAATAACGGCTCCGTCGACACCCTTCGCACTTACGCCTCCTCGAATCTCACTCACAGCCGCACCGCCACAGATGATACCCTGAACTCGTTCGCCTCTTCTATCACCGCCACTTACACGGATCCCTTCTACCACGGCCCTTCTGTTGCCGCGCTTCAGTCCGAGGCGTCATACTGCCCGTATTCCTCGCCATCTCTCGCCTCCACTGCCGCCACTTGTCCTACCAACTCCACCCTCTCTCTGCCGGACACCATCTCGACGATCCGTGATTATGTCGACGATGAAGAGGCGGATGATGACGATTCAGACGCCCGCAGCTCTACTCCCGACACAGTCGTGTCTGTGGCCCCTGCGCCGCTACCTGAGGGCGTGAATACTCGCAGCCTTGGTGTTCCAAGCTTTGGTGTCGCACTGGAGCTGCGTGAGAGGCAGGGCAAGAGCTGGAGCGCTGTCGTGGAAGGAATGGACGACAAGAAGATTGAGAGTGGTGAAAGGATGCCGAACCCTCCCGAGTATGTCGAGCTCGAATTTGAAGAGGGACCACGCGGACGATCCGTGTACAGCGGAGTTGGTGTTGCGTTCTAGACGTTGACACGGGGACGACATCGCTTGAAGTTCATGTTATCAAAGAAGAGTGCTGGTTCTCTTCGACTCTAATGTGCATCGTCATCGAGCTAGACTTAATGGTTTTGCCGACTTGGCATCGCACGGTTCCCTTCCTGGCTACACGAATCCATACGAACGAGGAAAATATACTTCTTTTGGGATGGTGCCTCTACGGAGGCGTAGGGTTTGTCCACGAATTTTTGCGCAAGGAGATGGTCAAACGAAGGTTTATGGTCTTGATGGTTGGACGACAGGTTCCCGATTTTCTTTTCTCAGATACCTTCACAATTTTCGGCCCTATTTGTCAAAGATCCAGTTGACAGGCTATGGGCAAAGGCTCAGAAAAGCCGTCTCTACTGGAGGTTTGATATTAAACCCTGCTTTGTCGATGATTTTCTAGGATTGATTCCCATGTACAAAGTAGATAGCCTCATTAGCTTACCCTTAT
The DNA here is from genome assembly GCF_001883845.1 of Diplodia corticola. Taxonomy (NCBI): domain Eukaryota; kingdom Fungi; phylum Ascomycota; class Dothideomycetes; order Botryosphaeriales; family Botryosphaeriaceae; genus Diplodia; species Diplodia corticola. The sequence goes on from NW_017971502.1 coordinate 389,609, forward strand.
CCTCCCCTACTTTCATCAACCCCCCGCCTAATAATAACATCCTCTCTTTCCGCCCCCATTATTGTCCAAAGACTTCTAGATCTAGCAGTAATCTATTTCTACCGTGGGTGATTTCATGATATCGCTCGTTATGCATTGTTCTCCTTTCATTCCCCGAAGTTCTTGACTTAAAGTAACTGAGGTAGTACTCAATATTTTATTTAGTAGGGTTTGTTTAAGAAAATGACTGTAGTTCGTTGCTCTACGTGCATATTTCCACCTCTCTAGTAAACCTTTCTTCAACCCTTTTCACCCTTAAATACCATTCATCCTGTATCCAAAGCCTCTTGATTACCACACACAAAGTGCATCATCAGCATTCAACATACCCTAATTTTCGGGCCATCTATAGGTCCAGTCATGCTGCGTGGTAGTCGCCGTATTTAACACTAGCAGCCGATGCCGATGCCTCGGACCCTTGGAAGCTCCCCTCTATATAAATACTCGATATCTTCGTGCTATTCCGACCGATTGTGGGTTAACGTGGTCCAAATCGATTGACTGAGGTAGTGCGGGACAAAATCTATCAACATATCACCGAAACATATCAGGACGGCGGCGTTTGTCGGCAAAGCGCGTTTCATGGCGCTCACTGTCCGTATATTCACCGTCAGCAAGGAATACATGGGCTTAATACCTCTTTCCTTGTACGTACGTGGTCGTTTCTTCGTAGTGGACAAAAATGGTAGTCGTCGTAGTAATCGCATGCCCTGAACACAGCAGAGATTCTGTGCTTCTCGATATAATGCAGGCGGTAGAATTCGTGAATAGCAACCCCCCAAAATAGAAGCCAACATAATTCTTCTTGTATGGAGTAGATGGCGCCCATCAATAGCTGTTGCGGTAAATGGAAGCTGCAACTGAGATATCGTTCCGACAGCCACCTCCCTCCCACAGGGTGCTCCTCTTATGATGTCATATAACACTGTGGCAGTGGGTATGGTTCAGACACTCCGATCCACTGGAACGTCTCCTTGACAAGACAGCACGAGAAAGACTGTGCACTTGGAAGAGATCCAGTTGGTCCCCCACCGCACTGATCTCCATGGCTATGACTGAATTGAGTTGGAGAAATTGCTGGCTTCATTCAAATCAGCGAGATTGAGACATTTACTAGGTTTCTCTTTTGTTTTCTCTACTGGACCTTGCAGGTGGCCGAGATCTGGACGTCTGATGGAAGACATTATTTTAAAATGGAATGGTCTTTAGATTCTACGGCTTGATAAGACAGTCCAGTGTGGAGCGGTAGCCGTGGGATCGCGTGAATATTGAACGGGAAAGACAGAGTGGCAACGGGAGCATTGTGCGTGGCGCAAAGATACAAAGTGAGCTCAATAAAGATGTGCGGACAAGGAGAGGTCAAAGGTAGAAAGTGATTTTGGCGCATCAGAGACGGGACCGAAAATGAGTTGGACTACCCGATGTTCGGCAACTTGACCAAAGGTGGGAGTGGGAAGCACTTCGTAAGAGGGTTACTCTTTTTTTTCCGGCTGTAACGTCAAGGTTATGACTGACCGCCCATCTCACTCCCAAGCAGGCGTAAATTTGCTCGGATGAACGCCTTCCTCTTGTAATTGCTTCAAACAAGTTGCGTTATGCTCACTCCATAGCAAGCATCGAACTTTGAGCCGTTGGCTGTTGTTGATATGTCTGGCGATGATTGGGTCGGAACGTGCCGGTATATAGTACAGACTATCGCCAGCCTCGATTCGTTGATACGATAAGCGTGAGACTTGTGCAGCGTAGATCTCGCAAGAAGGTGTCAGATAAGCACTATACTCGCGCGTACGTGGCGGGGCTTGATTGACATTCGCCCCGTGTTTCGTGGTGGCTCCATCGCTGAAGTATATCAATGCTGCTTGTCTGATGTCAGATCGAGTTGAGGCTTCTTCCACGTCCAGAGTCTGCAGCAGTCACATCCTGCGTCTACTTGCAGAGGATACTGCTTCCTCGCACCCAGGCTGGTCGTGCTCGTGTAAAGTTGAGAACAGCCAGGATTTTACAACACTGCGCCAGACCTACGTGGCGCGGACCCCATAATTCACAGCATGCCCAACAAGCATGTACAATAGATAATAAAAATAAATCATTTCATTTTCCATATTCGGAAATTCTCAGGTAAGGTTCTGGGCATTTTAAGGGAGTCACTTTCAAGTATTGTTACTATCAGGTACGCTATGGCTGGACATTCGATCCTGACTGTAACAAACATTACATAACTCTCATCTCCAACGTCTCGCTCGTTCCGGAAGAGAGAGGGAAGTTAACGTGCAGAAATCAGGGCGGTTGAGTGTCCCTTTGTGGCAAACAGAAAAAAGCTAAATAGTTTTGCCGTCGCCACCTCAAGTAAGGCTGACGCCAGGCTTATCTTTCTTCGTCGCATGTAGTAGCTGTCAACATTTAGCGAGTGGGTCAGCGAGGTACGTAAGTGCGTACACACTTGGACTCAGGATCGTCGTTGCCCCCACAAAATGGAGCTTGAGCACATGCTCTTGACGCGCACCGCACCCAAGACAGCATCGTCTTGACACGGGCGGTGACCTTGGCTGTAGCGCAGTCAGAGTTGCAGCGTCAGTTCAGAGATCCCACTTCGCCTCTGGCAAACGCATTGCCGAAAGGGTGGTTTGATGTTCCCGCTCCACTCCTTATCAGCAATAAATTAGATGTATTGTGACAAGCCAAGGCATGAACGGCCTTGTATGTACCAAAGCGCGGGGAAGATCATCTAGACCGAATAGACACTAGAATGTGTGGGGTGGATTACACTGAGCCATGCCGACTGACCGCTCTCGCGGCTGGAGCACGCGCTGAAGTGATACCAGGAGGATGAACCTACACGGCAGAGCGGGAGTCTGAGCCAGTCTAAGAAAGCAGCCGATCTAGAAGCAGGAGAGACGGAGAAATTGGCGTAAAAATTTTCAAGACTGCAACCTGAAGTTTGGGTTAGGGGTCGTAGGGAAGAGAAACCGGCATTTTCCTTGCGAAGCATACCGGGAAGAAACAAGAAAAAACAAAAAAACACAGTCAACAGTTGGGATTGAGGCAGGAAAGAGCAAACGGCAGGGCGATCGCGCAGATCAGCATCTCGCGCGACTACTCATGGCCTCCAAACAGCCTCAGCTCATTGTCCCAGCCGCCACCCGTCGGACCGGAATCCGCCGGCCGCACGGTCCGACCGGACGATGCTGAGATATGGCGCATGGGCGAAAGGAATCTGTTTCCCCTAGCACTGTTGTTTCATGCGGATGGAACTGAAAAGGTCGTCAATAGTGTGGGGCAGGCTGATCGCGGCTGTGGCAAGCCGTCGGGCAGCAGCGATGGTACGGTTCAGCATCCCGCGGGAGCACATCCGGGCGGGATAGTGTGAGACGGGTAGCTAAGAGATCGGACGCTTGCTGACAGCGCGAAGCAGTGCCTATGACTTGGGGCACGGTTCACACTGGCGGGAGGCGGTATTGTGCAGAGCCGCCAAAACAAGACGGAAAGGAAAAGAAAGGAAAAGAGGCGGGCAGCAACCAATCTCTTTGGTCGAAAATCAAGCCCAAGGTGTGACCAGTCATTCGCGGTGGCGGCCAGACAGCCACTCACAAACAGCGATTTTCCTGTGATGGACACGGCTGGTAGGTGCACCGGTACGGCGGGGGGAGGGTCCTTCTGGTGGATGAAATGCTGGCCACATCGGTGCACCTCCACATGCGCATAACAACAGCACAGCACAGGCTGCTGGCTTACGAGGCAGTCAATGAAGGGTGGTGCAACCGCGACCTGGGCTCAGCTGAGGGCCGCATTGTGTCGACGCGCCAAGAGCGGCAGTGGGTTGGACATGGTGAAGGGCGGCGGGCGGGCTGGCAGCCTGTCAATGGCCGACAGCCTTCCCCTTTATTTGGGCATCCATTTCGCTCGTCCTGACCGGTGGTGTGCATGGCGGGCGAATACGACGGGCAGGCTGGAAGAGTTGGCCGGCGGCTGCAGCTCAATGAGTAGCAGACATTGCGGGCTTGGCTCCGGTTGCGACCTACCAGAAGGAGCGCGGCTCTCCCTGGAGGATGGCGGCTCCTTCCTGGCTCCGTGGCTCGCCCAGATCAATGCACGGGAGGCGTGGAAATTGGCGGTGCGACAGTGCTCCGCGAAACAGGGCCGCTGGTTGGGCAATCGTGGTCTGGCCAGCCGGGCGATTAGTGGATGCTCAGGAAGATCGCGATTCATGTCGGGCCGCGCATCTCCCGCAAACGTGTTGAAGCCAGCAGCCAGCCCCGGCCCGTCGCTCCTTTTTCCTGCGTCAGCGGCAGCGTCTAGGAAGTGCTTCCGGCAAACCCATTTCCTGTCGCCATCGTGCCATGCCAGCCATGCCAGGCCCGCCCTCGTAAACGGCCACACTAGCCGCTTCCGACTTACCGGTCAGCCGCTCAACGGCTCTGACGTGCAACCACCGCCGCCGACGACGACGACGACGACGACTGACGACGACGCCGACGCCGCCGCCCAGGGTCGCCCAGGGTCGCCCAGGGTCGCCCTGGCCCGAGCCTGTGCTCTGGCTCCATCTTTCCGTCAAGCGCCCTGCAACGGCCGGCTCGCGCCTGCGGCTGCCGCGCACGGCCTCTCTAGCCCGCCGCCGTCCGCTCGGCTGCCTTCCCCGAACGCCCTAAATTCGAGCCGTTAGGAGTCCTGGCGCCGCCGGCTGCTCTCGCGGAGTCCCGGACCTTCGTATTAGCCACGCCTGCTTTCGGACGCGCGTCGATGCCTCCAAGCCCAGCGCGCAGCCGGGCCTCTGTGAAGACGATGACACGACGCGAGCGCACGCACGCGTTTGGCACTGCTGCGCCACACCCCCGCCGCCGCCATTGCACTCATGACGCCGTGGCATCTTCAAGTCGGGGCGTCTTCGGCTCGCGCACGCGCCCAGGGGCCGTCAATGACGCAGGCCCGAGGCAGACGACGCCCGAGGCAGACGACGCCCGAGGCAGACGACGCCCGAGGGCCAGCGGCGAGCTGTGTATGTAGGTTGTCTGGATCCTGCGACCGCCCGGCCTGGAGCGTGGTACGGCTGCTCGCCACACGACCCTCGACCGCGGCACTCGCCCTGAGGGCAGCCGATCAACGAGCGCCCACGAACGTGCTCGCCGACGGCAGCTTACTCATCGGCACTCGGAACCTGGCCGTTGGAAAAGCATCCTTGCGTCACTTCAGATGGAGGACAGCATGACCACCGCCCGGCGCGAACCGACAACCAGGTCCAAAAGGGTGGTTTCACAGAGCAAGCGCGCTGCTGCTGTCGTGAAGGCCGCCGTGCTCCCGGAGGTAACCGGGGCGCTCGCATTCCAGCCATGGACGGCCGCGAGCAGACCTTCGTCGTCGCCCCGGCTGCTGGATCTGCTGGAATGTCAATATGCAGACGGCCAAACCAGGTATCTGGTAATTTCCCATGCAGACGCGGACCGTCTGGAGGTGCCAGCAGCGCCCGGTCCTGGAGGACAAGCAGTGCAAGCAGTGCCCTCAGGTCGCCTGGAAGAGCTTCGGGGGGAGGTGCGTGGTGCGTGGTGCGTGGTCAGCAGCGGGCAGCTCGACGTCCAGGCCGCGGCGGTGCGCAGGGTCGACGCGCCGGAGAGAAGAATGGAAGCAGCTTGGACGAAAAAACCCGGGCACGAGAGCGGCGGCCCAGCAAGTCGCGGGCGACGGGTGCGCTCGCCATGACGCCGGAGCCCGGCAGGGCGAAAACGCAGCATGCGAGGAGGGGAGCGGCGCGGCGCGGCGGGCCTCTACGCTGCACGTCTCCGTTCTGGGAGGCGGGCGGCGCCGCGGCGGGCACGCAATGGACGGCGAGCGCGCGCAAGGAGAGCGGGCTGCTCTGGATGCCGCTCGTCTGATACGGCAGGGCGAGTTTGATCGACGGGGTCTGCAAGCTGGGCTGACAAAGAAGAGCGGTCGAGGAGCGCGGTGCGGTGGACGGGCAGGCGCAGCGGTTCTTCCCAGCAGATGCAGGTCTCACCTCTTGTCGGTAGGCGAGCGACCCGGGGCCATGGGCGGGCGCGGTGCTGCGGTGCATCTCGCGTCTGCCCGTCGCCAGCGCGCCGCCACCGATCCTGTGCAGCCGCCTCGCGCCGTCGCCATGCCCAATGGGGCGGGCACGGCAGGCGGCGGCCGTCGAGTGCGGTGAGGGCGCGCGGCGCCGGGCAGGCGGCGCGTGCGGGCGGTGATCAGGGGGGACGCGGTGGTCTGGCCCGCGGGCAGGCTGAGGGCGGGCGGCGGGCAGGCTGAGGGCAGGCCGAGGGCGCGCGCGCGCGCGGTGGGGATGGCGCAACGCGCAGGCCGCGAGATGAGCAGAAGCGCTGCGGCCGCGCTGCGGGTTGGGGCGGCGCGGCGGCAGGCGGGCGGGCCGGGGGCGGTGGTTGCGCTGGTGACGGTGCCTGCATAAGCTGGTGCTGTTAGGCGTGAAGGGGGCGCACACTGCTGGGCGAGTGCGATCGTGGCGTAGCAGCAGCGCGGCCCCCGGCGCCCGCTTCTCGCGGAGATCGACACAGCCGCCTCGTTCAGCTGGCTTACCGCCTCGGGCAACCGTGATCTAAGTAAAGAAAACGCAAGGGAGCGCCGGCGTGCCGGGCCCAGGGCCCCGCGATGACGAGTGCGCGCCGCCGGGCAAACGCGGCCGGTGGGTTTGCGCCGGGCAAAAGCAACGGCGCGCGCTGCGCAATATATCTACAACGGCGCATGGTGGAGGATAGAGTTGCGGCGGTGGAGCGCGCAGGGGTGCCTGCAGGCTGGGCCAAAGCCGCTTGACGCTTCGGTCGGACTGACCACCACCATCCCAAACTGCCGCTCCCAGTGCTCCCCCAGCTCCGCCCAGCGCCCCGATGCCCATCCCTTCGCCCCGGAACGCCCGTGACCTGTCCATGCTCGCTGCGCTGACCATCAGCAGCGCCTCAGCGCACGCGCATTGGCTGCGCGCCGCGCCATACCAGCCTCGATGCCTGCCGGGCCCGCGCTGCCCGCTGACCGGCCCCGGCTCGCCCTTCTTCACGCACGCGGTGGTGATGGTGATATATGCCCGCCCGCGCCCGTTGCGTGCCCGCCTGCGGCCGGTCGTCCGTTTCCTCGACGTCACTCGTTTACATATCTCGACGCCTGCCGGATTGTGACTCGGCGCTCAGGCCGGCCAGAGCATTCCCCCATCCATCCATCCGTCCACCGTCCGCCTGCCCTGCCCTGCTGCCAGCCCGCCAGCCCGCCTAGGCTCTAGGCTCCACCTCCAGCCCGCCGCGTGGCGCCCCGGCCGCCCGTCCTGACAGCTGAGGCGCAGAGCCGCACGCGCCGGCCACGACCCGCCGCCTACGCGCGTTCTGCACCCCCTCTCGGCCGCAGGCTGACTCAGTGAAAGCTTACCGCTTACTGTGTAAGTGTTTTGTCCTGCGCAGCTACACACCCCAGGCACGGCAGCGCCGCGACTCACACCCTCCGCATCCGCTCGCTCTCCTTGCATGTTCAGACACCCGTCAAGCTCTCCCCGTAGACCCAGCCAATCCGCCCCGTTCCCGGCTGCCCGGTTTGACCTCTCCTCTATCCAGACCGCATACATCGAAGCTAGTCTCACCCGCTCGCTTTCGGCACCATCCATCACGCCCGCCGACTCTGCGAGCTCTTTGTCCTCCCGGCACGCCTCCCCGGCAGCGCTGCACGTTCGCGAGACTCGCGGCTGGCTTCATCACCACCCGCCCCAGGCCCAGGTTCCTGCCGCGCCGGCAAAGCTATTGTCACGGCCTGCCCGCTCTGCGCTGCCCGAAACAGCTGTCGCAGTGGCTACACTAGGCCGGCATCGTGCCCGTGGGACATTATTCAAAGACCCCTGCAATCTCTCCCCTCTCCCCGTGCTGTCCCCTTCACGCCCGCTCTACCTGACAGCTGCGGGCATATTTCGCGCTTTTCCTGCTCGCAGCAGCGTGGCCGCCGTCGTTTCTCTGCACCCCTCTCCCATGCTGGGAAGCACTCCATGTATTGGGAGACAAATTCATGACCTGCTCGCCCCCCTTGCATGTCTCCACTTCCCAGAATCTCCCTCCAAGCGCTTGATAATCGGAGCCCAACCCCTCTGACTCCGGGGTCCCGACCAGCTTCGTCAAGCGGGCTCGCGTTGATGATACACACACCCAGGTGAGTGCGCTCGTCCCCCCCCGCCGCCGCTCAGCCCCGCCGAGGCCCCAGCCCGCAGCCCGCAGCCCGCAGCCCGCAACCCGCAGCCCGCCTGCCGCCTGCCTGTTGCCTGGACGCACTGGCTGATCCCGTCCGCGCCACAGACCACCGATCCCGCCCGCGAGGAGCCTCGAGACGCCCGTCATCGTCGACGAAGACTGCGATCCCTCGGAGCCGTCGTCGCTGCAGTTCGGCCCGGACGGCGAGCGAGGTGCCTTGGCTGGCACCGCACTAGGTGCCGCGCTTCTGTCCATGTCTGGCTACGAAAAGACGCAGGAACCGTACGCGTATGGTAAGTGCGCCTGGCCCATCTGACTTGTCGCTTGCCAGGGCGCCGCGGTCACATCCTGGCCCGGATCGACCCGGACGTGGACACGTGAGGACTAGTCCATTTGACTGACCACCCTCCATCACAGATTACGCCGCCACACGACCTAATCAAGAGCAGAGCTACCCCGGCTACGCACAGCCATCATTCGCCTCTCAGTACCCCAGCGCGCAGGCGCGCCAGTCGCATGGTCCCTCGAGCTCCGAACAGATGCCTTTCATCTCTACCTCCCAGCTGGAGGCGCGTGATGTGACCTATCAAGCCTCGTACCCTTCATATATCGACCCCAGGTCGCGCCAACTCCCCGAAGTCCTAGACCACTCCCCACGGAAAGCCCTGCATGGAACCAAACTCTTCATACGCATACGCACCACCTACGATCTCGCCGCCGTCCAACCCCACGTCGGATTCTCCGTAATGTTTGGCAACAAGCGGAGCGAAGCCTCCTGGCAGAAGGTTGACAGAAGCGGCCCGCCCTTCTTCCAGTATGCAGTTGCCGCCGAGATCCCCCCGTTCGACACTACCGGCTACATCGACGGCCAGATGCCCCTCTTACTCAACGTCGATGACGAGTACGGCCAGAGCCTCGGCGTAGTCGAGGTCGGCGATTTCACCTACGAAGATGCCAGTAGCTACCATTCATACAGCTCCTCTTCCCCACAAGATGTCTCGCGCAAGAGGAAAATCTCGGCCGAATCGACAGACTACATGCGCTCGCCCACGAAGCGCACTACCGGTCAGCAGTACCTCAGTCAACGGACAAGCAGAGCCCCGAGTGTCTACTCGAACACACCAAGCTCCGATTCACCGTTCCTCCAGACCAGTTCATCGACGTCCTACGCCTACCAAAGCAGCTACGACCGCAGCCAGTCGCAATCGCGATCGTACGGCTCACAGTACCAACAGTCGCAGCCACAGAAGCTTTCATACCAATACTCGCCCGCACTCAGTGTCATCCAGGGACCAGTCAAAAGCTCGGGCTACACTTCGTACGGATCCCCAGGTCAGACGCTCCGCAGCCCGGCCTTGTACTCGACGCAGATGTTGGGCCGGTCGCAGGCCATGTCTTCTCCCTCATCGTTGGCGAACCCGCCGCTCATTCGCACGTCCACGCTGCAGCCTTCAGGTGCGGTGCCAGGGGCGGCTCAAGCGTTCAACCCGTACGCAATGTATCCGAACTCGAAGGCCACGCTAAAGATCGATGGGGAACTGGATGCCATGGCTGAGGGATGGAGCCGGGACGAGTGGGAGGCCAAACGGCGGCTGGTCCAATTTCGCCGGAGCCAGTCGGGCAGCACGATCACGACCAGCTTCGAAGCGATCGCCCCAGAAGATCGAGCGCCGCACAGCATCTGCATCAGCTGCATTTGGTGGGAGGAGAAGCAAGAGTGCTTTGTCACGAGCGTCGACACCATCTACCTGCTCGAATCGCTTGTTGCAGTGCGGTTCACGGTGGAGGAGAAGAACCGGATCCGCAGGAACCTGGAGGGCTTCAGACCGCTGACGGTATCAAAGGCAAAGCCGGAGAGCGAAGAGTTTTTCAAGGTCATCATGGGCTTCCCGAACCCCAAGCCGCGGAACATCGAAAAGGACGTGAAAGTGTTTCCGTGGAAAATCCTCGCGCACGCGCTGAAGAAGATCATCGGGAAATACGTAGGTATAGGCACTGGCAGCCTCATTGACACACGCTGACGGTCGGCAGTCTGCAAGCTACTCGTCGACGGCGGGCGCGCTGCCTACGCCCGTGGTTAGCGGGTACGGCGGCGGCGGGCACTCTGACTCCGGGGCAGAGCTGAGGCACACGGCGTCGCCACGGTCGGCGTCGAGCTCAGCAACCTCATCGGCGTACCCAACGGGCATGACCTCAACGGCACTGTCGCCTAGCGTCAAGACATCAGCTGGCCTCGGGCAATCAGCAGGCCCACCCGACCTGCGCGTGTCAGTACCGCAGCTGGGCACGGGCGGATCGTCGTTGGGGCCATGGGCGACGATGCAGCACGCGCCGGCGCAGTACTCGACAGGCCTCCCGGCGGGGGCAGGGCGGAACTCATCGTGGGACTTTGCGGCATATATCGAACCAGCGGGCGGGTCGACGACGACACTGCCGGGCGGACAGGCGCTGCAGCTGCAGCGGACGGACATGGGGGCCGAGGGCGTGCAAGGCCCAGTGGCGGGGCCTGAGGCGTATCAGCAGTATGGTCAGCGGACCTCGCGGTCGTGAAAGAGAGGGTGTGGTGCGCGTCCGGCTGATCAGCACGACGTTGATCATGCGCCGTGCAGCCCGATGGGGCCGACGGGTGGTCTAGCCGCAAGCGGGCACTAGCACCAAAACCACCGCCTCGCGCCCCGACGACAGACATCACCACCTCCGGCCTGCTCGCTCCCGCCTGCTCGCTCCCGCCTCATCAGCCTTGGCCCTGCCCCGCCACCACCGGTCCCCGCTTCTGCAGCCCCGGCACGCACATGGGCCCCGGCCGCGCTGCGATACGCCGATACGCCGATACGCCGTCCTTCGCGCCTGCGCATCTCCCGGCTTCCGCTTCCTTCATCTAGCTCCCTGGAGCTCCCTTCTTGGCTTGGCTTGTGCTGTGGCTTTGCGCGATTTCGCCCCGACGGGTCCTCCTGGCCCATCCCGCCTCCTGCTCCACTGTTTACACGGCTGTGTGCGGAGGCGCCTCGGACGGCCGGACTTGCATCCGTCCAGCTGCTCACACCTCTCCCCCCGTAATACTTGCATGATCCGTAACAGTTGCGCTTTCAGTCACTTGTCGCTTCAGGCGTGTGACACTACATGACCACAGCGGGGCTTTGGTTCGTTTTCTCGCGGCTGTCCTTGGTTGCGTTGCTCGCCCTACCAGGCACTCGGGCACTTCTTGGCTTCGTTTTTGAAATACTTTCCTTGCGCTCGCAACATACCCATATTTTTGCATGCATACATATACCAGCATTTGTTATCGGGAAAGACCCACGGCGTCGCGTAACTAGATTCAGGACGGTGCACATGGCCGAAGGATGGGCGGCTGGCGGGACTTTTGGGTTCAGGCGAGGCATACAGGACATTACGGCGGCGTCATTGTCATTCCACTTTACTTCATCTTGCTGTCCTCCCGGCCAGCCGTTTCCCGCTTCTCTCCCTGTATGTCCGCATGTGCGGATATTTTTCCCTTTTCTTTTGCGACCTCTGACATCAAGATTATGTTCACAAATCATCTACTATTTCTCGGTCCCTGCGCGTGGTTCTCGACCACATTTCTTGGCCCCGCCGGTAGTGGCCCGGGCCATCGATAGCATATCTAGAATCTGGGGGGGTTTGAATTTGTTTTCTTCTTTCTTTCTGCTAGCGTTGGTCGCAACGGGCGATTGCCGCTCCACACGCCATCTCCTAATCTGGTGTTCCGGCCATAGTGTTCATCTGCGAGCGCGTCCCAGATATTAGAGTGGAATTCCTTTTTTCCGGGTGGAGAAATTCACAGCTCAACGATAACGTGGGAGAGGAGACGGTGGCGCACGAGATAGACTCACATAACGCTGCGACGAGGACATGAGGAAAGAATCAAGATTCAGGGCATGAAATGCATAACAAGCTCCGTCCCAACCCCCCGGCAAGGATGCAGTGGGGGTGGTCCACCAGGGTGCAGCCCCCCCCGCAGAATGCTTTCGGGCGTTGTCATAGGCCAGGCTTGTTCGTATTCACGTTTGAGCCGACTGGGATATTCATACAAAGACACGCATTCCTTTCTTTTTCAGTCTCGCCGTTCGCATAACACCTCGGCCTTGTTCCTTGCCGGTGTTGGGCTGGGAGAGAGCAGATCCCGAAAGCCAGGCACCGCTAGGCTACTAGTGGTGGGCCGGGCGGGCTCAGAGACGCAAGCCCACTGACGTATATCCCCGGTGGCGGAATCGGAACTCACCTTGCTTTTTCCTCGCGTAAACGTATCAGCAACGGCCGGCTCTCAGAGAAGCCAGCAATACCCCATACGCCGCCCCCACCCCCGTCGAAGCGGTATCCTGCGCCGTTTCATGAGGCTTCTTCGCAGCCTCGTCCGACGACCTCAAAGCCGAACCGTTACTGCAATGCCATGTCTGCCCAACGCAGCTTGTCGCCTCGGCTCGGTGTCCGCCGAGCTGGGACTGGCGGTACGACGGCGGGAAATGCTCTTGTCGAATCAAAACAGCTCGCAACCCTCCATACCAACTGTGATGACTCACATTGGGAGGCCTCTGGCCGGCCCGCATCGACACGTCTGCCACACAAACCAAGGGGAGCCGCCGTGTGAACCGGGACTTGCCTGAGATGAGCAGACTGTGTTGCAGAAGGCTTCACCCTTGCGCGTTCCGCGAAAAAAACAGCCCACTATCACTGCGTGGGTGATTGAAGCAAATCCTCAAATGTAGGCACAACACAAACACATTGAGCTGTGGACTCTAGCCACCCACGTAAACAAGATGCAGGGATAAGGGGCAAGGTCTTTTGCAATCCCACTGCGTGCATGCTGTAGCTAAGCACAGCGGTGCCCGGGCCGCTGCCGGCCCGTGTTGCCTCCTTCTTTTCAACACATCCCCTTGGCCGCTCTCAAATTGGCAATCGGACCAACTGCAGCCTGCATACGCATGTAATCACAGCCACGTCTTCCCACCCACGCGACGACGCACCAAGGGGCGAGATCCGCCGGGGGGACGAGGTGAGGTCCTGGAGAAAAGCAAAGGCGCGTGCAGCAACGTCTGCAACACACACTCTCACCGGCGGCATCAGCAACGCACCGGGATCCAGGCTTAAGCGCACCGGCAGACGTCTAGACAGCCTGCCAAGCAGCAGCCGTTGGAGCGTGTGCGCGCTGGAGATTGACAGCCTCGTGCACAAGCCTCACTTCTTCTCCTTTTCTCGCCTCCTCTCTCTCCCAGCCTCATGCTGTGCGCTTTCATCTATTTACGTTCGACCCTGTCCATGTTCCGCCCCCCTCCCCCCCCTCCCCCCTTCTCAACCAACACGAACAACCACTTCGCTTCCCGTATATTGCTGCTCGCAAGTGGCTGCTCACCCACATATCCAGCGACCTGGCTACCGGTCAGGGAAAGCAGGTCCGGCCTGGCCCAGCCTGCCTGGCCTTTGCCCGCCATCCGCGCCGTGCGAGTCCCTCCCTCCCCCTTCTCCAAACGCTCTCTCGCCCAGGCCTTCCAATAAGCGGCAAGGGGAGGAGGGGTGGAGGACGACTTTGACTTTTTGCCGGGCAGATGGACAACGTTTGACGGCCTCCTTGCCAGCTTTTTTTGCGCCGCTCTCCCCGGATGCGTTCGCGCGGCACGCGCGTTTCAAACATCAATTAGACACACCGGTGCTAATAAAAGCACAGCGGTTAGCCAGTGCACGAGCGCCGCGGCTTATACCCTTCATGAGCGTCGTCGTCCACGAGGCGGGCGGGCGGGCGAACATGGGCGGGAGTGCGGCAAGGAAGTGAATCCTGATTGATGGGGGAGAGCCGTGCGTTCGAGATCACCTCCTCGTGTTGTTGGTTGGCCCGGGTGTATCTGATGCTGCGGGGGCGGAGGGAGAGCTGTTTATCTCGCGCATGCGTTGCATGGTTTGGAGCGTTGCGCACCCCCCTCCCCTCCCCTCCCCTCCCCGGGTTGCTTGCTTGGGGAAGAAGAAGGAATACCTGCTACATACATGCTGCGAGGTGTGTGCGGACGGCTTGACCAACTTGATGCTCATCCCCGGTGCCGCTCGGCTCTCGCGCCTTTTGTTCAACGCTCGCGTAGGGCGGGGTGATTGTGCCATGTTCGCCGCACGCCGTTCGAACAAAAGTGAGACAGCGACGGGGACTTCTCCCCGATTTGGGGAATGTCCCACTGTGATAGTGATCTGATCGAGATGGCGCGCAGACAGCTACGGTCAGGTGATTGTGGCGTACGGCAAAACGGTCTAGAGCGGCGGGGTGAGCGCCGTGGTGATGATGTAGATGAGTTGTGACCTGGTGCGTGTACAACCGTGATGAGTGCGGGTGCAATTGACGAATGGCATCACCCTTTACGTCGCCCGGCTCGCGCCGGCACATGGGCTCCCGTGGACGAGGAAAAACAGAACACAATTTCTAGTATGGTACAAAGCCGAGCTCGAGAATCATTAACTCATCAGTAATGCCACCTTGGTATCAAAAACGCTTCCTCCCCCTCAGTCTTCCTTAATAATCAAATCTCTCCGGCAGAACCATGGGGGCCACCAAGCTCCAGATGTAGATAGCATAGCATGCCCAAGCGCTCAGGATCTTCGCCCAACTTGCCCAGTACGTGCGACCAACCGCGACAAACCCATCGTTTTCCGCCGTCGGGTCAAAATTCATCGTCAGGAGCGTTGCAACCCATGCAGTGGCAAGCAGGAAGATGACATGGAAGAGAGCGTAGTTGTACTGCGTCGAGTTGCGCTCGTCGTCACGGGCGTGGTTCCCGTCGTCCGACTCGTCATCCGAGTCATCGTCCAGCGCACTCGCGGGCAGGCTGCCACTCTCCACGGCAGCCCGCAGAGCAGCCTGGCGCATTTCCCGACGGCTCTCCGGCTGCTGGATAACGAGTCCGTGCTCGTAATCGTCCGTGGCAAGTTGAGAATACGGATTGCCTTGAGCGCCAAGCGCCAGACCGTATGTTGCGGCACGGGTAGTCGTGTAGGCGACCGTCACAAAGGTGACAATGGCCCCTATGACGATACTGGCTCGCCTGGTGCCCCGTGCGCGGATAAGCGGATTGCACTGGTGGTCGTCGGGTTCCATGCCGACAGCAGACATGGTCAAGTAGGTGCAGTAAATGGCAACCATGGCCGACTGCGCCAGGCCCGCGCGAGGGTTGACTTCCTGCACGCCCGGATGGACAGAGACGATCGAGGCTAAAATGAGCAGAATCAGGTTGATCTGAAATGGTCAGCGGCGGTCGGCGTACGAGACTGCACGGCCTAAACTTACGGTGATGGCAGCCTGGTTCATGGAGCAGCCGCCGCGGGCGAAGAAAATGTACATGACAATGGTCATGGCAAGCGAACCAACATACATGGACGCGGTGGAGCCGATCAAAAGCCAAGTCCACATCCTGGAGCCGGTGGTCTCGATCTTGTCCTGGCAGTACTCAGCCCAGTTATGGGCCAAGTCAACCAGCAGGACAAGACCGAGCAGCAGGAACATAATGGCGCCGATGAGGGAAAGATAGCTGCCCCAAGAGACAAAAAAGCCCTCGGGAATGAGGAAGCTGATGACGATGAGCCCCAGCCAGGCGATGATCTTGGGGCCCCAGTAGCCGTTTTGGATGGGCGCACGGCCGTCCTTGGATGACCTAACGCCAAGTAAAATGATGGCCAAGATAGCGTGGAAGAAGCCCAAGGCGAAGTTGAAGCGATGCACAGCGACGTATCCGTAGCACTCAGTGCCGCCGCACTTGAAGTCCATGTAGTCCAGGGTCAGGTTCTGCAGCTTCTTGATGGCCCAGTCGGTGAGCATTATCCACGAGATGATGGAGTTGAGCAGCAGGATGAGGGCATAGGCGATGCGGGTGGCCATGCTGCGAGGCCGTCAGCGGGGACGCGGGCGCGAGGGCGCGAGGGGACAAGCAGCGGCTCACCTGTTCTGGCACTTGCCGCAGGCACTGCAGACGGCGGAGCATGTCGCGGCGCCGCAGCATGAGGCGGCAAAGGTCGCGAGCTGGGGAGACGTCAGCGGGCGGGCGTGGGACGCGCAAGGCGACGGGGCGTACGTACGGTGCCCACGCTGGGCAGGGCCAGGAAGGGGATAGAGAGCGCAGCTCCCATGGCGGGCGGATTCGGTGGTGATGGAGACGGCGACGGCGACTGGAGCAGGGCGGTGATGAGAGCGAGAGGTCGTTACGCAACCGTGCAGCGGAGAGCTGGCGAGCCACGCGGGCTGTGGCTTGGCGGCGGCGCAGGGCTGCGGGCGGCTCCAGCTCCCGAGCTCCAGTTATCTCCGCTGTCGCAAATAACGTCGCGATGGCCACTGGCTGGGTACGTGTACGTGTCAATCCGTCTCCCGCTCCTCAGGAGCCCTCTGCCTCCCATTCCTCCGCCATGCCGCCCGGCCACCGCGCCTGAAACCCCCGCAGACCAAGCCTTGCCAGGATCCTCCACCAACACCCGCCACGCTTCCTTATCAACCACCCGCGACCCTGTCCTCCCTATCCGCCCACCACGTCACTCGCTTCAATGCTCCCTTGAGCCAGACCTTCCTCGGCCGCCCAGAGTCATCCGACCCCGGACGACCAAACATGATCCACGATCCCGCCGATGAGCGCTTGCACCGCAAGACGCGCATCCTCTCCACCGTCGCCGCCGTCGTTGTCGCCCTCGCTGCCGGAACCAACGTGAGTTTGCTCGTCCACCACCCGGCGCCTTGCTCGCCTTCTGACTACCCGCCAGTATGCCTACTCGGCATGGGCGCCGCAATTTGCGGACAGACTGCGGCTTACCGCCACCCAAAGCAACTTGATCGTAAGCGCCCCCTCGGCTTCAGTCCCCCCACTCTCCGGACGATTTCTGAGTAAAATAGGGCGCGGCGGGAAACATTGGCATGTATGCCACCGGTATTCCGGTTGGAATGCTGGTTGACAGCAAAGGCCCGCGTCCAGCCGCCTTCCTAGGCGCAGCCCTCTTGTTCTTGGGCTATTTTCCCCTCCAGAAAGGTATGTCGGAGGTTGTATTACATGAGCGATGGCTGACATTGCGGCAGCGTACGACAACGGGCCAGGCTACATGAGTGTGACGACAATGTCATTCCTGTCCTTTTTGACCGGCGTCGGTAGCTCTTCCTCCTCGGGAGCAGGTCTCAAGACTGGTAGGCCATCTCTGGGAGGCGGATCCCTCAATTGATGCTGACAAGGAGTAGCGGCTCTCAGCTGGCCTCATCACCGCGGGACTGCCACTGCTTTCCCGCTGTCCGCCTTTGGGCTCAGCGCCTTCTTTTTCACCGGCATCTCTCGTCTCGCATTCCCAGGAGACACATCCAGCTTCCTTCTCCTCCTCTCCTTCGCCACTTTCGCCATGGTTTTTATTGGTTCCTTTTTCTTGCACATTGTCCCTGGATCAACATCCTATTCTGCTCTCCCGGTCAGCGAGGCTCGCCCAGAGCAACACCATCTCCACCGCACGAAGTCGAGGAGTAGTGTTTCCAGCGATAAAAGCTATTATTCAGATGCAGGTAAGCAGAACCATTCGCTTGTCAGTCCACGAGATTTGCTCGAGGGCAGCTGCCGACCCGACCCCGCACAGAGAACGAGGCGCCCGCTGCGCCGATCAATGAGGCATCCGAATCCTCCTCCCTCATTTCTGAGCCGGGCGACATACCATCGAAACCTACCAGTCATGATCATGGACACGACTCACATCGACCAGATATCTCAGGTGTCCGTCTGATCCGCACTTTGGAGTGCTGGCAACTCTTCACCGTCCTCGGTCTTTTGACAGGCATCGGTTTGATGACAATCAAGTAAGTGGCCTGAAAAACTCGTTGGATGAATCATTAAATACTAATCGGCCTATAGCAACATTGGCCACGATGTAAGCTCTGCCCGCACACTGGCGCTATCCCACAGAATGCTAACCCCATCCTCAAGGCGCAAGCTTTATGGTCTCATTATGACGACAGCGTCTCCAAGGGCTTCATTGGGTCACAACAGCTTGCCCAGGTTTCCATCATCTCCATCGGATCGTTCCTTGGCCGCCTGGCGTCCGGGATAGGCTCCGACGCCCTGGTCAAGCAGCTGAACATGTCACGTTTCTGGTGTCTTGTTGCATCGGCGCTTATCTTCACGGCCGCGCAGTTCGCCGCCATGAAGGTCGAGAACCCCACCCACCTATGGATGGTGTCGGGCCTTACTGGATTGGGCTACGGCGCGCTGTTTGGCGTGTTCCCGTCGATTGTTGCAGACGCCTTTGGTGTCCACGTCATGACACAGAACTGGGGATTCATGACCTTGTCACCTGTGATCAGCGGCAATGTCTTCAATTTATGCTACGGCAGTATCTTTGATGCTCATAGCACACCCACGGATGGAGGCGATCGCGATTGTACCGAGGGTCTATCCTGCTACAGGTCTGCGTACGGCATCACGTTCGTATCCAGCATACTAGGCGTCTGTCTGATCCTGTGGACCATGAGCCACGAACGCGCCGTCAAACGCCAAGAATTGCAGGAACGGAATTCACACAATGCATGAACCTGTTTAGACGCAACCGCTTCTACTGGGTACGCTGACGGTCTCTAGATCGCTATTGGGGAATGTTAGAACCTTACGCGGCAATTTCTTTTCTCTTTTTAGCCCTACATTCGTATCGTTTTCTTTTAGATCTTTGCGATAGATTTACACACATGCTACTGGATTATGGCGGCTCTTACTTTCCTCTTTCGGCTACTCATTTCATCTGCTTTAGAGGGGGTATATTGGAGTAACAGTCTAAGGCGGGGTTAGGTTCTCTCTTTCAGTCATCTTTGCTGCCAGTCTTTCAAGTTTACTTCTTTCCTTGGAGCGGGAATTCTGACTGGAAAGGATGTTTATGTGATACCAGTTGTACTAGAGGAAAAGAAGATTCCCCACCTGAATTGACTTGCTGCTTTTTGAGACGCCCATTCTTCTGCATTTCATGCGTTCCAGGATGGCAACTCTAGCTCCGCATGCGCCCCTTGTGGTCCAAGGTGACATCGAGGAGCAGGGAGGGCATGGGGAGGGGGAAGCATTGTCCATTGTTGCCTCGTTTTCTGCTGGCATCGATGCAACTCCTGCCTGCTGCCTGATGCTGCTGCTGCTGCTCCTGCTGTGCGTGTGTATCCGTTCTACGCTTGTCTCGCAAGGCATGTGGCGTTTTGAGACAAGAGTGAGGTCTCGCATCGGAGCGGCAGAGGGCGTACAACGCACACCCACCGGGCAGAGCGGCATGTGAGGAAAGGGGCTGATGAGGGTGGCCCTGCCGCGTCCGGGCGAAGCGAGACACTGTCGCACTTCTGACAGCCGGCGTGCTGTACGACGCGCGCAGCCAGCTGGCTGCCTGTCAGACGCTGGCGGCGATGGAGGGGGGGTGGGCCGCTCGCGGAGGGAGGGGGATGGGAAGGGCAACGAAGTCTCTTGTACCAGGCCACGCTCGTTGCTGTGTGGTTGGCCATCATGGCATGTTGGGCAAGGGAGAGTGGGTTACGATGCGTGTGGTATAGCCGGACGAAGGTGGAGCGCGGGCGTCCCTTTGTTCGCGAGCTTTGGGCCCTGGTCGCGGTTGGGCTCGCGGTCATGGGCTCGCCGGGTCTAGACTGCTTACTTCCGAATATATGCACGCGCTGGAGTAACATGACACTGTAAAGTTTACAATCCATGTGTCAAGCAGTGCTGCCGTCAGGGGGTCACAGTGGGTGGCGAAAGAGATTGACCTATGGCGATGCTTTATGCGGGCATTGGAGAAAGATGTTCGAACGTAGACGTAGGTCTAATCAATCTTTCTCATGGGTACCTGAAGAAGACATCCGCATGTAGATGCGGGTTTCGAAACTGTACAGGTGCATTCGGATATGGAACTCTATGACCCATGTGGGATAGATGTAGGCAGACCAATTTCTTTCGTCGCCGCTGTGTGCTTCTGTCACTGGGGCGGTGGCACTGGTGGTTCAGAGATGGGTTTTGCAGGGTGTTTTTCTGGTGTGAGAGAATGCGAGACCTTTGCGGGGACTCTTCCGGATCGCAGTCCACGAGCTCAAGCAGAGGACAGCAGCAGTCTTCGAATCTGAACCGACAGTTGAAAATACGTGGTCGGCAAAGACACTTTGGTCGAGACGGCCATGCAGTCGATAACTGACTCCTTAACAATCACGTCGCGGTTTGAAAGAACAGGCCATCCTTCGAGCGTATGTCGGCTGACCAGATCCACACCGGCTCATATAAAGATGCATTACGATGAGACAGACTAGTATCTTGCCGCGCGGCTCCCCTCAGCAGAATCAAATGTAGCCCCGCGACGCCCAAAAGCGCAAAGGACACGGCTCATGGCTATCGTGTTGTCAGGCAATGGAATAGAGCGGCCGTGGAAGGCTTTTGCTAAGTTTGCATGAGAGAGATGGATGGTGTTGCAAGTGCCGGGGTAACGTCATCACCGGCCACGACTTACGCCTAGTAGCGATGCGCCGGGCGGTGTACCTAGCTGGAAGCCGCTGGCTTCCGCCAAACGTCTGCATCCTGACCACCTAACCACCTTCACCACAGCGACGCGTCTCGTCAGCCCCGCGCCAATGGCGGCGCGTATTTTCTCCCGCCTTCCGACCGCCCGTTCGACGGCCAGGTTCGCCTACTACGCGGCATTCGGCATGTCAGTCTTGGTGTTCGCGCGGAGTAACGTCCTCGAGGTCACAGGCGTCCAGGGCCAGTCGATGGCACCGACCTTGTCGCCGCGATACAATGAGACGGGTGAGATGGACGAGGTGTTTTTCAACCGCATGGTTGCGCCACAGCTCCTTCGTCGCGGCGACATTGTCAGCTTCTGGGCCCCGCACAAGCCGGAGCAGCTCAGCGTCAAGCGCATCGTGGCGCTGCCCGGCGACACCGTCATCACGAGGGGGAGATATCCATTCAAAAAGGTCGTAGTGCCGTACAACCATGTGTGGGTTGAGGGCGACAACTGGAGAAAAACGGTCGACAGCAATGACTTTGGGCCGGTGAGTTGGTAGCACACTCTTCAGCGTCTGGCTGGATATTTGCCCTGGGGAAAGAAGCGACATGGAACCGCCGCTGATTCTGCTGCCCTTACTCCAGATCCCGATGGGCTTAATCAATGGCCGTGCCGAGTACATCGTATTGCCTTGGAGCCGGATAAGAAAGGTGTCGGATCCCAATGTCGAGTTCAAAACGTTTTCAAAGGTCATTCCGGCAAAAGTCCCTGCGACACTGCCGCCCGAACTTGCTGACTGATCATCCGGCTCCGGCTCGATCGAGCTCGTCATTCATGGGCCTATACGTGATTAATCTCGAATAAGAGACTAGTGGTAACCACTCAACCCATGTGGAAAACAACGGCTCCCTCTTCTGAAACGATTATAAATTCTCGGAACCTGGCAACCGCAACTCATTGGTCCCCTGACAGGGCTAATCTCATTTCAGAGGCAGAACATCAGTTGATCTATATGCACATTATTTTGCCTATGGATGCAGTCATTGTCGCTTGTCGACGTAGTTCATGTGCTTCCGATCTTCTCGATTTCGGCGCACACAGCCTCGGTGACTTGCTTCGTGTTGCTAGAACCACCGAGGTCTTTCGTCCTTATGCCAGCTTCAATGACGTTCTCAATAGCCTTCATCAGGTTATCGGCTGCAGCTTCCTCGCCCAGCCACCGCACCATTTCGGCGGCGCTCCAGAATGCTCCAACGGGATTGGCAATGCCCTTGCCAGCTATGTCGGGCGCGCTGCCGTGGATAGGCTCGAACATGCTTGGATTTTTCCTGGTAGGGTCGAGGTTGCTCGAAGGGGCAATACCAATGCCTCCGGACAATGCGGCAGCCAAATCGGTCAGGATATCGGCATGCAGATTTGTAGCCACGATCGTATCCAGCGACGTCGGGTTCAGGACCATGCGGACAGTCATGGCATCCACCAGCATCTTGTCCGTCTCTACGTCGGGATACTCCTTCTTGACCTCGTAGAAGACCTTGTCCCACAGGACCATACCGTGGCGTTGAGCGTTGCTCTTGGTGACCATGGTGAGTTTCTTGCGGGGGCGGCTCCGGGCAGTTTCGAAGGCAAAATGCATGATGCGCTCGATGCCGACTTGGGTGAAGATTGAGACCTCGGTGGCGACGGCGTGGCTGGAATGCTCGTGCGAAGTGCCGCCTTGACCCGAGTACTCGCCTTCGCTGTTCTCTCGCACGAAGACCCAGTCGAGATCCTCACGCTTGCAGTTCGCGAGAGGCGAGGTGGTGCCGGGGAGGATGCGGTTGGGCCTCAGGTTGACATACTGGTTCAAGACCTTGCGGATGGGAAGAATCAGATTCCAGAGCGATATGTGGTCAGGCACGTCTAGAGCATGGACATTAGCCCCCGCCAGCCCAGAGGGGGGACCCGGATGAACGCACCAGGACTGCCGACAGCGCCGAAATAGATTGCGTCGTACTTCTTCAGCTGTTCCAGGCCGTCTTCGGGCATGTACCTGGAAAACAGGTGAGCAACGCAGCTTCGCTGGGGATCGGAGGGGCAAGTGGCTCACCAGCCCCGCTTCCGGTAATTTTCGCTGCTCCAATCAAACTCCGTGAAGTCGAATTTAAAGGAGCGGTGGACGTCGGCGAGCTTCTGCAGCACCTGCACGGCGGCCTCGGTGATCTCCGTGCCGATGCCATCACCTGAAGAAGCGTCAGTGTCATGCGCATGGGGCACGGCGGCGCGGGCGAGGCATACCGGGAATCGAGGCAATGCGGAAGAGACGCTCGGTCGACATGGCGTATATTAAGGGATGCAGACAAAACGCGATGAGATTGCGATGCCACAAAGCAGCGAGGAGCTACCTACCTATTTATGAGCAGTGACGTGCGGGGACAGGCTCGTCGACAGCCAACTTTGAGCCGGTAACGGCGGGGATGCGGTTCAACAATGTGCCGCCGCCGCTACATCTATGTGCCGTGTGTCTGCATATCCATTGCGGGCAACCCGCCCGGCTCTCCTGCTGCTGGCCTAGGCTGGGCATCGCGGGAATCGGCCGTCGTCAGCTCGAGAGGGCGCTGAGACGATCGGCACGATGCGCTTGTTTCGCGGCGCGGCGATTGTCGCGCCCCGCATCACGCCGCCCCACCAGACTCTCCATTCACCGCCGGCCGACGTAGCTAAGCTAGGCCCGCGACTGTAGACACATCGCCCCTCCCTGACGGCCTACTTCTCTCCTCACTGCTCCCAACCCGCCATCTCCTGCCTCATACCCACCTCCAATTGCACTCCTGCCCACCATGACTTTCTTCGACACCATCCAGAAGTCCTTTGTCGACGTCCCTGTCGATGCCGCTGCCGACAACGCCATCCACACCTCCGAGTTCCTCGATGCCTCCGAGTCGCTCAGCACTCTCTTCGGTATGCCCCAGCTCTGCCGCCCGCTGCCACAGCCCAATTCCCAAGGCGACTCGCTAACCCGGCTGCCTCCTGACAGATGTCCTGGGCTCCGCTGCCTTCAAGCCCGTCAAGTCTGACATGACCGGCAACATCACCGTGCGCCTCTCACGCCCCATTCCCAGCGGCAACATGCCGGTTTCCGATGCTCATAGCTGACGCCACGGCCGCCCAGAAACTCCGCAACCGCCAGATCGAGAAGCCCGCCGAGAGCGAGACCCTGCAGGCGCTCGTCGTCAACGAGATCCAGGAGAAGAAGCACACTGCCGCTGAGGGTCTGCTGTGGCTGACCCGGTAAGCTCTGCAAACTCCCCCGGCCATTGCCCTTCCTCCTCCCCCCGATTGCTCGGGCCCGCCAGCTCTTCCGTCCACATGCCCAAACCCCAAGACCCTACCCCGCGCTGACCTCTCCTTCTTCTCAGCGGCCTCGACTTCACCGCGCAGGCGCTGCGCGAGAACATCAAGAACCCCAGCCAGGAGCTGTCGGAATCGTTCCGCACGGCGTACGGCAACACGCTCAAGCCGCACCACTCGTTCGTCATCAAGCCCATCTTCAGCGCCGCCATGAGCGCCACGCCCTACCGCAAGGACTTCTACGCCAAGCTGGGCGACGACGAGGCCAAGGTCCAGCAGCAGCTCGAGGCATGGCTGGCCGCCCTCGAGCGCATCGTCACCATCATCAAGACCTTCCAGGAGAAGAAGGAGGCCAAGTGGTAGATTTAACAACGATTGCTCGTTCTTGTGAGCCAGAGCGAGCCAAATAAGCGACATTTTCTTTTTCCCTCTCTCTTTTACTGAGACGGCGGTTCAAGCTACCGAATGAAATAACATATATGTTGTATGAACTGAGAATCATGGTGCCAATTCCACGATGAAAACCCAGGGGGCATGCCGCGTGGCCAGCCAGCGCTAGGTAGTGAACGATATTGTTGCCACTAACCTGACGATCCTTTGCTGAGGTGCCGTGCAGTGACCTCGTCCGAGCGCGAGGTCGAGATGAATTACCCCATATTTATCTGATGCTTTGATCAGCGTTCACGCTGGACATAGCTCAAGAACCGGGGAGATCAGCATTGGTAGGTGGTAGTATTTTGGTCTATGCTGTCTGGAATGAGAAGCAGCGGGGTATCTTGAAAGAATTAAGCTACGAACATATCGGAGGAGGCCGGACACTTCCGGGAGACACAGCGGTGGAACAGCAGCAGCAGCGCGTTCAGGACGACCCCCCCTATCACTCTGCTATCATCATTTTTTCCGGCCGCTGGTCCTCTTGGTAGTGCCGCCACCGCCGCCACCGCTCTTCGCCGCAGTCCTCCTGCCGCTGCTGCGCGCCGCCCTGCCCCCATCCTTGGCCGGCGGCGATTCGCTGCTCTCCTCTTCCTCCTCGCTGCTGCTCTCCTCGTCGTCTTCGTCATCCTCCTCTTCGGATTGAGCCTTGTTGACGTTGTTGTTGCTGCTGCCGCGACCGCCCGAGGCCCTGCCGCTCCTGCTGCGCGCCGCTGCCGCCGCCGCCGCTCTCATGCCTCCTTTCGCGCCGCTACCCGCGGCTCCAGCAGCCTTGGCGGCCCTGCCCCCCACGGGCGACCCGGCGTGCGAGCGAGCGTCGTCCGTGTCTACGGCCTCGGCGGCAGCGTCCTGCTCGACCATGGTCGACGGCGCGGGATCGCCCACCTTGGGCAGCAGCTCCGGACACGCGGGCGGGCTCTCGCTCCGCTTGTTTGCTTTGCTGCTGCTGCTGCGATCGGTGCCGATCATGACGCGGGGCGACGGCTTTCTCCTGCCACGGCCACTCTTCTCCAGGCCATCTCCCTCGGCCGAATCGGCGGTGTCGTGGTGCACGCCAGCGCCGCCGCCTCCTCCTGTTGCGGCTGCGGCCGCAGCTGCAGCTGCAGCTGCCGCTGCCACCCTGCCTCCTGAGCCAACGCTTGGAGTGGCAATCCTGCGGTCCCACATGAGCTGCGCGAACTCGTCGCCCGGCAGCTCAAACCACGGGCCCTCGTCTTCTTCCTCCGCATCGTCCCCATCCTCGTCGTCCCGACCATCGCTGTCCGCGTCGTCGTCGTCTTCGTCCTCCTCGGCAGTAGCAACGGCGTCGGCATCCGCATCCGCCATCTCAACATCCCCGTCGGCGTCGCCACCACCACCACCACGGCCCCCGCGCCTCGTCCCTCTCCCTCTCTCCCTCCTCCGCTTCCGCGGCGCGGCAGAGGCGAAAGTGCGGTCCGCGACGTCGGGCCACGCGGCCAGGGCGTGGGCGTTCTCGCGCTCGTCGAGGGCGTCGAGGTCGTACAGCTCGGCGAGCTTCTTCCAGATGCCGGGGATGCGCGTGTGGTTGGCGGAGCCGTGGTCGTGGCTGCTGCCGGGCCCGTGCAGGTTGTGGCGCAGCTGGTAGCTGAAGCCCTCGCGCGTCATCGACGACGCGATCTGCAGCATGTGCATGTGCTTGTGCAGGCCCGTCGGCTTCCAGCGGATCAGGTTCTTGAAGAGCGACGTCTCTTGGTCGTCGGTCCACGGGTCGTTGAGGATGGCTTCGGCGGAGGGGATGGAGGCGGCGAGGGCGGCGGTCGCGCTGGTGGCGGCCGGGGTGGTGGGTGGGAGGTCTTTGGTGGGGGTTTTGCTGGGGGTGGACGCGTGCGGCGTGGCTGTCGTGGTGGAGGGTTTGGCGCGTTTCTTGGGCGGCATGGTTGTGGGTGTTGTGGATGGGGCGTCGGTTCGGCGGGCAAGACGGAGCAGCGGCGGATTGGTGTAGGCCGGAGTGTGATGGGAGCGGCGGGGGGCGTAATGCGAAGTGGGTTTGTTTGGTGATGGCGGGTTGAAGAGGGATCGGAGGAGACAGCTCTGCAAGCTCGCGCACACACGTCGGACTGAGTTCCCCGAAGCGCCGCTAATCTCGCCGCACCTCCCCCGCTTCCGCAACGGCAGAGTGCGACACCGTCGTCGAAGCTGAGATCGACAGCCGCGTTGATCCTTTTCTGAGCCCTTTTTTTTTCTTCTTCTTTTTTTTTGGCGGATGAGATTACGGTGTTGGGCTTGTGTGAAGAACTCGTTCAACTTGCCTAATACACTTGAGTCTCCAGACGCAGCTATCCTTCGTGGGACGTGAAGGACGAAACCTCACGCAACACACCATGAATAGATGCAAAAGCACAAGACAACCGTTGACAGAAAGGGTTTGAAGCGTTCCGGACCAAATCACGGTAACAAGCAAACAAACCAGGTGCCACGATAGCAAAGTATTGGCATGACGTGGGCGCCGAGGCACGCTCACAAGTGGAGTTGAGTTGTCGCTGTGCATAAAGAAAAAGAACAAGTTTTTCAGGAGATGCACAGTTAGTGTGGCATTTTGAGTCCAGGATGGGGGTGGCTGGCATCATTTCTTTGGCCGGCTCCTGGAACGCATCGTTGGAGGCAACGGCGGGGCTGGGATAGAGTACCGTTCCCAACAATCACAGCTTTAGTGCTTGGGTAGCGGGGGCCGAGAACGGAGCTGTGTACGATGCGGGGCTAAAGATATCTAGCAGCTGCAATCCTTCCTCCCTGCTGCAGTCCCAGTCACCCGTCCTCTCGCAGCAGTTCTACAACAGCACAGCCCGCCATGGAGCCATCCGCCCTCGTGCGCACCACTGCTATCCTGGGATTCTCGTCCTCGATCTACCTCTCAGGCATCTATTTCTCGTCGTCCCAGCTCACGCTACCAATCCTGTACCGCCTCCCCAGTGCGACGAGCACGTCTGTGTTCGACGAGTTCTACCATCGTGGCGCTGTCACTGTGGTCCCACTGGCGCTGGCATCGACGCTGTGCTCTGGGCTGGCGGCGTACCTGCAGCCTGTCGGCCGTGCCACCTTTGCTTGTGCCGGCGCATTGACTATTGCAACACTGGGATGGACAAGGCTTGCGATGATGGGGACGATTGACGCGTTGATCGCGGCTGCAAACGACGAGCGGGTCAGGGAGGAGATGGAGGCAGGCGAGGTTGTCGAGAAGCTCAAGACTTGGAGGTGGATGAACATGGTCAGGGCTGGACTGAGTCTTGCGGGGGGCATGGCCGGGCTCATTGGCGTCTGTAACTATTGCTAGTAATGCCCGGTTTGTGGCACCCCGCATTCTTCTTCGTCATGGATGGCCGGCGAGATCGGGCCCTTTGTGCGACGCTGCAACGCCGCGCCGTCATTCCGCGTTTATGCCACTCGTGACTTCACTACTGCTTCTTCCCTGGTGCGAGCAGCACATCCTGGCCGCGCATCTTGCCGCATCAGGAAAGAAGCTGGAGCCCGCTTGTTCCTTACCACACCCACGCCCCTGCCGCTGCCGCCATGTCACACATCGAAGGCACACGCTCCCTTGTGGAAGGCACGGCTGGGCACGGTTTATGCTCCACCAGCCTGATGTCATCCATGCACCTCTCTCTTCAACGTTGCCCATATTTACCAGCCCCCGCCATATCGCCAACCACGCAGAAAGGCCTTCTTCTCCTCACTTCTGCACCGGAGGCCCTGCCGACTTCGAGCTGACTTGCCTCCTGTTTTCTTCACACATCTGCTCGTGCTTCCTTGCAACCCCAAAGCTCTAGCCATCAACATGAAGCCGGGCCATGCTCTAGGCTTTGGCTTCCTCGCCTTGGCTGCAGCGTTAGTCCTTTGCCTTCCTTTTTTTCTTCTACCGTGCTGACAGTCTTCACAGCATCCCCCTGCTGAAGCGTGATTACGAAATCGGCACAGCTCCCGTCCGGGGCGTCAATATCGGAGGCTGGCTCGTTCTGGAGCCATGGATCACTCCTTCAATCTTCCAGCAACTCCCCCAGTCTGCTGGCGTCGTGGATGAATACACGCTCGGTGAGAAAATTCCCAATGCCAGGGATATTCTAAGAACCCATTGGGACAACTGGGCCACTCTCGCCGACTTTCAGAAGATTGCAGACAATGGCTTCAACGCTGTCAGGATCCCTATCGGTAAGTGATTTGCTCTGCTCGTCACCTAGTCCTCAATGGCCGAACTTGTAACTAACACGCAACAGGCTATTGGGCGTTCAAAAATTTCGACCAAGAGCCCTACGTCCTCGACGCCCAGCAGGACCACCTCGACAGCGCCCTGGATTGGGCGCGTCAGACAGGCCTCAAAGTCTGGATCGACCTTCACGGCGCCCCGCTCTCGCAAAACGGTTTTGACAACTCGGGCAAACGTACCGACACGCCGGCTTGGACGAGTGGTGACTCCATCGCGGCGACTGTCGAGGTCATCAGCATGATAGCGGACAAGTACGCCGCTCCAGCCTACGCCGACGTTGTTGTCGCCATTGAGCTGCTCAATGAGCCACT
Source organism: Diplodia corticola (assembly GCF_001883845.1). Classification (NCBI taxonomy): domain Eukaryota; kingdom Fungi; phylum Ascomycota; class Dothideomycetes; order Botryosphaeriales; family Botryosphaeriaceae; genus Diplodia; species Diplodia corticola. The sequence continues at coordinate 418,579 of NW_017971502.1, forward strand.
CATGTCGAACTTGCCGGGCGGTCGCGGCGCTACGCAAGCTTACTACCAGACGGGATTCGACGCCGTGCGCAGCGCGGCTGGGGAAACCGAAGGCGCCATGGTTGTCATTCAGGACGGCTTCGCCAACCCGCCGACGTGGAACGGCTTCCTGGCGGGGAACGGTGTGTCGGGCGCCATCGTCGATCATCATGAGTACCAGGTCTTCACAGACGCTCTGGTAGCTATGAGCCCGCAGCAGCACGCTGATGCAGTGTGCGGCAGCGCTCAGGCGTGGGGGACGGGCCAGGACAAGTGGGTCGTCGTGGGCGAGTTTACCGGTGCAATGACAGACTGCGCGCCTGCTCTCGTAAGTGTCCTCCAACTGTCCTATTCTCATCGTCATGCAAGCAAGCAAACAACTACATCCCTTGCATCAGTCCCACATAGCACACCCCAGCCACCATCCAAGAACACGTACTGACACCACCCCTTTGCTCAAGAATGGCTACGAAGTTGGCGCCCGCTATGACGGCACTTACAGTAAGCAAAATGCCGACGGCAGCTTCACGAGCTCCACGTTCCACGGCTCGTGCGCCACGATCAACTGGATCGACCAATGGTCGGAGCAGAACAAGACCGACACCCGCAACTACATCAACGCCCAGCTCGACGTTTTCGAGCAGAAAACCCAGGGCTGGTTTTGGTGGAACTTCAAGACCGAAGCCGCCGCCGAATGGGACCTCTTCAGACTCATCGACGCTGGTGTCTTCCCAAAGCTCGACGGTAGGGCACGCACGGTGACATGTTCGTGAAAATCAACGGGTTTGGCAATGTCTCGAAAAAGAAGAAAAGCAATTGAGAAGTTTGGGGTATGAGGACGAGAAAATCATGTTTAACACGTTTTTTTTTTTTTTTTTTGGTTTTGTTTTGAAAAAAGGATTGCACATTGGATGCAGCGTTTGGGGTTGACGAAGCAGCTGACACGAACTTACCAGCATCATCGTCAGCATTATAATGAGATACGAAAAATAGCACATAGCAATTGCATGCTTTGACATTCGGAAAATTCGTACATTGTCTCTGTCTATCGCATCCTCAAATTTCTTCTCGTCGGAATGCTAGCCTTCAACTTTGCCAAACTCCAAGAGAACTTTTCGTCATGGTACCATGCCTCCCATTTTTATCTCCCTTTCTCTTATCTTTCCTCGCATATCCTACTACTGTACACAACCCCCGTTTCTGTAGGGTCGCTCTCCCACCCAGAGGTGAAGAAGTTATGGAAGAAGAATGAAAAAAGCTTTTGCCCCAGCGTCCATCCGCTCTGCTGGGTCGGGTCATGCTCAGTCGGCAATATGCCAAAGTAGAGGCAGAAGAAAGAGGAAAAGAAGACCTTCGAATCTTTTCCCATCAATCCATCCCATTCCATGCCATGTCGCTTGCCAAGAAGGTCGAAAAGCAAGAAGTCGGTCAATAAAAAAAGGGGGTCGAAAGATCAACATCAATCAATCCGCTGGATGGGGGGAAAAAAGCCATCAAACTCGAAAGGACTCATCTCCTCAACCGGGGAAGGAAAAAAAAACAATAGAGTCGGGAACCCCTCCATGCATGTGGATCGCAAGCCGATCTCGCTACTCTGCTTAGTAAAAGAGTAGAAATAGAAGCACTCGTTTTTCTCCCATCACCAAGCATTCGTGTTCCCCGTCAAGATTAGGCACCAGAAAAAGAAAAAGGAAAAAGCAAAAGGGCCCGTCACCCAAAGGCCGCAAGAGGATCAAACCAGAAGTGGGGGAATGACAAATTCATCAAAGAAACAAAAATCGAGAGAGCCGCCCGTGTGCTCAGAATTGCCTCCCATGAAGAAAGAGGAAGCGGGGAGATGGGGGGTGGAGAGGAAATGGGGCAGGCGAGGAAAAATGCACCAAAGGGAGTAAAGATAGTGCCGACGACAAGGCTTCCGGAAAGACCGTTTGCAGGAGCAGATGTGCGTGGCAGAACACCTTCTACGCCTTATCCTGCTTCTCCTGGCTCGGCGGCCACACCTTCTGGACCTCTTCAATGTCGCGAATAGTCTCGTTGAAGACCGCCGACACACTATTGATGACGCGGACGCGGTTCCACTCGCCGCGCTGGTTCCATACGGCTGCCATCATCGCTGCGTTGACCTGCTCGAGCTGCTCGACGCTCAGGCCGGAGCTGCGGTGCACGAGCTCGTCGTGGAATCGCTCAAGGTGCGCGTCGTCGAGGATGAGTCGGGGTTCGGACTGTTGCTGGTCCTGTGGCTGCGACTGTTGGTGCTCGTTTGATGATGATGAGTTGAGGAGAGAGCCGATCTTGGCCTCTTGACGCGCGGGCGGCATGATAGCACCGCCATGCGAGTGTGATTGCGACGACTGTGACTGCTGCGAGTTCGTGGGCTGACTGCTAGCGAACGGCTCCTGTGTGTCGGGAATCTGAGAGCCGCCAGACTGCGCAGGACCCGACGCGAAGTCTGGATGCTGACCGGGAGCGACGCCGTTGACGGTGCTCTGGGTGTTTGCGAGATGCGCTGACGACAGATCCGAAGTCTTCTGGCCTGAGGTTGTAGTCGATGCACTGTTATGGTAGTCGCCTGGTTGCGTATTGGGGGCCATCTGTATGTGACTTGATCGCTGAGACCGATTGGCCGTCTGCGTGTTGGGCGCAATCTGTTGAGCGTCGTCACCGACTTTCTGTCGTTTGTCACGATGTTGCGAGTCTTGCTCTTGGCTCTCTTCCAAATGAGAGCCATCTTCGCCGTGACCGCCTGAGCCATTGCTTTGGCGTTTGTTGCTGTCCGCCAGGTCTGACGCTGAAAGTCCGTTGGAGAGCGAGCTAGGCCCACGCGGATAAGATGCTGCGATCGGAGGCAGTGGATGTATGACATCGACAGGCTCTCCAAGATTGATGGGGCCTGTGCGATCCAACGCAGGCTTGTGAGACTCGTTCTCGGCCGGAGGAACATTGGCCCAAATTCGTTGGACAGGGCGACCCTCCGCTGCCGCTTTATTTCTTTCCTCCTCCTCCAGCGCACTGAAGCGCTCCTGCTCCCGCTTGTACACTTCTTCGCATGCACGGATGAGGTCTGGGTAGCTTTCCTCCAGTTGCATGAGGTCGACTTCGACATTGGTCAATATTTCGTCTGCTTTGACGAAGTTGTCCAGCTTTCCAAAGGTTCGCATATCCTTGGCAACTTGCCTGACGTCGTTCAAAAAGTCGATCGGTCTTTTGTAATAGCCGTTGGCCATACGCAGCTCGATTGTGTCGAAGCCCAGGTTGTAGTAGAAGTTCCCCGTCGATGTCTCTACCAGGCCTCTGACACCCTTGGAATCGTAGCCGATTTCATACGGCCTGTACTCATCCGGGCGTTGGTCCACGGGAAGGTCGCTGGTCAGAATCCGTGGATCGTGCTCCCTCCAGAGGTACTCATAATCCTTGTCAGGAATGAGACCGTCCTTAAAGCGCCTGTACTTGTTCTTCAGTTGCTCGAGGATCGGCAAAATCCTCGTTTTCAGAACTTGTACGGTATAGCGATCTTTCTTTTTGATGGCCTTGAGGTAGGCCTTTTCGGGTGTCTTTGGTGACTGGTCATCCTGGGGAACCTCTTTGAGCTCCTCGAACTTGCGCTTCTTGCGGTGGACGGCAGGGAATCCCTTTGGCGGCATCCGGATGTAATCGACCATGGTCTGGAAGTACTCCTTACGAGCGCCCTCACTGGGGCGCTTCAGCTCGTACTGGTTCTTCATGGAGTAACCGAATATAGACTTGAGCATTTCTGGGTTGGGCTGGTGCTCCTCGCCCTCGCCACGCTGTTCCAAAGTCCCCAGGACAAGCACCGGCTCGTTGGCCGGCATGGTGCGAAGAAGGCTTGTGAAGATGCTGACGACATTCTCGCCGACAGTATCGTACCACACGTCAACCTGAGGGATGTAGATGACCGAAGGCTTATGAGTTCGCACTTCTTTGAAAAGTTGCACCAAGGTCGCCTCAGCCGTTTTGTCCCTGTCTCCAAGCAGGTTTGGAAGATCAAAAGATTGGACATGCATGTTTTCGAACTTGTGCAGCAACGCTGATCCGATTTCCTGCTGGCCCATTCCCTCAAAGCCGCGGATCAGGAGCCTTGGCCGGAAGACCCTGACTTGTTCAAAGTCGCGTTTGATGTTTTCGCGCTCGAAGCCAAAGTCATCACGGTCGTCATATTGTGCCTCTTCAAGGGCAGTCAGCTTCTTCTTCGGCGGGATAATCTCGTCGATCATCTGGCTTATTGCCTCGAGCTGGGGTCTGAGAAGAGGTGCAGTCCCCTTCTTCAACGGTGCCGCGCCGAACGAAGTCGAGCGCTGTGACGAGGGCACGATTTTGCTGAGGGATATCATGAAGTCTTTGGCCGAGATCTTGATGTTGTCCACGTCGATCTGCAGCTTCTTGTTCGACTTGTAGACTTGGGGGAACGTGCCCTGAATGGCATTGACGGCAGCTTCGGTGCAGAGCGCGCGAAGATCAGCACCGCCGTAACCCTTGGTCATCTCGGCCAATTGGTTCTTGAACTCATTCGCTAGAGGCGGGTTCCAGTTCTTGGTGTGGATGCCTATGATGGAGCGACGGGCTTCGCGATTGGGGAGCGGGAAGTAGAATTCGCGGTCGAATCTACCGGGTCGACGCAGAGCCGGATCGACGTTGTCGGGACGGTTGGTAGCACCGATGATGACCACCTGCCCACGATCGTCCATGCCATCCATCAGGGCTAGGAGGGTTGCTACAATAGAAGCGAGCGATTGCTCCGACTTGCTGGACCGCACGGGCGCAAGACCGTCGATCTCGTCGAAGAAAATGATGCTCGGCTGATTCCTACGAGCGTCCTCGAACAGCATGCGGAGCTGGCGCTCAGCTTCTCCAACCCATTTGCTGAGTGCGTCGGCGCCTTTGCGCATGTAGAACGTGACCTTCTTGCCGTTGGCGCTGAGGGCGTTGGACAGGGCGCGCGCGAGGAGAGTCTTCCCGGTTCCAGGAGGCCCATGGAATAGCACGCCACGCGGCGGAGTGATCTTGAACTTTTGGAAGATCTCAGGGTATAGGAGGGGCAACGTCACCATCTCCTTGAGTTGGTTAATGTGGTCGTCTAGACCCCCAACGCTGTCGAAGTTGACCTCTCCGTCGACGCTAATGGGATTTACATCCGCATTGCTTGTTCCTCCGATTTTACCAAGATTGGCGGGTCCGCCACGGGAGCCTCTGTTAGGAGTTTGGCCTAGCTGTGATAAGATGCCGCCTGTGACCGATTTGGGAGCGTTCTCACCGTCATGGGGTCCCCGTTGGCCGCTCTGGTTCACATCATCATCGCTGCTATCTGAGTCCATGTCTTCATACTGGCCAAGCTCATCCCGGTATCTGGGTGGCCCTATTACGACCGTCAGTTGAAACACTTGGAGAGGCAGGCCGCTGTGCTGCAATGCATACCTATGAGAGGTTTCAATCCTCCGAGTCCACCGAATGGCCCAGCAGTAGACATGAGCGGGCGCCATCCTGGCATCTTTACCTTCTTCTTACCTTGCGATGGAGTTGGCGCACCATCGCCCGCTTCACCTTCCTCGTCCTCCCTGTACACGTCTGCTAATGACTTCATCGTGTAGTTCATGTTGGGATTCTTGCGACGGAGTTCGCGCTGTGTTTGTGCTTCGGCCTCCTCATCGACACGTTGTTGGCGTCTGGGGCGATTGCGCCTCTCGTCAGCATGCAATTCCGCAGCCTCATCTGCTATCTCGATCGGATCCAACTCGTCCTCGGACCCAGAGTTGTTCCTAGACTTTATCCTCTGGGACTTTCTGCGGCCCGTGCTCTCATCCCCGGAGCTCTTCTGGCGCTTGGAAGGTCGTTCGGAGTCTGCATCGTCATCTTCGGATTCGGCATGCCTGTCGTCGCCGGGATCGAAGTCATCGCTGCTGTCGTCCGCATTTCGTTTCTGCGATGCGCGCGCGGTGCTTGTCTGCTTATCGAAGTTAATCCCTAAACTTCGGAGTTCTGAATAAGATATTTTTGGAAGTTTGGGCGCAGCGTTCTTGGCTGTCTTTACTGTCTTGACTGGTGCTGGAGATGCTTTACGCTTTCTGAGATTGCGTGTCGCTGCTTCTGTCGCTTTTGCGGGTCGTTTCTCTGCTGGTGTCGGAGTTGATGGAGAATGAGAATGAGAACCTACATGTTGTCTGTTACGGGTCCTTGTCACCGGACCTTCGTCGTCGTCATCATCTTCGCTCTGTTGCTCGTGATCCGACTCTTGAATCACGGCCTCGCCTAACTGGATTTCTTCATTGCCCTGGCCTTCATAGCGAATCTCTGACGTGACGGACGCAGCGTGGCTGACTTGCACCTCTTCTTGACCATCTTCCTTGGGCTGCAGGGGGTCGGGGCTTTGGGCCGAATGTCCAGATGCTTCTTGCGAAGCCTCCATGATGGTACTGGGTCGCTTCATCGGAGCTTTGCGGCCTTGCGCGGACCTTGTGCCGGTTCGTCGCTGAGGTGAGTGGCTGCCTCCCGCAGATCCGACAGACTTGGCTCTGCCTGCAAATCCCGAAATCTGTAATGGTTCCTCCCGATCTTCAGACAGACGCGCGCTCCTCCGGGTCCTCACGTGCGATTCGGGCTGCGCCGACTTGCTTGCCGCACGGGTGGATCTTGCACGCGTGCTGCGCGTGTTCTGCGGCGGTAGATTTACCGGCAGCCTCACCGTAAGCGTCTTCTTCTGCTTGCGCTTGTCGCCCGAATTCCTCTCGGTTGACTCCACAACGAGCTCGTCGTATTCGATGTCATCATCTGCACTCTCTTCGTACTTTATGTTCTTCTTCGCGGCGTGGCGGGCGGGGCGGCCGCTGGCGTTCACCTCTGGCTCTCCCTCCGACTCGATGGCGCTGGGTGATCCATAGGACTCCTCACTCACTTCATCCTCGTCGTCATCAACAATGTCATCATCCGAGCTCCCGTAAGCGTGTTTACGCTTTTGGTTCTTCCTACGAGCGGGCACAGACTTCTTCTTCTTCGATGAGCGACGCGCGGGTGGGGAGGATGGTTTCTCCTCGAAGTCAGAGTCGTTCGGGTCCGACGCGTTAGGGTCGAAGTACTCCAGCTTCGACCTTGGTCCTCCCTTCATGATGAAGACAGGGTGGGAGCATGCGCTACAAGATCAAGACTGCGTGGGACGAAAAGCGGCTGTCAAGAGATGAACATCAGCTTAGCAGCCAAGGCGAGGGTGGGTGCAGGGTTAAGAGCAGGCGACAGCAGGCTTACAAGCAGGCAATGAGCTGAGCGTAGTCTGGTTGTGGTTTGGAAAGGGTGCGGCACGTCGCTGTTGGGGACGAGGGCGATTGCGACCGGTGGGTGCGCAGCTGAGGCGTCGGCGGATGCTGCACGGGGACAGGATGCGACGATGCGACAAGCAAACGGGGCGGTGGAGAAGGGGCACGCGCAGTGACGCGGCGACAGGGACGCAGGCGTTGTTGGAGGCGATGCAGTGCAGCGCCGGGCGAAAGTGAAAGGGTGGGAGAGGAGAGCTGGGGTGTTTTGGGTTCGTGTTCAAGGCGGCCGTCGCGGTGCACGGCGGTGCCAAGACCCGCTTACGCCGACGCGCGCGGGCCAATCAGCGCCGCCAAAACATCAACCACCTCTCTCGTGCGCGAACGAGCGCCCTTATGCCATCGCGACGCACCCCTCTGCGGCCGCTGCAAAACTGCTGGGAGCGCGTGGTAACTGCATTCAATGACGTTTCCGCACCTCCGCGACTCGATTCCGGGTGTTTTCAGTGTCTGCAGACGCCCCCCGAGCCCGCGCCCCAAGTCTCTCAAACCACCTCCCCGTCTTTCTCAGGCACCCTAGCTGCCGTCGATCGGCTGCAGGAACCGTTGAGGCTCAAAACCTTAACGCCGTTAAGCTCCTGCCAGTTGGTGCGTCCTTCTTTGTGGGGAAGCACGTGCACCTGCCGTGGCCGACCCGCCGCATCGCTCTCGCGTGTCCCTGCGCTCCGTTCCAAAAGCGAACAGCCATCTTCTCCCACACACGCACAGCGCCCTTGATGCTGCCAGAACACAGCGCTCCCATGATTCTGTTCCCGGGCACCGTGATTGCAGCACGCAGTACTCCACTCTGTTGGCTACATGTTGTGATCCCAGACACTGCTTGCGACGCATGCCCGCGGCCGGTGATGCGCATCTTCAGAAGCATTTGCAGTGTGGTGTTGGCATGACCTGTGATGGTGTGGTGATGGAGAGGCTCTGTGCTGGTTGTTTCGAGCGGCGGAGACCTGAGCGCGGTGGCTCTCTTCCTCCTCGTACGGGGCTCCAAATTTGGCCATTTTGCCGAGGTTTGTCCGCACACGTGGACCGTCCACTCCCCGTGCACTGCTGCTTTGATCGGGTTCCAGTTCCAGTTCCAGCCATCGCGAGGATGGCTGTCAACTACGCCAGAAAAAAAAAATTGCCATGCATCTGCAGAATATCTCAAGGTACAAGGACTGCTTACTGCATTGGGCTGCTGAGGCATTCAGACCAGCAAACAGGCTTCAGCCATTGGGTAAACACACCAGCTGGCATTCTCTTCACACGCAACATGGTCTGTTCTATACAGATACTACAAGCATGTCGAATCTCTATAGAGGTCGATGTTTGTATCAGTTGCGAGTTGGGTAAATAGTCAGGCACTGTCTTTGCACTCCCATATGTTCATCTATCTTACAGTTGTAGCAGAATGGGAAGTTAAAAGGGTTTGATTACTTGATCGATTACTACAATCGTCAGTCAAAAAAAAAAAAGCTGAGGCGCGAGGAGCTCCTGGTACTTACCATATCCACCCTTGGGAAGTTCCCCCGAGCAATCGACCTTGCCGATGACCTTATTCCCCATCCTGACCTTCACAATGCCTTCTCTCATCGTTGACATCTTGGTGTAGATCATGAGGTTATAAAAAAATCGGCTGACCCATCTGCCCAGAGCAAGAAACGGTTTCAGAAGCTTCGGATCATCCGGTCGAGGCTTGCGTGAATCCTCGACAACTTGCCTTGCCACAGCGTACTCTACGGTGGTGGCAGCGATGCTGCTGTCGGCCCTAACCTCGGCCGGTGCGGCATACTGGACCTTGTTGCTCATCCCGGGAAGGCGCATGATCTCGAAGCGCAGGACTAGGCTCTTCTGAGCACCTCGTTTGGGTATAACAGATATCGACTTCACTATTCCCATGGGCGCTGCCGCCAGCCAAGTGCCTATAAATGCCCAGAAGACGGCAATGAAGCCAAAAGACAGCGGGACCCAGCTAGCAAGCCCATCCCTCTCTGTCTTGTCTTTCAAGTCGTTGTAGAAAAACTGGTACGAGGAAGCAGCAGCACCAAAGCAGGCGAATGCGGCGGCATAGCACGCAATTCGGAACCCACGCTGTTTTGGCGCCGAGTAAAGCAACGTCTCGGACGTGATTTCAACCCATTTCCGTCCTTTCCCGAGGAAGTCGGCTTTGGACTGATATTCTAGCTGAACGGCAGGTGCCCTAGCAGCCTTTGGCGCGGGGGTTGCGACGCGGGATGCGGCCTTCTTCGAAGCCGCGCGAAGCGGGCTCGCCGTGAAGAAGCGGAGGGTCGCGAACGGACTTGGCTGACGATACTGGAAGGCGACCGAGCGCGGGAGCTGGAAGAAGGCGGGTCTGGCGAAGGGGACAGCCCCTCTGAAGCAGGTGGCCATGGCGGCTGCGCGGAAACGGTCAATGCAACGTTGGTCAGGCGGGAAATGGAGGCCATACCGGGCGCGAACGGGCTGGGCGCGCAGGCAGGTAGCAGAGGCGCGTCGGCGGACAAAAGGTGCAGCTCAACGGAGATCAGCTCCCCGCCGCGCTCCGACGCGGAACGGGCATCGGGCGTGGTGCGCCGCCGGGATTTTCCCAAGCACCGCCGTCCCAACACTCCGACGGCTCAGCACCGCTCTCTCGCGCTCATCGCCAGCTCTACCCTCCGCACCCACGCCCTCACGCCCAGTTCCTGTGAGGCATTGTTGCCTCCAAGGTCGCCATGGCCTCGCTGAGCGCTGCCTGCAGGCTGTCTGCCCGTGTCGCCGCCCGCCAGCTGCCCCAGAATGTCGCCCGCAGAGGTCCGCTTCCGCCATCCCACTGCTGCTGACCGCCGCTGACTTCGCTGTCAGGCTTCCGCCCTGCGCCCGCGAGCGCTGCTGCGCACAGCTTCCAGATGCCCGCCCTCTCTCCCACCATGACTGAAGGCAACATCGCGAGCTGGAAGATCAAAGAAGGTACGAGTCGGATAATGCGGCGCCCGTCGGAAAATGGCTCGGCCGTAGACATATAGAACACACAACATGTCTGACCTGAACTAGGAGAGGCTTTCTCCGCTGGCGACGTCCTTCTCGAGATCGAGACGGACAAGGCGCAGATGGACGTCGAGGCACAGGACGACGGTATCTTGGCCAAGATTACGGTAAGGCAGTCTTGCCATTTCACAGCTGCACCTGGCTGACAATGGCATAGTTGGGCGATGGTAGCAAGGCTGTGAAGGTTGGCCAGCGCATCGGTGTTCTTGCGGACCCTGGCGACGACCTCAGCAGTTTGGATATCCCCGCTGAGGACAAGGCCGAGCAGAAGCCCCCGGCGCCAAAGGAACCCCAGCCATCGGAGGCCAGGCAGACCAGCACTCCGGCTCCTGAGGGCGGCAAGTCGGCTGCTGCGCCTCCCGGGAAGGCCGTCAAGCAGACCTACCCTCTCTATCCCTCGGTTCTTTACGCTCTTCGCGCAAACGGCCTGGCTAAGGAGGATGCGGACAAGATTCCTGCGACTGGCCCGAACGGCCGCCTGCTGAAGGGTGACGTTCTTGCTTACGCTGGGAAACTGTCCGAGGGCGCATACGCCTCCAATCTTTCCAAGATCCTCGCAGAGAAGGCTCATCTGGACCTCAGCAACATCAAGGCTGTGCAACCGAAGCCTCCTGCCGCAGCTCCTGCAGCTCCCGCTGCCACCAAGGAGCCAGTCCCTGAACCGCTCACTCAGGTCACCCTGCCCATCAACTTCAAGGCGGTTCTCGAGTGCCAGAAACGCCTTCAAGACACCTTGGGAGTCTACCTTCCTCTGACCGATTTTGTTGCCCGTGCTACTGAGCTCGCCAACGAAGCTCTCCCTCGCTCCAAGAACGCCCAGCCTTCGGCTGACGAGCTGTTCAATGCCATTGTCGGCACAGACAAGATCCCAACAACTTCCAGGGGACACTTTATCCCTGAGGTCTCTGCTCTGCCTACTCTCGCCTCGAAGTCCGCCAAGGCCTCCAAGCCAGCAGATATTTTTGATATCCTGGCAGGTAAGCCCGTCAAGACCAGAAGCGCAAAGACCGCTGTGCCCTCTGCCTCTGCTATCGCCAGCCCTATCAACGTATTTAGCGTGAGCGTGCCCAAGGGTGAGGAGAAGAGAGCAACAGTCTTCTTGGAGAGGGTGAAGGTTGTTCTGGAGACACAGCCCGGCGAGCTGGTTCTGTAAATTTTTTTTTTCTTTCTCAAAAATCGCTTTCCTATAGACTGAACGGTTGCTGTAATTTAGCGGCGCGTTTGAAGGCATATTGAATACCCTCTGAATGCCAATCGCGTGGGAGAGTCCCCAAGAGAATAATGTTGCCTTTCTAGGCCCCAGCGACTCGTGAATTACTATCGAATGACATGATCGATTCTCAACCATACCGGGTCGCTTTGAACTTGAGTAGTAGCGTCGGCATACCGCAACCCTACGGATGAATCTGGGGAAATTGATGGTCCGTCATCCTTTGATTAAACTCCCATTTCTTATCATTTCACCGACCCTTTGAATTCTGTTCTGTTCGAGGCGCCTTTTCTACGACACCAGCATGGCGCAAAACGTGCCGCTGGAGAGAACCTTCCCCGCCGCCCGACACCACACGAGCCCCTGAAACAGATCTCCAGCGGGTCCTTATTCACAAGTGCACGGAGGAGTTCCAGCGAAGACGGTTCGGTCCACACCCGCTCGTCGAGGTGAGGGCAATCGCGAGATCGATAATCCAGATCCTGCGAATCTCAGGAACCACGCTCGTCGAGCAGAGACCGGATCTCTTCACACTCGAAGACTTCCTCAAGATTCACGCCATCTTCCGAAGTGACACGGCCGCCTGGGCCTACCTCGATAAACACTTCGCAGGCTCACGCCTGCTTAACCATTACACACGTGTGGAGGGCGTCGCCTTTTTAGCAGAAGGGAAGCTCCCACAGGCGCCATCGACCGAGTTCCTGTCGAAATTGACTCAAACCCTCGCCGCGCTCGAAATCGCCCACCGCGTTCGACTGGAGATCCAGTCGAAAAAGGCAAGCATGGCCTCCCCCTCCTACCAATTCCCGTCGCGTGGGATCGCGCAATTTAACGAATGGGTATTCGGAATACCGCCCGCGGACAATTTCGAGCAATTGTAGCTCCGCAGCTGCAAGCTAGAGCGGACACGGAGCTCTCGAGGACCCAGTAGGTGACGAGGGAAGTTGGACTACAGCGATTCTTCCTGTGGGCAGTCAAAGCAAGTATGCCGACGTGGATGTGGGTGAAGACGACCTTTCTTCATCAGTAGCTGGAGTAGATATCCGGATGTAGATGCGAGTATCGAGACTGTGCAAATGCATCCGGATCTGGGATTCCACTCCCCATGAGATAGATACAGGTGGGTCACTCTCTTCCGTCACCCACTGTGAGGAGCGAAAGCAAGGGGTAAATGAGCATACTTCGATTCCCAAGACCAGTACCTGGTAGATTCTGCCAAAAAGCGCGCGGCCTTCCTCTGCCGCGCCTGAGAGGAGAGAACAATACAAAGCTTTCTCCCCCTTCTCCTTCCACCGATTCGTGTATGATCATCGGGGAACTGGAAAAAAAAATAGACTAACCGAAACTGGCTTGTCTTTTCCCACCAAGATAATCACCGTTAAAAACCTGGAGACCCCGAGCTACACCCTTATTCCGTCCCCGAGCAAATGTCTATCAGCAACGTTCCGGAATCCGCCAAAAATTTCCACTGCGGTTGCGTCCGTGGCGTATCGGCCACTGACCCTTGCTCCAAGGGTCTCCTCAAGGTCTGGTCCAGATTCGTGGCCGTCTGGACTCTGACGTAATACTCGTGCATGCTGGAAGTCCCGTTGCTGTTCACAACACGCGTGGGAGAAAATTGAGCGGCGACCATGTTCCCATCCTCGACCGTTCAAGCCTGCCCTTCAACTAAACCCTCAAGAATATAGCTGCCCCGAGCCCGTAGGTATTTTCCAGAGTATCTTCGACCCGTCGGAAGACGGCAGACAAAACTTCTCCCACCAACAGAAGTCCAGGATCCGGCCACCACCCTCGATGTCGACAGCCCATCGTCGACAAACGGATCCTTTTCTCCATGCTGCACCTACGCATTTGGCCTGATTACTTCGCCTTCAAACATACTCTCACCATCTCCGTAGAAGAAGGTCTGCCGTCCATGTACTATTCGCCTATCAACAACAAATTTCTTGCACTTTAGTCTTGCACAGAGCAGACAATAAAGTGACCTGGACGGTCTCGACGAATCCAGGATGAGGGGGAACACGCTGGTATAGTTCGAGCACCGCGCGTCGGTCGTTCCCAAGGGCCTCGGAGAGGCAGGCATAGCGGATTGTAGCGATTTACGCGTAGGGGCTGGCGGATGAGAATCCGGCCTGGTTGCTGGAGGAAATCGAGTCGGCTTCGCTTTGATCGACGTAGACAAGATGAGCTACTGAGCATACTGCAACTTCGCCATTGCCGATGGAGTATTCTGGACGTCCGTGTGTGTCGGTACTTGTCGTTTAAAATGACTGCCTGGTCAAAGAAGAAGCGCATAGCGAGCTCGGATGTGGTGAAAGGTGCGAAAGTCGCCGTCGAGAAGGCGGAGAAAGATAGTGGAATCGAGCCGCTGGTAATACAGTACGTGCCGAGCGTAACTGCTGCAGGTTCCCTAGAGTCGTAGCAGAATGGATACTCGCATTCCTGAATTGGCCAAGGGGAGGTATATCCAAGCAAAAAAGTTCGCGAAAACATCGCGTGACGTGACATCGACGAATTTCGACAAAAAAAAAAGGAAGACGTCCTCAACCGACCGATTATGGAATTCTCCTTTGTGCCATGGATAGGAGGGTCCTTGAGGCGACTTGCCACATGTCTGTAGTCATTTCGCCTCCACCACTGTACTTTCTGGCGGGCTTCCTTCTCCCTCGCTAGCGAAGCATTTCGGGCCATAACAGTCTTCCTGCGACTGGGCCATGGTCTCAGACAAGTGAAGCCGCCGTCTTGAGATGTAGAGGGATGCTGCCCCCATATGCTGTTTGCCCCGAAAGAGACTTTCTCGACGACCCCCTTTTAGACGTGGAAACAACCATTGCCTTACGGTCGCGTCTTGATCCTGGAACCGCCACGGCAGGTTTTTCGGAAGTAGTCATTGAGCTAGAAGCTGTCTCGGGGGCTGTAGAGGAAATACAAAGAAAACGGTCAAGTGTGAACCGGTTTTATTTGAGCTTGTGCTTACCTGCATTGCGCAGAGACAACGGGACAGAGGCTCTGAGCGATCCAGGTGATGCTGGCTTTTTGGACAAATCTTCCCCAAATGGACTGATGTACTTCTCCGGCGATCTTGGATTCTCCGAGGTCATCACTCGGCCCATGAGCTCCGGAAATTGGTCTATGAAATCGCGGCCAACAGACCAGTTGCTGGGGGTGGAAGCATGATCGAGGAATTTCTGGGTCAAGTAAAAGTGGTCGTCGGTAGGATCGTGTTCCACGGCCTGATCCATTCCGTGGGGCCAGTTGACGGAGAGCGAGCCTGCGCACGCGGTGACCCAATCTCGGAGATCATCGACCAATGCTTCACGAAGTGCTGGTCTGTTCCAATACTACAATCAGCTCTTGAGTGCATCAGAGTACTTGCAGACGTACAATGGCACCGTGTCTAGTGGGGAGATATGTGGGACCATCATCTGCATCGGGGTCGGCTTGATCAAGTCCGGCATCTTCGCGTACGTCTCAGCGGTTGGATTGATCATCCACTGCCGGAGCGTCAGCAGCATGAACAGTAGCAAGCACAAATGCAGATTGGAGTACCATCATAAGTTGGGTTTGGAAATATAAACATGCCAAGCGCACAAAAACGTCGACATCCTCGAAGCTTTTGTTCATCTCCGAGGCCCACGTCGAAATGGACGGGACACTTCCCGGGGAAAAGGCCCTGTCCACAAAGAAGTACGTGACGTCAATACGAGAAAGCTCGGGCATGGGCTTGCTGGCGTAGTGCATGCGAGCGAGGTTCCTATAGTCCTGGACAACACGTGAGAAAGGAGCATCGTCGAGCTCCCAGCACGGCTGGAGGAAATAGACGGGAATCTGGAAGTTGGACACTTGGTGTTTCTGGATCTCGGCAGGGTAATGGCCGGCCATGATTGAGCTGGACGTCGACATATTGCCGAAGGCCTCGACATAGCCGCGAGAAACGGTCAGCGGGCCGAGTCTTCGGCGTTTGTGGCGGGGGATAAGCGGTGGCAAGTCTGACTCGTTCAGAGCGCTAGTCTGCTGCACACCACTTGGCAGCGGAGAAGCAGAATCTCCCCAGGGCGTCGAGGAGCGCGTAGAGCCGATGCTCTGTTCCTTGTCGTCGTCCTGGCTGTCGCTGGTGCGAGACAAGGCGGCGTGCTTCCAGTCGGCACCCGTCACCGACGCCAATGGTAGCTTGGAGGCCGAGTCTTCGGTGGGTGGCGAGGGGTACGACTGGTGATTGTCCTCCTCGGCCACGCTGCTCAGCCTGCTGCTCAGCCTGCTGCCGGAGGGCGCGGCGGAGCGGTCGACGAGCTCGTGGGCGTCGGCGCCGTGGCGCAGCTGGCGAATGAGGTCGGCGGCCTCGGCGTCGGAGGCAGAGCGCAGCTGGCTGACCAGGGCGTCGAGAGTATCCGACTTGGCGGTGACCTCGCGCAGGCGGCGCTTGAGGCCATCCTGGCGGCTGATGGTGCTGTCGAGCTCGTAGTGGCACTCCTCGTTCAAGCGCAAGCATCGATCGCAGGCGGGCCGGGCGCCGTTGCACTGGGCGGGCGCTGGTGTTCAGCGTCGCGCAAGAGGGCGGGCCGGCGGCGGGACTCACCTTGGACTTGCGGCGCTTACAGGAATTGCAGGCGATGACGGTCATGGACTTCTGGCGCTTGGGCGGGCGCACATGGTCATGGCTGGGCTGGGCAGAGTCGCCCATGGTGAGGGGGACTATCGTCAGTCGCAGGGTCTGGAACGGCTCTCAGGTGGCGGCGGGGGTTTGGAGGCGGAGCGGGAGGCGGCGGGCGAGAACTGGAGCCGAGCTGTGCGACTGGCGGCACCGCGGCTTCACGGCTCTGGTCATGGCGCGGCCGGGGGAAGAGGTGGTGGGTCGGCGGGCGCTGTGCGCGGAGGCAACTGGGGATGGTGGGCTGAGGCAGAGCGGCGTGTTGAAAGGCCTCTGCACACCGAATTGAAGGGGGCGGCGCAAGCGGTCTAGACCTGGTCAGCAGCAGCACAAGTGCAACGCAGCCTGGCGATCTGGCGCGCTCGCCGTGCCGCTGCGGCGCTCCAGAGCCGGGCAGCGACGCCCTCGAGCTCCGCCGCCGCCGCCGCCGCCTTGCCGCCGCCGCTGCTGCTCGAGCCCTCGGCCACGGCGTGGAGAGGCGCTGCCACAGGCTGTGCGTGTGTGTGTGTGCGCCGCCGCACTGCTCGGCCCGCGCCGCGCCGCCTCCGTGCGCGCCCCGGGCGTGGTGTGGGCGCTGGCTGCTGGCTGCTGGGGGTGTGTGGGCTTCGTTGGCGTTGGCATTGGTGCGTCGATGCAGGACCCAGCCCAAGCCATGCACGCCCAGCCGCAGCGCCGCCTTGCACGCCGTCCCCATGGGAATCTCCCGCACATCGCCCTCGGCCAGCGAACGCTCTGCGCCGCCCTGCAGCCCGCGCTTCGTGCTCGCGCCGCCGACTCCTGCCTCATCCATCAGCAGCTGTGTCGCCGTGGCCCGTCGACGGGGGATGCGCTCGAACTTGATTGATACACCGACATGCTCGATGTGGTTTCCGATCGATTTGGGCGGAGCTGTCGGATCTGCGATGTTGAGGAGATGGGGAAAGCGCTAGCACACACGTTCCCGACCCGGGCTTGATTTTGACTGGCTTCCAAGCGGGGGCCCCTGTAGATTGGGCTTTGCCCATACGAATGCTACCCAATCGTGCTGCAAGCGATTGGCCAAACGTGAAGCCTTCGTTCTCAGCGGCTCCAATGCCACCTGCGCGGGCGCAACAGCGTGCAACCGCTTCGTCCAGTATCTTTTCAGCATGCCTTGGACTATACATGGTCGGATCACAGAACTACGCGGGGAAAGCAAGGAAGCTGGAAAAGATTCATGTTATTTTGTTGAACGTTCGTTGCACTAGCCCTACTCGCAGACCGAAAGTGCCGAGTCTCATTACGGCTAAACCTTGCCTTCCGTCTCTTTCAAGCCCCCAAGTCATCGCCGACAACCAAGTCAGCTTTGTTTTTTTTTTCTTTTTTCAAATTCCCATTGTGCGCGTCGCACGCACCCAAAAGATCGTACAGAATAGAATCATCGTAAAAAGAATCATGTCAGCCTCCAAATGCTTCCATGACCAACGTGTCCGGGAACCATGATTCCCTCGGACGGTCAATTAATCCACACTGTGCTGCTCCCATAAGAACGGTCTATGTGCTTCGAAGAAGAAAGTGCCGATGTCCACGCCTCCCAGGCAATGGAAACACCCGTCATCGGAATAGCCGAATTGGTATCCGAAGTGGCATTAGATAGGAGATAGCGAACCCCTCACTATGACGACGCCAACACACCCTGCTTGAGCGCAGCGATGGCGAAGTGCCCACCGAGCGTCGGCCTGGCCCGGAAGTTCGCGCCGGCCAGACCGATGTCGTCGCCGTCGCTGTAGTAGCGATCCGCGAACGGCGCCGTGTTCTTCCCGTTCGAAATGTATGTGTACAGATCGTCGACGAACACCGTCTGCGTGTCCGCCTCGGTGATGGCCGCAACCCACATCTGCCAGTCCGTCTTGGCCCACTGGATCGCGCCCTCGAGCGCAATGCCCGCCGGCTGCCGCACTGTCGGGTAGAAGTCCGACAGTGCCGTGTACGACTCGTCGGAGAAGACGGAGAGGTTGAAGAGCTTGTCCGGGTAAGTGTTGAAGACCATGAAGTACGTCGGATCCTGGTAGGTGAGGGTGAAGAACGGGGCGTTGGTCGAGTCCGAGATCTCAGTGCCCAGCCCATCGCCGCTCGAGTTGGTGCCGTAGATCTGGTCGGCGAAGGAGCGGCCCAGGTCCGTGTAGTTGGATTGCGATGTGAGCTCACCGTAGGCGGCCAGACCGACAGCTGCCTTGACGCCGAGGTTGGTCATGTTGGTGAAGGCACCAATGCCGTCGTTGGTGCTGAGCTGATTGTCGGGATAAAGACCGTTGTCGGCGAGGTAGTCGGCATACTTCTTGAAGAGATCCGCGTATTGTGACGTGAAAGAGGTGTCGCCGGTACCCTTCTGGTATGCAAGAGCAAGGACCTGGAGATTCCCGCATTCTTCGACAGGCATGGCCTCGTCCAGACCGTCGTCATGCCCGGTGGCATTCGGGTAATGGGTGCCCAAATCATGGATGAGGTATGGTTGAGGGTAGGCGCCTGCCTCGAGTTAGTGACATGCTTGCCAAAATGGGGACGTGCCAGCCAAAATAAGGCTGTGGGGATGCTCACCGGTATCAATGTAGGTCAGGATGGGGTCGAGGAGGAGTTTGAGGAATGCCGGGTTGAACATGTAGAAGAAGGGGAAGGTAGGGAAAATAATGTCCACGGTCTGGATGTTTCCGTTGCTGCTGATCTCCTTTATGAAAGCCCATGGCTTACTGGTGTCGAGAGTCGAGTTGTCGATGACGATGTCGATGCCGCCGTAGATCTGTCGTACCGAGAGCTCCAGAATCGCCGTGTAGTTCGACCCGCCAGATGACTCGCCAACACTCTGGACCTGCGCATCGATGGATTCGGATTCGGTGACGCTGTCGTCGTGGACATCGAGGAAGTGGTTGATGGCACCAGCCCAGTTGGGGTTGTAGGCTCGGTAGTAGGGGGTCCAAGGGTCGCCTCTGTAGTTGATGGCAAGCTCGCGGATGTAGCCGATGGCATACACGGCGCTCGTGGCGGAGCTGACGGTGCCAAGGTCAAAAGCGAGGCCGGCCACAGCGCCAGCCGACCAGGCCTCGGTCGAGTTAGTCAGCGTGCCGTTGCTGATGAACTGGCCGCGGACTGTGGAGGGAGAGCCGGTCTGATGCGAGTCGGCCCTGGCGCCCCAGACCGAGTAGCCCCACCGGGCCATCTCGTTCAGCTCGCCATAGGGAACCTGGTTGTCATTCCTGATCTGGTATACGGTGGTGTCACCAGATGTTTGCTGAGTAAAGGTGGTGGAATCCGATTGGCCAGTCCACGTGTCGTCGATGTCGGAGTAGATCTGGACGGACGGTGTGGCGCCATCGTTGCCGCTCGCCGTGACCGTCAGGTACGAAAACGGCATGGATTGACGGCGGTAGTTGGTGGGCGACACGGGGGAGAAGAAGTCCAGGGTGATGGTTGCATCGCCGGCCGTGAGGGTGAAGTAGGTGTGGGTGGAAGTGAAGTTGCCACCAACGACAGTGGCAGACTGCGAGTCCGACTCGGGCTCAGGCACGCCGAACAGGTTGTAGGCGGTGCCATCGACGCGGGCGATGACGGCCCATGTCAGCTTGTTGGCGTACCAGAACTCTGGCTGCGCCGATGGCAGATCTGATGCCTGGTCTCCCGGGAGCCATGCTGGGTTTGTCTTAGCTGATGATGCAGGACGAAGGTGCGGCTCTGAAGCACGAGGCCAAGAGGGCAGGGTGGGGAGCGGTCCAATGAGTGACGAGCTTCCCGAGATGCATCTACGAACGGCTGCTAATCGCGACGTCCTGCAACAGCCAACGGCTCAGACGGGGTGCAACACTCCCCACCATGCCCCCAGCCAGCGCCTCCACATGCTCCGGGATTGCGTACTCACCTGACAGGTACGGGTTCTTGACAGCCAACGGATACGACGGCGGGGTGATGGGGCTGAAAGTTTGAGCAGAGCTGCCAATCACAAAAAAGGAGGCTATGAGCAGCCGCAGCTGCTGCGCGAAGAAGAGCATCTTCTCGTATCGAGCGGTCAGGAATGCAGCAAAGCCGGGGAGAAAGCAACAGGCAGTGACGAGAAGGCTACCGCCACAAAACAGCAGGAGCACGACATATTTAGTCCCCCTTTGCGCTCTGGCTCTGGCTCGAGCCCTTGGCGGCTTGAGGAGGGGCTCCCGTTCGGGAGCAAATGAGACATTGCCTCCATCCTCATGCCATGTGGAGCCCTTTCCGAATACCGCCATAGCAGTGGGCGATAACGAGCTTATGCGCGTGGCAGCCAGTTAGCTGGGCTCCTTCTCCGAGAACAAACAGGGTAAGATGCGGGCTGATGGTATGGCTGCAAGCTTGGCTTGGGACGGAACGGGAGGGCTAGGCGATTGCGGGAAGAGCTCATTTGCACGATGGGGGACCCTACCAAGGAGGCGCTCGAGGGCGGAGGATCCTTCCTAGCCAGATCTTGTATCCCAATTCGCAAGAGATGCGGTCAATGGCGTCAACTGGGGCAGCGGCGGCGCGCTCGGGGCGGACAAGGTCATGCGGGCCGGGCGAGCTGTTCTGTTGGGCCCTGGGGGGCTAATGGGCGCCGTGTGTAATCGACTGCAGCGGTTGAAGAAGGTTAGAGCGGACGACGTGCTCTGGCGTCGGTCTTGTGTGACTTTTTGCACCCCGGTCGCTGCGCTACCCCATGCTCTTGCAAAGCCGGGGGGGCGGAACTTAATATCGGGCCTACAGCCGATTGTTCGCAGCGTCGTCAGTCGCGGCGTGGATCACCAGCGATCAGTGCAGTCGCCTCGCGGCCACGTCATGGCCGGCTTGCGTGCTTGGGATGGCCCGAATACATTACTGCTCGCGCTCGCCCGCGGCGCCACAGCCGGCTGCCGACCGCGCGTTCTGCGGGCTCTGCGGGCTCTGCGGGCTGCGGGCTTGCGCTCTGCGGGCTCGCGCTCTGCCGTCGAGTCTCGGCGCAGCACCCGCCCCGTGTGCCACGGCCACGGACCTGCCGGGCCAGACGCGTCGCTGCCTGTCGCCCGTCGTGAACCTTAGCAGTTAGCCTTTAATGAGCAGAGCCCGGGCAGGGACGGGCGAGCGTGTGTGGTGGTGCTGCTGGTGCTGCCTGGATTCGCGTCCGTGATGGAACCGTGATGGAACCGTCGCTGCCGCCCCCGCAGCGCTCGGCAATTGGCATTCGAATCAGTGGGCCGGCCGAGTTAGGTGCAGTCGAAACAAGCCGCGCCGTGCTGTGAGTGGCGCCGTGCCAGGCAGGCCGATGCAGCGCCTCAGCCATTCCCGGCCATGGCGGCGGCGGGCTGCAGACGTGGACGCCGCCACGGCGCCGCTGACAGTGCCCGCTCTCCGTGCACAGTATACTTTCCCCGCACCTACCTACCTATGCTGCCAGGCTGCCAGGCATCGCAGCGTACATACGCAACCCCAGCCGCCAAGCGCTCGATCGACCAGGGCCGGGACGGGGGCTTCTTGGCAAGCTCCCAGTCCACCGTCCGCGCATTAACGACATCACGCGCGTTTCCGGCGGCTTGCAACGGCCAAGTAGCGGTATCCATCTATTGTTCTGAGTCCACTGTAGGTCGGGGTGCCTGGGGCGCCTGACTACGCCATCCGGTCGTTACCCCGCTTCGGGCGTGGGTGCTGCAAGTTGCTATTTGCAGGTGCCGCTTGCTTACGCTGTACAGCTCGAGTATGCGCTTTTATCGACTTTGCCTTTGCCCGCCCCTTCCTCCTCCACGCCACAATAGGGGCACGCGCTCCACCGTTGGTGCCATGTGATGCAGCTCGACCTGAGAATGTGTTGCCGCACTTCTGCCAACTGTGCGGCCTGGATCCGGCTTACGCTGCGTGAATGCTGCATCGAGGCTGGCCGTCGAAGCCTGCCGCAGGCACAGAAGCCAAGGCTGAGTCCAGGTACCTTGGTTGCTCCACCAAAAAGTCAGCCTCGCGCTACGCATATGAGCCTAATAAAGTACAGGTCAGCCTGATGTTCTTCTGTCGCGCGTCTAAGACATCCATGTGACGTGGTAGCCCTCAGGAACTACGCATAACGCCATGCAGGTAGAAGAACAGGACATGTAAGCACACACTTATACTCGAAGACGCTAAACAGCTCGTCTACGAGTAATGAGCGAACTGTGCTACGAGGCGCGCTGTGGCAGCCTCTTTGTTTTCGGGCTCGATTTGATACGGTTGCGAGATGGAAATCAAGACGCAGCGCCATCCCTGATCGCAGCCCAATGTATGTTGCTCGAAGCGAACACGGCAATGAAAATGCAAAAATGCTTCACAAAAAGTCCGACTTACTGTATGCAGGTCTTATGCACCCTTTGGCTAAATTTACCAAAGCCGTTCGGAGTCGACTGTGATGCTTGAGAGAAATAATTGCAAAGCCTCGTCGAAGCTCGGTCGATTCAGTCCCTTTTGCCAGCCGCAGCCGCAGCCGCAGCCGCAGCCTCTCTCTTACGCTGGAGGTATCTTTCTTTCGCGCTGCTGATGTCGCCTGTAGTCTTTCGACTCTTAGCTGCGTGCTCCAACTTCGCTTTCTCCTCGGCCTCTTGGTCGGCTGCACGCTTCACAGCCTGCTCGAGTTGAGCTTCGACCATCCGCGTCTGACGCTCTCTCATGGCTTGTTTGCTCGAGCCACGGCCTTGGTAAGCTTGTTGTTGTGACTGAGCCGGGCGAGAGGCAGAGGCAGGTGCTGCGACCGGCTGTTTGGGCTTCGGCGCAACATTCAGGCCGGCGGTGAGTAGCTGTCGCCTGTCCGCAACTTCACCCTCATCGTTGATGATGACATCGACTCCCTTCTCCTGCATCTCCTTGGCAAGTTGGATGTCGGTCTTTCGCTTCTTCTCTTCGTCCTCCTCTTGAGCCGGGGCCTCGACTTGGCCAGATTGAGCTTTCTCGGTTGCTGCCATGGCTTCCTGATGTCTTTTTTCCTCGTCGTTCATCATGCTGCGGTAGAAGCCAGACATGCCAGGGCCGCGCTTCTTGCGCTCTTCCTCTTCTCTCTTCTTCTCTTCTTCCTCTAAGCGCAACATCTCCTCCTGCTGCTTCTTGTATGCATCCGTGACGAATTTCTCCTTATCATCAAAAGCATCGCCCTCGGCCTCGCGCTCTCGCTGCACCAGCTTCTCCTTGGCACGAAGCTGGTCGCGCTTGCGAAGCTCGGCAGAAGCGAGCAGGCCTTCCATGTACTTGGGCTTTCTCAAAGCGGCCTCTTCACGGTCCTTCTTCTTGCGCTCGGCATCCTTGGCGTGGAGCGCGTCGAAGGCGGCATCGTAGTCGTATATGCTGGAATCCAGAGTCTCCGCTTCCTCCGCCTTCTTTCGCGACTCTTTTAGCGCGGAGAGGTCGCCATATGGCGTGATTTGGGGCTTCTTCGGGGGTTTCGAGGGACCGGAGTCTTTCTTGGATGGCTTGCGTGCACTGGAAGATGGGGTTGGGTCGTCGAGGTCAAACACGCCAATCTCTTCGACATTGTCAGTGGGCTTCGCGTCTTCGTCATCGGATTCGTCGTCGCCAAAAAGCGGCTTCTTTGGCTTGCCTCTCGCAGGCGCCTGCGAAGGCTTTTTAATGTTGAGGCCGTACTTAAGGCTCGCCATGTGAGCGGTCTGAAGGCGAGGAAAGTTGTCAGGGTGGAGGGTCGTTGGGGTGATGGGAAGCCGCTGGAGATTACGTAATGCGGCTAAAGTGCGGCGGACGCACATGCCCTAGGTATGTCATTGCCCCAGCCATAGGTTGCCGCGATAGCTGATCCACCACCCTTATTGCGGTACAGGCCAGTCACTCAACACCTTCAGCCGCCACTTTTGTTCGTCGCGGTTTAATTTTCCGCCGCAACCCTCCCCCGCGGTCGTCACCTACACCATGGCCTCACCAGACGTCTCAGAGCCCGCCGACGTCCCGAAAGGCGACGAATACCGCGCTGCGCGCCCTACCAAGTTCAAGTTCAAATCGAAGCGTTCCCGAGATTACGACGACTACGACTCCCACCACAGACACAAGCGGAGGAAAAGCGAAAACGATGATCAACGGCATGGGCGCCGTCACCGCCACCATAGTCGGAGGCATACCGTGAATGACGACCCGAGCGCCTATGATGACGCCTACACTGCCACCACGCGGTCTGATCAATACATGGATCCCGATGCCGCCTTCCGCGAGTCTCTTTTCGATGCTCTTGCCGATGACGAGGGTGCCGCATATTGGGAAGGGGTTTACGGCCAGCCCATCCACACATACCCCATGGAACAACAAACGCCAACAGGAGAGCTGGAGCGCATGACGGATGAGGAATACGCCGAGCATGTCCGACGCAAGATGTGGGAGAAATCGCACCAGCACATACTCGAAGAGCGCGAGAGACAGGACAAGGAACGCCAGAGAAGGAAGGCGGAAGAAAATGCACAGCGCGAACGCACCAGCCGAATGCATGAGGACCATGACAGCTTCCAACGAAGCGTGGAGGCAAGCCTGAAGCGAGGCGAGGAACGGAAAGCGAAAAAGAAGTGGAAGGAGGTCTGGGCAAGATACACTAAGCGATGGGAAGACATCGCAGCTGGTGCTGTGGACAGAGACGTCGCCGTAGAAGACCTGTTGCCGTGGCCTGTCGAAACTGGCAAAGTCAAACACGTCTCCAAGGAAGAAGTGGAACGTTTCCTCCGCAGCGTACCGCTTGAAGGGGATGAGGTTGCCACACAACTCAAGACAGAGCGTGTGCGCTGGCATCCTGACAAGATCCAGCACAGATTTGGAGAGCGCGGCATCGACGAAGCTACGATGAAAGCCGTTACTGCCATATTCCAGGTCATAGACAGGAAGTGGAGTGAGGTGCGCGAGAGGAAAGCGAAGGCATGATATAGACTGGCGTCGTTTTATTATTACGATACCCCCTTAACATAGACATTGGCTCTCGGAAGCAAAGAGGTCAGTGCACAGGTACTCAACGAAGTGTGGCTGATTCCACCTCATCGAATAGAAAGCTCCCGGGCTCGAAGAACACAGTATGTTTGCTGAGATTCTGTTACAGAGTAGGTGGTCAAGCCCTCACTGGATGGTGACAAGTATTTATCTCCACAGCAGCGTTGCCCAATACGGAACGAAACGCGAGACAGTCGGTACGGATAGATTTATGTGCACTCAGTCCTGACTTGCTTTCCGCTCTTTGTGGCACAGCGGGTTGCGGAGGGACTGTCTTGAACTCCCACGTACTAGACCGAACCATTTGGTGAATTTTGCGGAGTTCCGGTTGTATTGCCGTTACTGATATCTTGGGTACAGGAGCACGTTGCCGCGGTAGGTTGCAAATAAAATTGAACGACCTACATCTATCCCACGTGGGTAGTTCGGTACAGCCTTGACACGAGCATCTACGTCCGAATATCTTATTCAACTGCCAGAAAGGACCACCGGAGGCCAACTTCTTCTGCAGCCTTCTGCGTCGCTCAGTGCACGACCGTCCGTATATTTCCGACTATATCCGAGCTAATCCCGATCCGGTAATCGATGGAAAAAATTTCTCGACACCTCGTCCACGCCGGCCCCTGGTCTCCTGGATGTATTCCCAAGGCATTTTAGTAAAAGCCATGCTACTCTCTGCATCATGCTATGTATAAAGCACAGTAGCAGTGGCTCTTCCATCAACAATCGGTAGGAACTCATCCGAGTTCTTCACCACCGCCGCCCGGCTAGCTCAATCGGTAGAGCGTGAGACTCTTAAACACTCCTAGAGTGCTATCTCAAGGTTGCGGGTTCAATCCCCGCGTTGGGCTCAATTCCCGACTCATCTTTTTGCTGTTTTGTTGTTGCTGTTGGGGTGGGTGGTGAAATTATCTTTTTTGGCGTCTGGGTCCGTCCGGTGTTTGGACCGCATAATGGCGCTGCCCGCAGTACCGCCGGCGGTGTGAGCGCTTTCTTTTGCTCAACCGTCATGGGCTGGTGCTTGGCTTTGCCTGTTTGTCGCGGCGGAATCCGGAGATGCTCGATATGGCGTTGCCCATAGGACCGCGAAACGTTGCTGGCCGAGTTTCCTGTTCGAGGAAAAGACGTGGGTGAACATGCAAAGCATGTATACGCCCAGCGTAATTGGTCAGTCAGACGCTTACATTCAGACTGGCACATTCCAGGCCTCCACAGGAAGAGGTTTGACGTAGCAGAAGCGAGGGGCCGCCGATCCAACAGTCGCGTCATCACCAAGTGTATCCCCTCGCAAAGGACGCTAACATCACGACCACGGAATGACAGCTGCTGAACGAGAGAACTTGGCCAAGGACTAGTTTCAGCTCTTCACTGAACGAATTCATCTGATTCCAGAACTTGACCGATTGTCTCTCACCAAGGGTTTAAAAGAAACAGCAGTCAGCGAACTATAACACCCTCGCGTTTTCATTAGCCTAGGATTTGCTCCATTGCTATCACGTTCACTGTTTTCCCCCCGACTGACTGAAGAAATACAACTGTGACTGTTCAACAGGACTGCCGAAATCCGCACCAGTGCGCAAAACGCTTCTTGCACTCAAGATCACTACAGTACCACCACAAAATAAAATAAATAAGGAAAACTCCATATCCCCAAGCCCTACAGCTTCGGCTTCTCCTTCTCCTTCGGCTTCTCCTTCTCCTTCCCCACCGCGCCGCCGCAGCACGCCCCGGCATCGTCGTCATCGGCCACCAGCACGCTCCGGTTCGCGTCCTGCGTGCTCTGCGGCACGTCGAGGGCGGGGTTGGCGTCGAAGAAGCCGCTGGGCTTGAGGGCGACGGTCATGGCGTCGCACGGCATGACGGGGTAGTCCTCGGGGCGGGGGTTGTGCGTCAGGCAGACCGAGTGCCACACGACGATGTCGGCGCCGTCGACTTTGTCGCCGCGCGCCGCCCACGCCGCCAGGTCTGCGTTGTCCGGCAGGATGTTTTCGTCTTCGTCTTTCCCATTCTCTCCCGTCGTCGTCATTGGCGGCAGCGATTGGTACGTGTACTCGCCGGCCGGGTGCAGCTCGCCGTCGCGGTGGGCCGTGACCCAGAAGGGGTGGCGGGCGTACTGGGCGCGGCGGGCGTGGAACGAGTCCGGGTGCGCGAGCAGCGGCTGCTGCCGGGGCGGGCTGTGGATGGCGTAGGCGACGGGCCGGCCCGAGGTGCGGTTGAGCGAGGTCGGGTTCACGAGCTTGTGGACGCGGTTGGGCGCCGCGGACGAGGGCCCCGAGCGCGCGAGGGTGCGCGTCGTCGTGGCGTAGCCGACGCCGAAGGGGTTGGTCGCGGCGTCGGGCGGGAGCGGCACCGAGTCTTCTTCCTGGAAGGAGTTGGTGTCGCCGTCGAGGCAGGGGTCGATGCGGAGGCAGAATACTGTGGGTGGGGGCTCGTTAGTGGATGGATGGTGGGTCGGTCGGTGGGGGGGGGGAGGGGAGAGAGGCCTTGTTGTGTTACGTACTGTGCTGGTGGAAGTGGGCGACGACGCCGTCGTTGACGACGGTCCCCCATGGGACTTGGGCGCCGTGTGCGATTGGTGCGGTGGACAAGATGCCGGTGGCTTGAATGTTGTAGTGGAGGCCGGCGGCCTGGTCGAGATGCCATGAGAATATGTAGTCGTAGTTGCCCACGGTGATGATGGTCTGCAGGACGAGGATGCGAGAGCGCGTGATGGTCACTTGTCCCGTCCGCGAGTTGGTGTGCTTCCAGCCGATCCCGTTGTCCTGTTCATGCATGCACACTGCGTTCGGCTTCTCCACCGGGTCGCCATGGGAGTTGTTGATGACAAAGGAGAAGTACTTGATCAGACCGAGACAGTCACAGCCCAGTCTGAGATCATTCGCACATACACCTGCCCCGATGTCGCCAAGGTCGAAGACTGACTTGCGGTGGTACGGAGACTGGGGGGATCCGTATGGGACGAACATCTCGGCGAGGCTTAGGCGATGGAACAACTCGCGGCCGTCGTAGGTCACGTTGTGGAGGACCATGCCCTCCCTCCAGTTGAACCCCAGCCGAAACCGCCACTTCTGCCAAGCAACCAGATGGCCGTCGACGGTGAAAGACGCTCCTTGCGGCTGGCTCACATGCAGTGGCTTGAGGTCAGTGCGGATGGGTGTGTCCAGGAGGTCCGGGTGGAATTCACGTGGCTTGTGGGGAATATGTCCTTCTTGCGGCGGGGTGCTCCGCTCGATTTCGGAGCCGAGAGGGAGGTAACACATGGTGACTAAGTCTTTGGTATGCATGTCAAACACGGGAGAGAAGTCGAGAGGAAAGTCATAGACGTTGGACGCGGGGTGTTCCTTCTCGAGGCCACAGGCATACATGTAGCACTACACGATTCAGAATCTACCCAATGCGGCGTTGGCATAGACACTCGGCACTTACCTGGATCAGTCTCCGCTTCTCGGTGGGCGAATCACGGCCGTAGGGCCAGGTGTCGCACTGCACGCGTGCAGTGGGGGGCAATGCCAGACGGTCGAGTTCCTTCTTGACGGCAGGATGGTCCATGCACAGATCTCTCATGCCGATGACCTCGTCAATGTCAGCTTGGCCATGGATGCGGCTGTCCAGCTTCTTGACGCTCTCAACCGTGGCGCTGGAAAGGTTGGCTTCGGCAGCAAAAGTATCATTCTCGCCGCGGAACAGGTACAAAGCAGCTACGCGTCTCGGCAAGGGGGCAGGCTTCTGTCCGCGGAGTTCGGCTTGGAGATATGGCCGTAGCTGGGCCTTGGGTGGCTCAATGAGGGCAATCCTTTTGAAATGGAGGTCCCTGTTCGGATTGGAGTCCTTGAACAGCCTCGCCGCCTTCTGGATTTCCGGAGCAGTGATTGGGTCCAGCGGGTGCGCCAGAGGCTGGGTGTGGGCGGGGCGGTCGAAGGAAGACGGGGGGACTTGCAGCGACATGGTGTCGGGTGGGGAAGGAAGTGAGTGGTGTTGAGGACCGTCTTTCAGGAGGTCATATCAATGTCATGTGGAACGTGGGGGATGACTGGATGACTCCGCCATCGAGCAGGACACAGTCTGGTTTCATTGGTCGCATCAAGGGCGAAACCTCGGATCTGACGCGGTGTGACGATGACGGCTCGATAAAGTGCGGAGACGTGTCTGTCGGATAAGTAAGCGCATCGACGTGCCGTCGAAGTAGAGGAGTTGGCAAGAACATCAGTTGGCAGCTGAAACACATATTCGAACGTGGGTGCAGGGGAAGAATCAAGGAGTCGAACTAGATAGATCCTTGCACGGTTGCTTGACGGAATTGACGCGAGACATAGCAGCTGGCTAGTGCATTTCAACTGGAACCGACGAGTACGACCTTGTCGATATTAAATATAAGCCAGGGGTGCTCAAAAAGGAATGCTGTGCGACGTCCAAGCGCCAGTGGGGCGACTGTTCAGGAAAAAGGAAGGATGACCAAGCCTCCTTGTCGCAGACGAAAGTTTATTTCGGCCACAACTGTCGTCACCCCACTTGTCTTTGCCATCGTTAGTTCGCATTACGTGGACAAGTCGCCAGTAGTAGTGCACAATGTGGCATCAACATGAGTGTCGTTGGGATTGATTGTGATACAGGAGCTATGCTGATGATGCCGTCCCCTGTGTTTGAATCCAACTAAACCAAATACTAAAATAATGTCCAGAAAGTAATACAACAGGCAACAACCATTGACCCGAGCAAAAGAAAAGGGAGTGTCTTGTGGATGGCGAGGCTGGCTGCTTAGACGGTAACCTTGGTCTTGACGAACTGGGCGGCCGTGTCGGCATCGGCGCCGTAGCCCAAGTGGCCGGAAGTGGAAGCAGACCCGGCGCTGCCAGAAGTAGATCCGCCGCCGCAGACAGCGTCGCCGCTGGCGCAGAAGGTCCGGAAAGCGCTCGCGTCAATGTTCTTGAGAGCCTGCGTCTTGAACGGGTCGCCAAACGTGACGGCAGCCTTGACGCTCTTGGCCTGGTCCGCCGTGAGCTTGTTCATGGTGTTGTGCACGAGCATGGCGCCTTGAGAGTACCCGGAAAGGATGATCTGCGTGTCGGGGCACTTCTGAATCGCCTTCTGGACATCGGCCACCATGGCTGTGGTTCCCGCGCCACCAGTGACCTCGGTGGCGATACCAGCGGCATCAGCAGCGTAGTCGACGCCCTGGATAGCCACCTTGCCGTCGCCAAGCTGCTCCTTCAAAGAGCTTCCGAACCCGGGTCCGACAACGCTTCCCATGTTACCCGTCTCGGTGGTGCCACGAGCAAAGATGAGAGTTGCCGCCTTGCAATCCTCGTCGAGGCCGTTCGAAGTAGACTCTCCGCCCAGCGAAAGGCCGCTCAGAACAGAAGAGCCTGACGAGCTTGAGCCTGATGAGCTTCCGCCCGACAAGCCACCCAAGAGCGTGCTGAGGCCCGACGTATCAGATGCTTGGCGACCAGTTAGACTTGAGCCGCCAGTGAGAGATCCGAGGTCAGGAATACTGCTACCCGAGCTACTGCTCCCACCCAGAGACCCGAGGGATCCGAGGCCACTGCTGCTCCCAAGAGAGCCAAGGCCGCTGGACGCGCCAGGTGTCGGCAGGGAAAGTCCCGTGGGGAGAGCGCCCAGGCCCGAGAAAGAGCCCTAGAGGACAGTCAGTGACAATGTAGACGGGTCTCAGAAAGTGCCATGCATTACCAGTCCACCCAGTCCGCTCAATCCGCTAAGCTGACGCTTCTCGACATCGCCGTATGACCCAGAGGTGCCTGTGGGGATAACACCAGAGCCAAGGCCGCCAAAGCTGCCCAGTCCGCCGAGTCCTGAGCCAGATCCGCCAGCGGCTGGTGTAGGGATCGAAAGGCCGCCGGTCTGCGAAAGAATGAGTATTTGATTCTTACGGCAGTACCATGAGAAATCCTTACCAAGCCACCAAGAAGCGAGGACAGGTCACCGAGGCCGGAGCCGCCAGCGCCGGGAGTGGGGATCGGGAACGGGAGACCGCCTCCCTACAGAGATGTGAGCATCTTCATAACTAGTTCCTAACGGGCTAACTCACAAGGCCACCGGCCGTGGGGGTGGGAATGGAACCGAGACCACCCAGGCCCCCGCCAAGGCCACCGAAGCCAGAGCCGCCGGATCCAGGAGTCGGGACGGGGAAAGGAAGGCCACCCTCGCCACCGGCGCCAGGGGTGGGCAAAATGCCATAGCCACTGATGGCCTGGGGCACAGGAGCGCCAGCCACGAGGGCGGCATAAACAGCTGCGAGGAGAATGTTGCTCATGATGATGATGAAAAGCAGTTATGTATTTGTAAGGATGGAAGGAACGACAGCGTCAAGTCTTTCGAGATGATCGAGATAGAGAATGACGCGGTACAAGAGCTGCCGGAGCCTGCACAGGTAAAAGAGGGTAAGAGAAGAGAGGATGCTGAAGTGAGTGATAGTGCAAGAACAGGTTCGACGGAAAGGTTGAAGCCTTTATAGAGAAGTGATGATTGAAACGACCCATCTTGTGGCTGTGGTAGTCAAAGCAGAAGGAAACATCTTCCATGCAGCCCCTCTAGCCAACGCGTATCCACTACTCTCGATCGACACCCTGGACTCCAACAATAACTCCTTTGGGTATATCGAAACGAGAAGGAGCTGGCCTGTCTTGGAAGGCCTGAATGCTCCAATGGTCCGATGCCGAGGCTGCTACCTTGCAAAGGGTCATGGCGCGGTTGGGCAACGATGGATGCAGGAACAGGGTGCTGTGCAGAAGAAGCATTCAACGGTGCGGATTCATCTATCGTGAACGGCAAGAGCTGGACGATCCTGTGCTGGGAACAACGGCCCACTGCGGCAGGGGCGTAAATGGTGTATGCTCTGGCCAATAGGAGCAAGACGTGGAGGTTTCGGACCTGTTTCACCGGAAGGCTTCCGGGCGGCTTGGAAGACGCTACCTCGGCTCGCGATTTTGGTCGGGAGTGCCGCTGCCGGGATTGCACCTTAACGCTGTTAAGGTGCAATCTATCCGATGTGGCTCAGGGGATCCCATCCTCGTAACCTGTATCTGTTGGCCGGTTCCCTGGTGTACCTAGTGCAGCCGCAACCATTTCCGGCGTCTAGCGTCTGCCCGCGCAAGACGAATGGCGTTTGATTCCTTCAACAACAAGCCGAGGCTACAAGGCTGAAACCACCAGTGGCTCGAGATTCGGTCCGCAGTCTATCGTGTCATCACTGTTCTCCTCTGCTTGCAAAAGGAATCGTCCCGTTCTTCTTTTCGTGCGCAAAAGGAACCCCCAGCTTCTTTTTCCTTGCCCGCTGTTTTGTGGAGATGAAGAGACCCGCACCCAGCGAGGGACCTCGGCTTTGTGTTTTCCACTTCCTCGGCTCGCTTGTTGTATCACCACAGCGCATCCGCCAAGTCAGAAAGCAGGCTCGCTTGCATTGAGCAACGGCCTGCCAAAAACGATACGAGGTAGCGACTGAGGCACTAGAGCCACACGATCCGCATCGGGAAAGCGAGAGGGTGATCGTTGAGAGAGCGTTGCCGCGCCCATGACACCACCGCAGCACCCGCTTCCTCCATATTACACATTAGCCACAACTGGTTGGAGCAGACCAGTGCATCAGCCACGTGGGGTCAACGGCCCCAACTACCCCGGGAGCAATCTTAATATGAGCCGACGATCTCACGCCTGGATCTCATCTCGAGAGCAGCTTGAACTTTCTGGCCCCTGAAGCCGACCCGATGCTGTTAACTGCATGTAGTACTTCATCGTTGCATTTTTTTTTCTTGTAGGTAGCCTTACTATTGCGAGTCGAGAAGCTCTAACCATAGATGTCGAAGCCAACGCAGATCGCAGCTTCTCAGTAAGACGGCTAGCGTGGAATTTTATATGACTTCGCATCATCGTGTCTGTTTGTGGCGAAACAAGTACGTGGCGGGAGACTTCGATGCAGTTGCAGACGCGGCGCGTTCCAGGCAAACCAAACACAACAAATTAGGATTACGCAAATTACTCTTTTTGGGCGGACGTGACGTTCGAAATGTCTAAGTGATCTGACTATGCTCGGCACCGATGCGAGCGGGCATGGACAGCGCTGTATGTGTTTTGGAATCATCTGCTCTGATCTTTACTGGACAGAGCGCTGGAGTATCGACCATGGGCTGGGCCATAAGGTCGACATGTCAGACGGATGAGCTTGGTTTAAGCTTTTGACACGACGCAACGAGCGGCGTCAACGAAGGCGATGCGTTTGCATTTGACATTCACTGTGTGGAGCGTCGTACACACTCGCAGCCAGGACAAGCGCAGCGTAAGCTCTGGCATGCGATCTCTGTGCTTTCAACGTGGTCCCTCGATTGACGTCCTTTGTTGATGTGTGTAGACTTGACGAGGTTCTCGCTGCTTACCAGAGGAATTTTGCGTGAAACTCCCCGGAGAGCTCAAAATTACTGCAACTTGCCGAAGGAGAGATGGACGGTGGGCCTTGCATGTGTTGGTGAATGGCCGCGGCATTTTGATCCCGAGCAGAGCTTGTTGAAGTATTCCCTGGCTGTGGGTCAGGCGCTCGTGCCTTGTCAGGCAAATGATGACTGGGCCACGAACCTGGCATCGAGCTGGCTGACTCTGGGTGATGATGGCTTACGTCGTCCATTGGAGCCTCGGCAAGCCGAGGTTGGGTGCTTCTGGATGTGTCGGGGGAGGGTCCGCCGGGAGTCGGGCTGATGTCCATGGCTGAAGGTGTGGGCTGCGACGCAATCCGGACCGAGTCACGGCGCGAGCGGTCATTGTACCAGGCCAATACGGCGTGAGGCGAGTTGAGAGGAAACGAGGCCCAGTAATCAAGAGCAGCTCTCTTTTCTTGGGTGGAGCGCTTCTGACCGCTCTCGACAAGGTGGCGAGCAGAGTCGTTGTGACAGGTCACGGAGCTCAGCAGCTGCTCGGAGGGGACCAGAGGTAGGACTTGAAGGAGAATGTGCTCAACGTCATCAAGACGGGCCTCGATGGCTTCCAGGTAGCCCTTCGCGGGGCCACGCTGCAGCTGCGGGGGCCAGGTGCATTCGTTGCCCGTCTCGCGGCACCGGGCACATATCGGCCTGCCTTGGTTAGCATGCTGCCGGCAGGGCTGGCGCGGGCGGGGGTCACCATTCGCCTCCACACTTCTGTTTCTTGCTGCGGCACGAGTCACAAGCGGCGCTGCTCCGCGTCTGGCGGGGCTGGCGCGTTGACTGGGCCATTGTCGCCCCCGCTTCGTTGGTCTCCAGGCTCAATCAGCACAGCAGCATGCCTGGCGGGGGGTGAGGAGCTGAGGCTTGCGGTCGGCGGGTGAGTGTTTAGCAGAGCGGTGGTGGTGTGCGGCTGGGCAGGCCCAAGCTGAGCTGAATAACATCTCGTGACCCTGTTCGGGCTAGCTCGACCGGGCCCTCGGGCGCGTCATTATTGCTGCCTTCCACAGGCCTGCCCGCACCGCGACACCGTGCCGGGCTCCTGTCGGCCGCTTGCCCGCACGCTGATGGCTGCAGCGCCGTGGGCCAGATCGGCTGCTGTGCCGTCTGTCGGCACGAACTGCCGTCTGTCGGCACAGTGTTCCGTGGTTGGCTGGCAAAGTCTGTTGTCAGGTTCGCTTGGCGGCGGCGGCTGGGCATGGAAGTGGGCAAGCCGTTCGGAAGCCGGGCCGCGGGGTTCAAGGTTGCGCGATCGCCTCTGGGAGCTTCTTTGTTCCTGCGGCGACAGCTCCCA
This sequence comes from Diplodia corticola, assembly GCF_001883845.1. NCBI lineage: Eukaryota > Fungi > Ascomycota > Dothideomycetes > Botryosphaeriales > Botryosphaeriaceae > Diplodia > Diplodia corticola. The sequence goes on from NW_017971502.1 coordinate 453,404, forward strand.
GCAAGAGCCGCGCCGCAACAGCTGACACCATGATGGCTCATCACTCGGCGCATACGCACTCCGGCGCTGCTCCACAGCCCCAGTGTCGCGACTGCAGCGCGGGGCAATCCCGGAAGCCGTGCCTTCCGGCAGCGCACCGAAAAGTCCAGGCCATGGCGCAGGTCGCGAGAAACCGGAAGCAGCCATTGTCTTGATTCGCGTGCCTTTCCTTCCTCCCGCACTCCATCCCAGAGCTCCCCGCAAAGCAGCCGCAATCGCCCTGCATACCCGAGGTGCCGCCACACTCTTATGCCAGCCCGAGCACGAGCACGAGCACGCTCCCGCCCAGCAGTGACATCGCCCGATCATGAATTGCCCTTCGAGAGTCGAGCCAGACATTCCACCCGACTGGAACCAGAACCCCCCAGCGCTGAACGCCGAAGCGACCACGTGCAATGACCTGAACCATATCGCAAACGAGCGCCAGAAGCGCAAGAGCTCCGGCCACAGCTCCGACGAGGGCGCCATCGAACAACCGCAGCAGCCCCCCGACATTCACACCGGCCCTTTGCAGCGGCGGGGTGTCGGGCGCTCCAGGATCCAGCCCGAGGGTCCTGCCAAAGCAGACATGAGCGCGGGTGCTGCTGCGTCGCAAGACCGGCCCGCACCCAAAGATTCGTCGGCTTCTGGTGCGCATGCGACTACCTTGAATGTCGGGTGTGCTGGGCGTGACCACAAAGGAAGTGGAGAGCCAGGCCGAAGTGGATCGTGCTTCTCTGGGCTCCTACTTCAGACCAGAGATGTGCTCTACAAGTATGCGAAGTTTGTTGGACCAGGGTTCATGGTGGCGGTTGCATACATCGATCCGGGTATGTGTTCTCCGCTGCGCCGAGGCCGCAATGCTGACCTGCTCAGGGAACTATGCTACGGACGTTGCTGCTGGTGCTTCCTACCGCTTCAAGCTCTTGTTCATCATTTTGATGTCAAACATTTTTGCCATCTTCTTGCAGTCTCTCTGCGTGAAGCTTGGCACGGTCACGGGCATGAACTTGGCTGAGAACTGCCGTGCTCACTTGCCCTTCTGGCTGAATATCATTCTATACATCTTCGCCGAGTCGGCCATCATCGCTACGGATATTGCTGAGGTAGAGTCCCCGCACTTGGTGGCACGTCGTACACATAGGTTCCGCAACTACGTGAGATGCCACGTCAGACGCTCATCTAAGACGGCCCCGCGAAGCCCCTTGTCAGGTTGGAGCTAACTCATCTCAGGTCATCGGGACAGCAATTTCCCTGAACGTCCTGTTAAACGTACCTTTGGTCGCTGGTTGCGCCATCAGCATTGTCGATGTCTTCCTCATCCTGCTTTTCTACAGACCCTCAGGCTCCATGCGCGCCGTGCGTTATTTCGAATATTTTGTGATGCTACTTGTGCTTGGTGTGGTTGTCTGCTTCTGTTTCCAGCTCAGCCTCATCAAGGACACGTCGGTGGGCGACGTTTTCAAAGGATATCTGCCAAGCAAGGCCATCGTTGAATCGAAAGGGCAAGTTTAGCCACGAGACGGTCCAATCAAGAACAGCAACTGACGGATACAATCAGCCTTTACCAATCTTGCGGCATCCTTGGCGCCACCGTTATGCCTCACTCGCTGTATCTTGGCTCGGGCATCATTCAGCCGCGCCTACGCGAATTCGATGAAGCGCTTTTGGCTTCTGCCCAACACCCCGCCGCGGCGGAAAACAACAACCTCGACTCCGACTCGGAATCGATCGTATCTCACTCGAAATACCGCCCTTCTATTCAGGCGGTCAAGGCTTGCCTGACCTATTCCGTCGTTGAGACAGCAATTTCCCTTTTCACGTTCGCGCTCTTCGTCAACTCCTCCATCCTCATAGTTTCCGGCTCCTCACTTTACAAAACGCCTGGCGCTGAGTCTGCTGACCTTTTCGGCATCCATGATCTTCTATCGTCAACGCTGGCGCCCGCTGCTGGCACGATTTTTGCGCTTGCTCTGCTTCTGTCTGGTGTAAGTGCTGGCATTGTCTGCACCATAGCCGGTCAGATGATATCAGAGGGACAGCTGAATTGGAGCTGCAAGCCATGGAAGCGCCGATTCATCACCCGCAGCATCAGCATTGTTCCTTCGATCATCGTCGCCGGGGCGGTCGGCCGCGAAGGATTATCAGATGCTCTCGAGGGCTCACAGGTAGCACTCAGTGTCATCTTGCCCTTTGTCAGCGCTCCTCTTGTCTACTTCACTTGCCGCAACAAGTTTATGACCGTCTCCGCCGTCGACCGCGATGCACGCCCTGGAAATGACATCGTGGCACAAGCCGAGCACGGGGAGCACCAGTCCACCAGTTCCGTCGAGGAAATCCAGATGCGCAACAATTGGCTTACAGCAACGATTGCAGTCCTGATCTGGTTGATCATTGTAATAATGAACATTGCTTTATTAGTGCTTGTCAGCATGGATAAAGCGTAGACCTTTGGCACTCGGGCAATCCAGGAAACCAGGCACCCAAGAACAAATTGTGGCTATAAGTCCCAAGCTTCTGTGTCCTGCGCCTACACCCCCGTTCGCGCTCTTCCAAGACGTCGATGGGGCCTTTGGCACCCACCAAGTTGCCTTCAATGCATCTTTCGATGGCATTTTATCTCGTGCGGCTGTTGCCGTCCCCAAAAGTTCTAGTAGAAGTAAAATAGTTGTTGCAGGATAAATGGAGTAATTCCCCAAGAAAAATATTAAGAATTAACCTTGGGTAATCCAGCCACAGCGGGGTGCAGAATGATTAAACCCAGAAACTTTTCACCCTACTTAGGTCATCGAATCCACTGTCCGGATGCGAATGCTCAGTCAATAAAACTCACGTCTACGTCCGCACCATTGCTCCTACCTACTACCTGCGTACGCAGACCCGGATTCTTTTCTTTCTTTCTCAGTTTTGCTCACTAATAGTTCCATCATAGTCATGAGCGTTCGTAGGGTCGTCGAGGGTGTAGTTTCCGAAGCACGCGTAGTCATAGTTGCTCAGCTCGTACGAGTCCTCCTGGCTCTCGACGAACTTGTCAAGCGCGCACAGGCCGTCCGTCCGCCCCGCGCAGGCGCCGCCCCTGATGCTGTCCAGCGGCACGATGCCGTCGTTGAGGCGCATGCGGACGAACTTGTGCGTGGCCGTGGCCGCGTCGTAGCCGTACTGCCCGGGCGTGTAGAAGGTGCGCTTCGCGCTCGCGGCGGGCGGGTCGGCGGCGCTGCAGCCGACGACCTCGGTGATGAGGCGCGCGCCGAAGGGCGTCAAGCGCGCCAGGTTGAAGTGGCGGTCCGGGTTGGGCGGGTATTCGGTCAGCGAGGGGGCGTCGCGGAAATAGTCGACGCTCATGGCCGTCAGGACGGAGATGATGATGTCGTCGTGCGAGAAGTCGGCGTAGAAGGGGCGGCCGAGCGGGAAGTCGGCCGGGTTGTCGGTGATGGTGGAGTTGACGGACGAGTTGGACGAGGTGATGTATTGGTTCTGCAGGCGGGCGAGAAGCTCCTGCACGTAGCCGATGCCTTGGGCGCGGCCCGTCGGGTTGCCGAAGCCGTAGTCGTAGTAGTACGCGATGTCGAGCGTGTTCTCGAAGCCGGTCCATTCGTCGGCGGTGAAGAGGCCGCAGAAGTCGGACTGGCCGATGTATTGCATCTCGTAGGCGCAGATCATCTGCATGGCGTACGTGTTGTTGACGTTGAAGGTGAATCCCTGAGGGGCGTACTGTTGCAGCCGTTTCGTAGCGTCCTGCAGGTAGACGGGGAGATACTTGAAAACGTCTAGGTCTCCAATGTCGCCAATACCTGATTCAAGATCGTTGAAGCAGCTGTCATAGGAGGCCAGGGTATTGTTCTCAGTACCGCCCTCTGGAATGATCAGGACGTCGAAGTTGTCCGTCCAGTTGCCCAGCGTCGGAATGGATTGGTCTGGGTCGGCTCTGAAAGTAGGGCCAAAAAACCCGATCGCCCAGTTCAGCATACTGTTGTACATGCGCGCCTGCGAAGTTGTGCGTAGGAGGGGCTTGTCGCGTGCAGTTCCGTTGGGATATTTGGGGTCGTAGGTCAATTGGCCAACTTCAGCATCATACAGCGTACGACCGTACTTGTCCCAGAAAGAGACTCCGGACTTCATCTCTTCGACAGCACCTTGGCCGGTAAGAAGACCAAGGGATGGCATAGAATAGCGGTAGTTGTTCAAAAAGACCAGGGGGCCGGCGAACGAGCCCGTAGCGTTAGACGCAGCAGACCAGTTACCCAGCTTGTACACAAAGTCCAAGTTGTTGTTTCCATCATCAACCCAGTGAATGGGCAAGCGGTGAGCATGACGTTGCATGGTGTGAACTGAACGAATTAGCCTAGCCTACATGATGGTGCAGCACCAAACGCCCTACCTTGCTCGATTTGGCAACCATCAGGGATGCCAACGTCTTCCACGCCAAAGACGTCGGCGGCATTGTCGCTGTAAGGAGAGATCTGACCCCAATGCTTCGAGATCTCGCCGATGTCGGTAAGCAGAGTAGGATGGGTGGAGTTGACGATGGCATGAGCGCCGCCCGCAAAAGCCAAGGCGTGCAAAACACGAGGAAACGAACGAGGAGACATGTTTAACGAGCAATGACCTGGTCGCAGCTGGATTGGCCAATGCTACGATCAACAATCAGGTGAAGCGAGAGCCGTGCAAGAGACAGGCACGTGGGAATTGGCGGGTTGCTGGCCGCGACAGAGCAGAGCCGGGCGCGGTCAGCAGCGGCGTAGGACTCTTCATATAGCAGTGCGGCAGATAACAGACTTGTAGGCATCCCACTCTACTGCGTCATGGAGGCGGGGACTAACACCAGAGGAGATGCTGGGGAGCGGGCCGAGAGATTGTTGTTCGGCTTGTTTGGATCCGCATTACGGAGCTATGCCGCGTGGGGCTAGAGAGCATCCGCTAATCGGCGCGGCAGGAGAAAAGTTTTCGAACATGAGGCTCTCTGTCGCTGCGCAGCATGACTGGCGCAGGCGGCAGACTTCTCCGTCTTGAGAGGGTTGCATGAGTCGTGGTGATAACAAAAGGGGCCCAAGCTGCGATAGAACGGAGGGATGCAATCAAAGCCGACGGCCCAGTGAGCGGCCACGGCTCGCAGCTCACAGCTTATATGGGGAGCTGTCCGCGGCAGGAGACTGCTGCCCATGTCAAGCGCCGCACCGTGGGGTCGCGAGCGGAAAAGCACCTTGGTACTAGATTGCTGCACGATGCTCGGGCCCCAACTTCCCGGCGCCCATCAGGTACCACATGGCTGCCGTGGAGACGGGCGGGCGGCGTCGCTGATTGCTGAGGTTGTGCATCTGCAAAGGGATTGCATGGAATCCGCGCGGTCTCGTTGCTGGAACGCGAGCGCGGCTGACACCGTCCGAGCGGCAGGGGAGACTCAGACCCTCAATCTCCTCCACACAGCTGCCGCGCGCCGGAGACAGGGGAAGCCGCAGCGACGATTTCCACACGCAAATCCGAAGTTCTGAGGATGGCCGACACGTCAGCGCAAGGCTCGCCGTCAGCCGCGTGAAGAGGAGGGAGGTTCGGCGATACGAGGCGGCAGGAGCGCCGAGGGCCGTGGAGCAGCGGCGCCGGGCGGCCACGCAGCCGCGTCGTCGCCAGCGCCGGCGGCGCAGGGGACCGCCAACCCTCCGCGACACCGGCCCGCGGCCAGGCGGGCGGCGGGCAGCAGGCGGGCAGCAGGCGGGCAGCAGGGCGTGGGCATGATGCTTGGCGTGGTGTTGAAGAGGCGGGTGATTGCGATGGTCGGACCGCCGTCTGTCGCAGGGAGCCGTGGCCGAGCCGCGCAGCCTCAAGTTTCCTCTCCAAGCAATGCTTGTCACTCCTCGGCCACCCCCAAGCAACGCCAACCCACCAACGGCGCTCTGCCCAGCGATTCGCCCTCGCACACTCCAACCCCTCCGCAGACTTCGTCCAGCCACTGCCGATCATGCTGCGCGAGATCTGCTGGCGACTTTTGTTCAGCCCGCCAGCGCCGCTTGCCACCACTCGCATGCTCTCCTGAGCCATGACCCACTAAGGCCCGCGCACCGACGAATTTCGTTACGCGTCAATTTCGGCCGGACGTACGAGGATAGCGACGCGATGCAAGCCAGCGCCCAGCGCCGCGCATCCTCCCTGATGTGCCCCGGGCTGTGCCCACCCGTCTTTCTCTCATCATCCCCGGCGCGCCCTTCCCCAGCCCTCCCCTCCATGTCACTCGTTCCGCCATGAGATTCCTTACCTCGCCCTGGAGTATCCTGGGGATACTGTCGCTCGTTCTGAACCACGTACACGCTGTCGCCATCGACATCGACAGCACCGACTCGATCAAAGATGCCGCCTCCGAGATCGCCTATGGCTTGATGAAGTGGTACACCGGTAACAACACCGGTGACGTTCCGGGCAACCTGCCCGACCCCTACTACTGGTGGGAGGCCGGTGCCATGTTCATGAGCATGGTCGAGTACTGGTACTACACCGGCGACGAGACATACCTGCCGCAGACCAAGCAGGCCCTGATCCACCAGACCGGCGACAAGAACGACTACATGCCCACCAACCAGACCCTGACCGAGGGTAACGACGATCAGCTCTTCTGGGCTCTGGCCGCCATGACTGCCGCCGAGCTCAAGTTTTCCGACCCCGGCGACGAAGCCGCCTCCTGGGTCGCCCAGGCACAGGCCGTGTTCAACGAGCAGGCCGCGCGCTGGGATGCTGCAAACTGTGATGGTGGTTTGCGATGGCAGTAAGCAACCACTGCCTGCGACGGCGGCCCTTTGGTCATTCCCCACTAACACCGCGACCACAGAATCTACTCGTTCAACGCAGGCTGGAACTACAAAAACACCATTTCGAACGGCGGTTTCTTCCAGCTGGCAGCCCGTCTCGCCCGCTATACGGGGAACACGACATACAGCGACTGGGCGGAGAAGATGTGGGACTGGGCTGCCGGCACTGTGATCCTCGACACTGACTCGTGGACCATCAACGACGGAACGAGCGTGACGAATAACTGCAGCACGGCCGATCACACGCAATGGACATACAACTACGGAACCTTCATTGTCGGGTGTGCCTTCCTGTACAATCACACAGAGAACGACGTCTGGAAGACGCGCGCTTCGAACCTGCTGAAGACCACGTACTCGACCTTTTTCCCGGATTACATGACTGCCAACATCTTGGTCGAGGTCACCTGTGAGCCGTCTGGAAACTGCGATTACGATCAGTCTTCGTTCAAAGCCTACTTGGTGCGCTGGCTTGCCCTGACAGCGCAGATGATCCCCGATTTCTACGAGGAAATCTACACCAAGCTCCGCGCGTCGGCGGCGGGAGCGGCCGCCCAGTGCTCGGGATCCGCAAAGACAGCCGGCAACACGTGCGGCCGTGAGTGGAACTCAACAACATGGGATGGCACCTACGGTGTCGGTGAGCAGATGGCAGCGCTGCAAGTCGTCGGTTCCCTGATGATCGACAAGGGCACTCTTGATCCCCCGGTCACCTATGCGACTGGTGGTACCAGTAAATCTGACGGTAGCGCCGGAACCGGATCGGGAGCCAGTAGCACGGATGGTACCTATACGACCTTGACGGCAATCAGCAGCGGCGACAAGGCCGGCGCCGCGATTCTCACCATTGCCGTCGTCGTGGGCCTATTAGGAGGCGCAGGATGGATGATGATGGGCGACTTCTAACAGTGGCAGCATTTTCTACTTCTTACTTAGCACCGCTTTTCTCTTAACGTCTGTTCACATTGTTCGTCCATTGGATACCTGGCCTTATTCTCCCTTTTTTTCTTTTTTTTGCCCATATACAGAGGGATGCCCCATAGCGGCCAAGATCAGAGCGGGAGATGCCCGGCTGCGGAGTTGGTGGAAAAAGCGCGACCTCATTACCCATTGGGAATCTATTTTACTCTGTTCGTTCGGAGACTGTCTATTTTGATATCATAGGGTTATTTTAGGAAATGCATCCCCCACGATCGACGAGCTTTGCACCAACATGAGTCCCCTGCTTTATGGACCCTGAATCTCAGCTATTGCTGATATAGAGCAACCCCTCAGCGCAACCACCAACGATCGTCACGTGCAAAGGTAATTTGGAGTATTGTTCGCACGCGACCGTGGCACCCAATCTTGCCAGCCCTTTTCATGCGTTGCTCGCCTCGCCCTCGAGCAGCGCAGGCAGGTTCTCCTTGATGTAGTCAACGACGGCGTCCGGGCCCCTTTCGACCTGCAGACCCTGGGGCAGGGCGAACGTCTTGACGTTCGGCACGATGCTCCTCGCCGTGTCGTGGGCCGTCTTGCTCTGCTCGGGCGTCCACATGGAGGCGGTAAACTCGGACTCGTCAGCACTCTCTTGCTCGTCGATCTGGACGCGTGGGACAGCTCACCAACAGGTCCGGCTTGATCTCTGTCACCACTTCGTCGACCTTGGAAATATCTAGAAGACGGTGAGCCGATGGCCGGGGGCACGGGTGCATGGCTCACAGCCCGCATGGCTTACCGTCGGCGTTCCCAGCATGGATGATGGTGTACTTGTCTTTGACATCCTCGACGACACGGCCGATCAGTCGTTTGGCGCGTTCGGGCGCGTTGTTGACGGTGACGAGCTTGTAAGGACCAAGAGGCGCCATGGCTGGACAGTGTGCTGGTCTGTGTCACGTTGACTTGTAGAGCAAAAGGTAGGACAGGCGCAGATGGGATGCTATTTCACTTCATTCTACAGGCCGCAGCGGAAGCCCTGTTGGCTCTTGTGCATTTTATCTCCGAGCGCAGGGTCGGCATCCGAGAAGGCGTACGGAGCTAGAAGGTCGCGGCGGGTGGCAATGCCGAGTGATGGTGCGATTCTGGCTGCCCCGCTGACGCCTCCCCGGTCGCACCCCGCTCTCTGTCGCTCTCTGGGCCCCGCAGTTTCGAGAGTCGGGAATGCCGACCTACGACTCCCCGCCGCCAAACCTCGTGTCCGCCGCAACGAGAAGCCGATTTCCTGAGCCCTTTCCCCCCGTCCGCTGCTCAGCCCTCCGCCCCCGGGAGGGCTGCCGGCTTTTCGGGGCTGCATCAGCAGCAGCAAGCTCTCCCGCGCCAACATGCCGACCGCTGGGCCTGCGGACCCATGCCCATCGATTTATATACACGCCCCGCATTGAGAAGCACTTCGACGCGCAAGCAACGCTCAACCTTCATCGCAGCCCTCCCCACCATGGCCGCACCAAAGGACTCGGGCTACGTCCAAGCCACCGACCCCACGCGCCCCCGGACCGACGCCGCCGTGCCCTTCCGCGAGATCATCCCAAAGCCGGACCACCCCAAGATCGCCGGCATCGAGAACTGCGACGCGCATAGCTGGTGCGCGTCACGGCGCAAGATCGATGCCCCGGCCTGGCTGATCAACCGGCTGGACGCCAAGAACCTGGAGAAGCCGTACGTGGGCTTCACGGCCGACGGCAGCGTCCGCGAAGGCGTGTACGAGTGGGCCGACGACGAGGGCGCCCCCGTCGAGGCGGCGGCGCAGGCGGCCGAATCGCTGCTGGCGCTGCTGTCGGCCGAGGAGCGGGCGCGGACTCTGCACCCGTCTGTCGACGACGACGCGATCCGGCTGTGGTCGAATCCGGAGCTGTACGTCAACCCCGGCGGGCTGCGGCTGGACGAGTGCGGGCAGGAGACGCGCGACGCGGTCCACGGCGTGCTGCGCGCCAGCCTCAGCCCGCAAGGGTTCGACAAGACGTGGGCGTGCTGCCTGACCAACGGCTTCCTCGGCCACCTCGTCAACGGCCGCCGCGTGCTCAACGAGCACTCGTACAACTTCCGCCTCTTCGGCAAGCCGAGCGCGGCCGAGCCGTGGGGCTACACCTTCTTCGGCCACCACCTGTGCCTCGCCGTGGTCTTCTACGGCCCGCGCATGGTCGTCGGCCCGACCTTCATGGGCGCCGAGCCGGACCGCATCGACGAGGGCCCGCACAGCGGCTTGCGCCTGTTCAAGACGGAGGAGCTCGAGAGCTTGAGCCTCATGCAGAGCCTGAGCCCGGAGCTGCAGGCCAAGGCGACGCTATCGGTGGGCATGGACGGCGACTCGCTGCCCTCGGACCGCTGGAACCCGTTCGACGAGCGCCACCTCGCCGGCGCGAGGCAGGACAATAGGGTCGTGCCTTTTGGTGAGTTGCGAGCTATTGCTATTGCAGATCAAGATTTCCTCATTCGATATATACAACGCATGCGTGGACCAGAAGAGCGTCAGGGCTAACATTAAGATTAAAACCAAAAAAGAGGGATGCCCGGTCAAGGAGTTCCCGCCCGCCCAGCAGGAGCAGATCGTCACACTTTACAAGGCCTTCAATGAGTACTACCCGGCCCCCGTGCTCGAGCACCGCGTCAATCTATTCAAGAAGCACCTCGAAGAGACGTACTTCGCCTGGATCGGCCCTCACGGCGACGACGACCCCTACTATTTCCGCATCCACTCGCCCGTTGCCTTCATGGAGCTGGACTTCCATTGTGGCAGTAAGCAAATCCCCCCTTCTCCATCCCCTACTTCATTGCCTCCGCGCACAGCCAAATTTCCC